>NC_142603.1:14268021-14626493 GCF_041222555.1 Hakea prostrata
TCTGCACTCATGGTTCCTGATCTTCATCCTTGGATTCCATACGACTGCTGCCTCCTTGGATCAACGTGCTGTGATACCAGTTGATAAGATCCCTCAAATAAGATCCCTCAAATTGAATATGAAATTCAATATCAAAACAGATCATAACCAGATATTCTGGCTGTAATGGTGACAGTCCTTCGTCAGAGGCTGCCCTAACACTCATATCAAATACCCAATACCCTCTTCTCACAACTTCTCCCCTATCTCTCTTTCTCTCTGCTTCACATGGTCTAATTCTAGGGTCCTAGCAACATGTTCATAGTAATGCTATGTTATTGCTATGCCAATGTTTTGGCTTAAGCATATGGTTCAAGAACTTGGTTTTGGATCTCAAATCAGTCAACTGAAAAGCCGAGCTGGGCGGAGATATTGGTGAGTCGGTGAATTTCTTCTGGGTAAAATCAAAGCCATCTGTCGGTGGGAAGCATACAGCTATAGCAAAACACAAATGATCTTGCTGAGATACCAAGATATCTGAGTTATTAATTTATTGTTCATCTCATCTTGGTGAGTTGGTGCCTTGATGGATGATTATTTATTTGTTACTTTTTAATTTTGACGCTCACTGACTTGAATAAGAGTTCCTTTGACTTTTATAATACAAGCCGGTGAAAGAAACACTCGGTAAATTTAGGTTGCTGAAACTAAAAAGCTATATAAAATGTGCTTCAGTGACCAGTTGTTATCTGACATCTAATTTTCGAATAGAGAAAAGTCAATCTCATCTACTTGACTGTACGTTGACCCACATTTGCATGTTAATCAAAACATAAGCTGTTGTTAGGCATCTTCATCAATTCTTTCTCTAAAATGTCCTTTCGATGGGGAGAGAAGATTATCTTTAATGTGTCCACTGATCAATTTTCTGTACTTGAGTCTGGTTAGATTCTTTACTTGCAAAAGCCTTGGTAAATGATTTTATAGATGATATTGATGGAAGAAAGAAAATATTACTAGCATTTGGGTCTCAGTTTGGCATAGGAAATGTTTGTAAGATTAGGATTACTTTCTTGGTAGTCACGGTTTGCTTGGTAGAGTTGAGATAGTTTTTGTTATTGTTTGTTCTTACTCTGTCCTAGCCATCTGGGCAATACTTCTACATTCATGTGCATAACATCTTCATCTTTCTCTTGAAACTAGTTTCCTCTGCTTTCTTTTGTAGGTCGCAGAACTGGTTCTTGATGAAGAGTCTTTCCAAACAAATATCCACGACTACTCAAAACTCATTGATGCTCATGCTAAAGAGAACCGAATGGAGGATGCTGAGAGGATCCTGAAGAAGATGGCTGAAAAGGGCATCCAGCCCGACATCCTAACTTCTATGATCCTGGTTCACATGTACAGCAAGGCAGGGAATCTTGAACATGCAAAGGCAGCATTTGAGAGCTTGAGAAGTCAAGGCTTCCAACCAGATATAAAAGACTATCATTCGATGATCATGGCTTATGTGAATGCAGGCCAACCGAGGTCAGGAGAGGCATTGATGAGAGAGATGGAGGCAAGAGACATCAAACCCACCAAAGAGATATACTTGGCATTGCTAAGGTCCTTTTCAGAGCGTGTTGATGTTGATGGGGCTCAAAGAATTGCCACCACAATGCAGTTTGCAGGGTTCCAGCCTAGTTTGGAGTCCTGGACATTGCTTGTTGAAGCATATGGGCAGGCTGGCAATCCTGAACAGGCCAGGAGTAACTTTGACTATATCATGAAATTGGGAAATAGGCCTGATGACAAATGCACGGCAAGCATGATTGCAGCATATGAGAAGAAAAATATGTTGGACAAAGCCTTGGATCTGCTCTTGCAGCTTGAGAAGGATGGGTTTGAGCCAGGTGTTGCCACATATTCAGTGATGGTGGTTTGGTTTTGTAAGATGAGATTGGTTGATGAAGTTGAGCAGTTACTGGACAAGATTGCTGATAAGGGGGAGACACTTCCTTTCAAGCTTCATGTGGCCCTTTGTGATATGTATGCCAGGGAAGGAGATGAAAAGAAAGCTCTTCAAGCTCTAAGAGTTGTGGAAGCTAAGAAGGAGCTCCTGCGATATGAAGACTATGAGAGGATCATTTCTGGACTTCATGATGGTGGATTACAAGAGGATGCTCGGAGGATGCATCAGCAGATGGAGGCTCAGGGCTTCGAGGCATCAGAGCGTCTGAAAGTAATTTTGATGGCATCTACAGCATTTCGGCGTCAAAGACCCACAACAAAATGATGATATTGGTGTGAAGGCCTGGTTAGAGCATCCATCAAAGTGATTTTAATTGTAATATCGTTCTGCATTGATTGGGTAAGAGCCCTGATATTCATTAATGGATTCCAGAATGAAATGTCTTTCTCTCTACTGCTACTGTTAGGTCAGTCAAACTTCAAAAAACCGCCTACAATGGCCAACAAATAAAGAATTTGTTTTGGAAGTAAACTGAGCTCCACCTTCAGAGGTAAATAAGGGAAACATTATGTGGACAACGGGTGTGCTTTTCCACTAGTCATCTTCACAGGAATTGCAAATGGGATTGAAAAGGAAGGGTGACCCTGCTGTCTCTCATCTTCAACTTCTGAAGTAGCAATTTTGTATTTGGGCATTCAGCACACTTTCCAGGGTTCTCATCTTTGGCCCATATGGTTG
The DNA here is from genome assembly GCF_041222555.1 of Hakea prostrata. Taxonomy (NCBI): domain Eukaryota; kingdom Viridiplantae; phylum Streptophyta; class Magnoliopsida; order Proteales; family Proteaceae; genus Hakea; species Hakea prostrata. The sequence goes on from NC_142603.1 coordinate 14,270,693, forward strand.
AACATGGCCAGTTTTCACTAAGCTTGGAATCAAACAGGTTTTGTTTTGCCTGGCTATTTTAGTCTGGTTGTACTTGTTTTTTTTTTTTGCACTTAAAACCATGGTCTGAAGATTAGTATAATAAAATAGGCTGGGCTTGGGCCCTTTTTGGTATCAATTCTCATTCTCTATTATGCCTATTTAAAATAAATAAGTACAAGAATTCATTATTGGTCAAGAAGGAAAAATAGTTTGGTGAATTTTATCAAAATAAATTATGAATGGAATAAGTTTGGTGTCAAGATAAAAATTGTTAAAATGATAGTAAACAAGTGAGAAAAGAAGGAAAGTGGTTGATATAAAGATGTGTATTGCTTTTTACCCTCATTTTACTTATAGAACTTTGTAAACTTACACAATGAAGATAATGATTCTCATCACAATCCATAATGGACAAAGTTCATTATGAATTTTGGAGATTTTTCTATTATTTTAAATAAAAATAAAATTCGGAATAGATGCCAAACAATTTAATATAATGAAAATTTTTCATAATTGACAATGATAATTGATACCAAAAAGAGCCTTGGTCTCACTGTTATTTCTATTCTTGTAATTGGCTTTGTTACCTTAAAAAAAAGACCATACTCTTTCACAGGTGGGAGAGAGAGAGAGATGTGATGTAGTGAATATTGTTGGATTAATTGTCTAAATTGCTTATAAATTCCAAACCTATGTTGCCACGTAGTACATTTTATTTGTGTAACTAGTTAGTGGGTGATACTAATAAAGCTATATATAAGCCAACGCAGATTTATTCTAGTAGTTGAAACCAATATCTCTTAGTGAAGAGGTCGTGGGTTCGAATCTCGCTGAGGCATATTAATATCCCTCCATGTCTTAATAAAGTTTCTTTTTACCCATAAAAAAAAAAAAGGTAAATTTTTCATTTGGATCCCCTGAGGTTTGATCTATGTCATTTTTAGTCCAAATAAATGAACACTTTGCATCTGCCTCCCCTGAGGTATCCAATAAGATCAATTAAGGACAAATTATAATTTTTATGTCTAAAATACCCTTAAATAGTGTGGGTTCACTTATAAAAATGATTTTTTTTTTTTTTTTACATTTTAAGGATGTAAAGTTTCTTAATTTACAAAAACAACCCCTTATCTAACCGACTCAAATCCCTCTTGTTTTCTCTGAATCCCTCTGTGATGTTCTCTGGAAGACCTACCATATGGATTATCTAGATGGGATGATCCATAACAGGTCCCTGGTCCTCATAGAAGAAACCCTCATAGTCACAATCATGTTGGGGTGGAGAAATTCTCGCTCAATTCACAATTGAACGGTACTTCACGATGAAGGCATAGTAGGTTAGAGAAGACAAGCACCACCGAGAACAACGAAAACGATGATCGAAATTGGGGAAAATCTATGAGAGAAGGAATCTTCAGAGTAATCGGTAGTTGGAGGAGGAGGAAATGAGAGAAGAAAGAGGAGGGCAAGCATAAACAGAACAAATAATTGAATCGTTTGTTGAGGGTACATAGCTTTCAATTGTACAATCGAAAGTCATAATGGAATCAGGAAAAAACTTCCCATAAACAGATGCTATGAGAAGAGAACTAGGTAGAATTCGAGCTTGAAAGAAGAGGGTAGTAGAAGATATGAGAGTTAAGTTGAAACCTACTATGTGAACAGACCATGTTTCAGTTTGAGAGACGATGTTGATTGGAAGAGATTCTGATACTTCTCCGCCTTCCATTTTGTTCCCATTTCGCTTTCTCTTTTTTTCCAAGTGGGCAATATGGATATAAATTTTCAACAGGAAAGATGAAGAAACACTGAGAACCAAGCTTACCTAGAAAGCTGGATTCAGAGTCCAAAATCAATTTGGGAACTAACTAACTCAGATTTGAACTCAGGTCACTAGATTTAGAGTCCAGTGTCCTAACCACTGGCTTTCATCTCTTTCAATGGCAGAGGATTTGGGTAGGCAAAATCAAGAGGGATTTGGCGAAGGTATTGTATTTGCCTTCACAGAGTATGTAGTTGAAAGGGGCATAGGGGAACCAAACGAGGTCACTTCCTGTGTCCAAGTAAAGGGAGATGGTTTGAGCTGGTTCGGAGCCGAGAGACAAAGTGAGGATGTAGTCGCTATTGGGAGAAAGGGGAAAAGAGATTCGCTAGTGGTGGAGATGACCATGGAGGTGGACAAAATAGAGAAGTTTTGAGAAGGTGATATGGTTGAGTTGGGTATTTACAAGAGTGACTCAGAGGAAAAACAATATGTGAAGACGAAACTGAGAGAAATGCAATGGAGAAACTGAAGAAGAGCAAGTGCAGAATAAACGCCACTAATTCGAGTAAAAGAGTAAGAAAGGCGAGGTTTGATGCAGAGACAAAGTACAGTGCTTGGTTTTAGATGGTTTTAAAAGAGGCAGGTGAGAGGGGTCGAAGCTATTGGGCTTCTTGCTGAGGTTCTTATTGAGGCTATGAAGTCATTATTCAAAAGTTGCCATTAAATCACGATAGTCATTCAGAAATATTTACTGGAGGAGTCGGAGTTTCTGGAGACATTTGTTGATGGTCAGACCTAGCGTTCAGCAGGTTTATTTCTTTATGCAGAAAAGAGGGTGGGGGGAAATATTTTACAGATTCATTTCTTCAAGCTTCTCCGCAGCCATCGTGAAGTCTTGTTCAATTGTGAATCGAGCGAGAATTTCTCCACCCCAACATGATTATGACTATGTGGGTTTCTTCGATGAGGATCAGGGACCTATTATAGATCATCCCATTTGGTTAATCCAAACGGTAAGGCTCCTAAAGAACATCGTCAATTCTATCACAGAGGGATTCAGAGAAAAGGAACAACTAGTCGGTTAAATAAGATCACAGAGGGATTCAGAGAAAACAAATAGTCAGTTAAATAAGGGTTTGTTTTTGTAAATTAAGAAACTTTAAATCTTTAAAATGTAAAAATAAAAAATAATTTTTACAAGTGAATACTATTTGAGGGTATTTTGATCATAAAAATTATAATTTGTCCTTAATTGATCTTATTTAATACCTCAAGGGAGGCAGATGCAAAGTGTCCATTTATTTGGACTAAAAATGACATAGATCAAACCTTAGGGGGTCCAGATGAAAATTACCAAAAAAACGTTTGGATATTGAGAGAAACCTAATGATAGTTGAAGTCATTTACCATCACGGTCATCCACTAGGGGTAGATTCTATATTTTTCTTGGGAAGAGAAGTAGTGGATGAGGAATTCACTAAGTAATTAAAGAAAAACTATTAAAACTAGCCTTATTAGCTTTAGAGGATGAGGAATTCAATAAGTGATTAAAAAGCAAATCTCCAGGTAAGTGGATGAAAGATTGTTCCATTTTCCTTCACACAAAATTTTTGAAAGTCTTATTCTTGTTCTTAAAGTGGAGAAGGGAGTACTAGTGGCACGTTAGACGAATAATTCTTATTTGCATAGAACACACGGTATGAAATCTCGTCTGACTTTGCCGAGATTTTGCCGATATCCTCGTTGACTTTATCCCAAATCCCGAATTCCCAAACCAATTCTTATAATACCCTATTATCATGACACGCAATCCCAGGGTCGCACCTTTTAAACTTCAAAATCCCAACCCCGTTCCCATTTCACGCAACCTCTTTTCATTTTTCCAAGTGGTGCTGTGAAATCCCTCGGATTTCTACCCCTTTAACCCGTGGCTTCAAAATCGAGAAAACCGGGCCTCGAGTTGACGGCAAATGTGGGCCATTCAAGTGGAGCTTGAAGGGTTGGAAATGGAACCAATGTTGGTGGATGACCCTTGTGATGACTCATCAACTCTCCTAAAGTTTAATTGAAGAGAGAAGATTAATCTTGATGGTGTAAAAAGGGTGATCTTGGAACGTCCGTAGATCGACGATGGAGAATCCGATTGACGCAAATAAGGTATTAAATCGAAGATCGTCGAAAGACCTTTCCAACAAGCCAAAAATCACAAAAATCGGAGTCCATTTGAGGGGTTAACTTGGGACCGGTTGAACGGCCGGTCGATCACCCCAACCCCCAGCCATTTTCCAGCTTCGGGGTAGAATCGGGTTTTTCATGTTTAAAACCCTATTTTGAGTTTCTAACCTCTCATACTTGCATTTTAGAAGGCTAGTATGAAGATGAGGCTAAAGGAGGAAGAGAAACCAAGGGAAAGTAAGGTTTCTAACCATTTGGACGCGTGCTAACACCCGGATCATTGCGAAAACGTTAGGAAAGGTAAGAATCATCAAACCCTCTTCTTTAAGCTTAGTTTTTGGAGTAGTTCTTCGCAATAAATGATCGATTTGAGTAGTTGTTGCTTGATAGGTGTTTTGAATGCTTGCAAATAGTTTCATTTATGTTTCCCTTTGGTTTGTAAGTGATTTGTGCGAGTCGTTGCAAACAATTTTGCATTTTGGCTCTCAGACCCACAACGAGAGCACTCGCGAGAGCCCAAAATTGGGGCTTTTTGATTAAGATGGAATTAGATCAAATTGAAGGTATACTTAGGACCCTATTGCTGCCAATTAGACATTCCCAAAGTTTCGTTTCGATTCGACTTCGAATCGATGGTGAAATTTGATTTTTGCCGAAACTAGGTTGAGAAAGGTGGGTTCAAAACTAGTTGGCAGATTAGGCTTTTGTTGGGTGATTTTGGGAACTCTATTAAAACCCAATTGACTTCTAATTTATGTCTATTGATCTTCTTACATGATTAGGTTTATTTTGATTATAATCACCAACTCGTAAGTGTGATTTTGTGGAACTTTGGAGAGCTTATGCTAACTAAAAAGGTGAGGAATATACTCAACCTTATCTTGCATGGTTAATTATGTAATTAAATTTCATTATTGATATATTGCCTTGCTTTAATATTTATTATCTTGTGATTATGTGTGGGACTTTGCACGAATGAAAGGTAAGCAAGTATCTTTGCTTCTATTTTCAATATTCTTTGAAAACAATATGAGAATGTATGAGATGGATGAGATTGAATGGATTGAGTGTTTTCTTTTATCTTCAAATTCTAAATTATTGATATGAAGATATATGGATGATGTTGAATAAATTACTCTTTTTATTTTATGTTTCAAACTAGGGTTGTGGGTTCGCCCATTACCCTAGTGAACTTACATGAGTATGTGTCTAGAAGTGTTTGGCTAGGTAACCTCATGAGTACTACTACCCTTCCGGCAGGGGTATTGAAGCCGGTTAACCCGTGATGTTAGTGGCTGGGTCCTGAGCGTCAAGCAGGCCCACTATCATCATAGAGAGGTAGGGTTGCATATAATAGATAAGGGCTCCTGGGCGCTCAAGACCGGTGAAATGATCCGTGAGAGGACATGGAGAGCATCATGTCCATTATATGTGGACGACCACTGGGTTAACGAATGGGATCCAACAGATGCCTCCCGTTGAGGATTCCATTCATAGGTGGAAAGGTATTGAACCAAAAGGGCACTATACATGAGGGGAGATATCCGGACCATATGTAGTACGAGATTGTATGACTTTGCACTGGGCTAAGATTATCCTTGACACGCGCCAATCTCATACCAAATGGTGATGTGAGAGAGTGGTGACCTATACCCCAACCATGGCTTGACAGGACTTTACCCAACAACCGCGGAGAACCCTATAGACGTCTCTTGTTGAGGGAGAGTGACTGAGACCGCCCAAAGGAGATTGGTGTACAAACTTAATGCGTGTCTACCATAGAGACCTCATGATAGAGTTAGGAGCATAATATCATAATCATTCATACATCATATCACTATCATTAATTACATTATCGATACTCAAGCTATATGTGTGATGTGGAATCTTGTGTACGAATGCATGATATGATGTGGAATCTTGTGGACGAATGTATGATAAGATGTTGAGTTGACCTCACTGAGTTCTGTTGAACTCATTCCTTTTTATATGTCTATGTCTATTAGAATATTCTGTAGGTTATGAGGACTCCTTCCAAGTGAAGGATTCGTTGTCGGCAGGCTTTCTTGAAGGAGTGACTGAAGAAGATGTAGACATGCATGGAGCTTCATGTCCATGCAAAGACTATTCTTATGAGGTTGGATTCCATTAGGGAATCAATTTTGTTTAATTTCCGTTGCAACAAACTATGCTTCCTTCAAACTCTGATGTCCATTTTGATTAACTTTAGATAATGGATGACTGTAACCTTTTGATCAATCAAGTTTGATAACTTTATACTTGAACTTGATTTATTCTTGTCCTTTTAATTATGCTATATCTTGTGTTGTATGGAATTGTCACTGAACCTAGGTCCTGCGGTGTATGACTCCCACGGGTATTCGAGTATGGCCGGATTTGGCTGGGTGGGGTGTGACAAGTGCATCAGAGGTCTTTTCATTTTTTAAAGTGGTGCGTCAGAGATATTTCTTCTCTTTGCGTGTGGGATAGCCGGATAGGTTTCAAGCGGTGGTTCCGGCGTCACATCTTCACTCTTCACAGAGATTTTAAACAAATAAAAAGAGGAGAAATAGACGGTGGTTTCAACGAAGGTTTCTATTTCAGGTAGTGGTTTCGGTGATTCTGGCACTGAGAGAAGAGAAGAAGTGAAGAACAAGTGAACAACAAAAGATGGGGAAGGATTTTGGGCATATTTCACATCTTCTCCATCAAAGCAAGGATTTTTCTGGTGATAGAAGGATTTCGACCATGAAGCTGAACACGGTCGGCGACATTTTGCAGGTTAACTGTCGATTTTTGCCGAGTTTTCCCCAATTCGGCATTTTTCCGGTGATATTTAGTAATTTTTCGGTGAACTGGACGCAATTCATTTTTTGGTGCAGCTTTCGGTTCAATACTTTTGCCAAAATGTTGTCACATCTTCTTCTTCTTTAGTCTTCTCCATCAAAGCAAGGATTTCGCCGGTGATAGAAGGATTTCGACCATGAAGCTGAACACGGTTGGCGACATTTTGCAGGTTTACTGTCAATTTTTGCCGAGTTTTCCCCAATTTGGCATTTTTCCGGTGATATTTAGCAATTTTTAGGCGAACTGGACGCAATTCATTTTTTGGCGCAACTTTCGGTTCAGTACTTTCGCCGAAATGTTTTACCATGATAGAACATGTGATGCCAATTGCCACATGCCCCGTCAATTAACTCCAAACCCCTTATGTTTCATTGCAAAGAACATTCTCTCATTATTCTCAAAAAAATGGAGGGATTTTTTTTAATGAAAGTATATGGGAGGATATGGTGCAATTGAATATGTTGTTCTTTCCTAGAAGTATAAATCGAAAATATGAAAGGAGAATTAAAAAAAATGTCAGAAGTGGGATTTGAACCCACGCCTTCTCACGAAGACCAGAACTTGAGTCTGGCGCCTTAGACCACTCGGCCATCCTGACTGATTTGGTTTTTAATAGTAAACTTATAACAGGTTTTCAACTTTCACATTTTACCCTATATAAACCCTTCCATACACAACCGTTAGGTGACTGACCTATCGTTTACCTACAACTTGCCACCTTTGCCTAAAATCACCTCACCTTTGTCGAAAAATCCCACCATCCTCTACTAGAGAAAATCTCTTTGTCTCTGTCTCTCTCTCTTCAAAAAGTACTAAACCACACAAAACTATTGGCTAATTTGAGGAGAGGGCTTTTGACCATGCACTTTCTGGCATATTAAGGTTGGTTTTCAGCATATTTCTCTCCTTTGACGGCTCTTCTCGGCTGAGTTAATTTCATACCATCATTGTTTGTGAAGTTTCAATATATATAATGAACATTTTAAGATGGGTGGTAGGATTTTCTGGTAGGGGACGGTGGGAATTTCCAGCAGGGGTGTGGTGATTTCCGGCGACGTGTAAGTAGAAGATGGGTGAATGAATTATCCCTTCACCCATCTAAGGGTTGGTATGGAAGGGTTTAAATGGAGTTAGTTATGTCATTTGACTCTAATGAGGTTAATATATTTATTTTATTCATGACTTAACAGAATCTTGGGTAGAATGTTAAGAGTGTAATTTGTAATTTGAAAGTGTACAATCTCTAATTTAGAGCACTAAAACAGGCAACCCAGAGTTTAAGCCCTACTAAAATGTACAACCTGTAATAAACTAAAATTATAATCATTGAGAATTAATGGCAGTGAATAAACCTTTTTATATTTTTTATGTAAGAGTGAATAGCCTATAATACTATAATAGATTAATAGACAACTGTGAAATGTCATGTTAAGCAAAGTAGAATGGGTTGTACTCTAGGCTGGACTCCAACTCCAAACACTTTGAAGTTTGACCTAAACGGGTAGTAGTAGGATCTATTTTTAAGAGTACTAGTAAAACTGTCACGTGTAAATGTACATGTATTTATCAATCACCATGTATTGGCCATGGAACTATGGAAGTTGAATGACCTATGCATAAGTGAACTTGTTAACAACAGCTAAGGTTGGAATTTGGAATAAGTTCATCTTTTAAATACTTGATTTAGATTAAATGTTTTTAATGCAGTTTCTTCTTCCTCAATTAACATTTCTTGGTTTTTGGAAGAAAACTCTTCATACTCCTTTGGTTGTTAATGATTTCTTTGAAAAATGAGAAAATGGTGAAATTGAGAATTAAATTGATCCAAATAATTTCAAGAATTTTAATTGACCGTTATGACATCATTTATTACTAATACAAATGTCTAATTGATTAAATATAAAGGGGTATTAAAGAAAAACAAAATGTAACCGTGTCCTTTTTTTTTTTTTGGTAACCAACCGTGTCCTTTGAGTTCATACTTTTATAATAGTAGTATGATGGATTATCTTTTAACCACACAAATAGGAGTGGGGCCTATTGGATAAATCATTTTCATTCATTTTAATTATTTTTTTTTTGGTCAAAGGGTAAAAGTTTCATTAAATAAAAGAGTTTAAGCCAGGAGACCTGGACAATAACAATGACTGATCAATCATGAAAATAGGTGGGACATTCCACCATGATCTAGAAAGAGAGAAACTACAGGCTCCCTTAGCAAGGAAATCAACAAACCTATTACATGACCTGTTGATGTAATTAAAATGAACATAGTTGAACTCTTGGGAGAGTCGCAAAATCTCAAAAACTAAACTAAGACAAATCCAATCTAAGGAACTATGAGCACTCTGAAGTGCCAAAATTGCGGGCAGAAAATCTGAATGTACTTGGAGATTGGAAACTCCTAAAGTTCGCCCAATAAGTAAGCCATCTCTAATAGCTTGAAGCTCAAGAATTGCTGCCGAGCTACCCAAGCAACCAAAATATTGTGCTGCGACAAAAATGCCAGCTGAATCCCATAAGATGCAACTCCTACTGCCCTTGCTCGTGTCCCCATCCCAAGAACCATCCACAGCTACCTGAAAATATCTCACATCTTCCAGAGGAGGAATTAAAGCAATCAGTTGTCTTCCGCTAACATCGCCAATCCTTTTGTTGAGATTTTGTATATCTGCATATAGAAAAGAAAAGTGAGTCATAGTGCAAGTAACCGAAGCATCAATACCACGAAAGAGATAAGCATTTCTAGTGTTCCAAATACTCCAAGCTAAGGCACTCCAAATTTGGTTGACTCTATCTAAATCATTGCAATCCTTAACTTTTGTGTGGATAAAAGCCATCCAATCATGAATATGACTTCCTCTAAATTCTGAAGTGTCGATGCGCAAATGAGAGAGTTCCCAGCAACGTTTTGCATGGGAGCAAAAAAATAAGGCATGACAAGCACTTTCCTTCCCACACCCACAAACCAGACATAAAGGAGCTGAAATGACATGTCTAACAAATAAGGAATTACTTGTCGCAATTGCTTCATGAGATGATCTCCACAAAAAATGTTTGATTTTGGGAAGAGTGGGGATGTGCCATATTTGTTTCCAAAATTTAGAGGAAGAGGATGTTGAAGCAATATTACCTTGAGAGTCTGCCATAGCCAAGCATTGGAAATAAGCAGATCTAACAGAAAAAACACCATTTTTGTTTTTGTACCAAATCCATCTATCAAGGGAGTCACTAGAAAGGATGGGGATTTTCAAAATAGCATTTACTTCAATGGGTGTGAAGAGTGATTGTACTAATTGGATATCCCATTGTGCTTCAGGCCACCCAATAAGATTTGGACCCACACTGGGCTGTGGCCTTGGGGAGGAGAAGAAATACCTTTAAAAGGTAAAGAAGGGAGCCAAGGGTCCTTGTAAATGTTAATGGTAGCCCATTACCTACTTGTTTAACCAAACCTTGTTTGAGGACCTCCTTCCCCACAAGTATGCTTCGCCATCCCCAAGAGCTATAAGAGGGAGTAATGCATTCAAGAAAAGGGGTGTCTTTGATGTATTTTGCATGCATAATCTGGGCCCATAGAGAATCAGGGTTGGTTAGCAAACGCCAACATTGTTTTGCTAGCAATGCTTTGTTAAAACAATGGACGTCCCTAAAACCTAGGCCACCCTCACTCTTACCTTTATAAAGAGTTTCCCACTTGACCCAAAAAAGGCCTTTCCCATGGTCATCTTTCCACCAAAATTGCTGAATTTTTTGATTCATCTGGTTGCATAGTTCATTGGGGATGAGGAAACAAGACATGGTGTAGACCGGTAGGGCAAAAGCCACCGCTTTGATCAAAATTTCCTTCCCCGCTTGAGATAGAAATTTCCCTTTCCAACCTGTTAACTTGGAGATCAGTCTATCAAGAACAAAGGAGAAAGTCTGGATCTTGGATTTCCCAATGGAGGAAGGGAGACCTAGGTACGTCCCATGGGAGTGGGCTTCCTTGATGTCCAAGGTGGAGACTATGTCCTCGCGCAAAGATTGTGGGGTTCTAGAACTAAAAAGGATAGATGATTTCTTTGGATTGATATGTAGCCCCGAAACTAATTCAAAATCTTGTAGGAGGACATTAATCTATGAGGCATTAGAGACTGAAGCTGGGGAAAACAACATACAATCATCTGCAAAGAATAAATGATTAAGTTCAGGACCATTTCGAGCAATTCGGATACCTGGGAGCCTGGGAATGCCTCCATTAGAGGTGAGTCTTTGGGATAGAGTCTCATGGCATAAGATGAAAATATAAGGACTCAATGGGCATCCTTGCCTAATACCACGGTGAGGCACAATTTTCCTAGAGAGAGCACCATTGATTTTGATCTGAAACTCCACAGTGGTGATGCATTGCATAACCCACTGGACCCACAAATCAACAAATCCCAAATGTTTCAAAGTAGATTCAATAAATGACCACTCTAATTTGTCATAGGCCTTGCACAAATCCATTTTGAAAGCCATGTACCCCGTGGTTGATTTTGATTTTTTGAGAAAATGGAGGTACTCATGGGCCAGATAAATATTATTTGTAATGGCTCTTCCTGGGACAAAGGCACTTTGAGTCTGGCTAATGATGGACCTCAAAATAGGTTTAAGACGATTAGCCAAACATTTTGCTATGACTTTGTAGGGAGTGGTACATAGACTGATGGGTCTGAAATGGGATACATCCTAGGGGTGGTGCCTTTTAGGAATAAGGGAGATGATTGTTTGTTAAGGCTCTTAAGCATATGACTCCCTATGAAGAAATGTTGCACACCATGGATAAGGTCAGGACCAATAATGTCCCAGTGTCTCTGGTAAAACCAAGCAGGAAGACCATCAAAACATGGGGCTTTTGTTCCCTTCATTTGGAAAAGGGTTCTTTTAATTTCCTCAGGTGAGAAAGGGGAGCAAAGAGATGAATTGTTTGAAGCTGTAATGCATGGAGGAGTACTAGAAAGAAACTCCTGGGGAGGGTGGGGAGAGGAAGAAGAAAAGAGAGATGAGAAATGAGAACAGATTTCAGAGTGAATTTGTGATTCCTCAGTCATCCAATGTCCCAAACTATCCTTAAGCTTGGTAATAGAATTCTCCTGCCTCCTTTGGGTGGTGGAGGCATGAAAAAACTTTGTGTTTCGGTCCCCTTCAGAAAGCCAGAGAACCCTAGACCTTTGACATCAGAATTTTTCCTTGGCTAGGAGTTGTTTTTCAATATCTAGCTTTAATTCAAGTTCTTCCCTAGCCGTGGAATTAGATGGTGTTTGTTGTTGGCAAATTTCCAGAAGCTCAGATAACTTTGCAATCTCCATTGATGCATTCTGGAAGGTTGCCTTGCTCCAGATCTTGAGTGCTTTGGTGCAACTTTGAATTTTCTAATGTAGCTTATAAGAAGGGGATCCAAGGCTAGGGGCCTTCCAACCTAAAGTAATTTGATTAGAAAGGTCAGGATGGTCCTCCCATTTAGTTTCATAATGAAATCTGCTGGGCCTTTTAGGGGCAGGGTGTAAGGTGATTTCCAAAGGTGTATGATCAGATCCCACCATAGCATGCCTATGACTCTGAATACTTCCATAGATATCAAGAAATTCAACATTCACAAAAGCCCTGTCCAAGCATTCTTTAACCAGATCCCTCCCTTGTCTTTTATTTGACCTAGAAAATTTGGGGCCGGTACACTTAACCTCTACTAGGTTACAATTTTCAATGGTCATCCTAAAAGCATCCATTTGGGATTGGGATCTTGGTATCCCACCTAATTTATCCTCATTGCAAAGTAATTCATTGAAATCACCAAACACAAGCCAAGGTGTACTTACCGATAAGCCCAAATGAGATAATTCATTTTAATTATTTACCTAGTGGGGGAGGGGATTTGAACTCTTTTCTACATCCTTTGTTTTTTGTCTTTTCCCTCCAAGTAAGTTCCATTTCAGTACCAGCACTCTCACTAAAGATAGGGAGTCAGAGATTTCCTGAGTTTTTAATTTAGTAGTGTTTTTTTTTTATTGGTAATTAAAATTACATTCTCATTTGGAATGTAAAAAAAAAAAAATTCTGTGTAATAATTAAACACCTAAAGTAAATTTAGTTGGAAAATAATTTTCATTTTACATCAAGATTTTTTTAAACTGGAAGGGAAGGAAGGGAAGGGCAGGAAAGTGAAATATTGAAATTGATAAAAAGTAGCTTCTGTAAGCTTGAACTACTTAAAACTCTTTAAATATTTGATGATTATATTTTCATTCACATTTTTTCCCCCAAAACAATCATAGCCTGAAATTCATTTAGATCTAATATAAGATTTCATAACTGAGATTTGAATAATTTAGGGTTCCAGCCATTGGGCCACGGAGGTTTGATTTGGGTTCGTCTCATTTGGTGACCATCGGGGTTTTCATTATGGATTTAATTTTTAAGCAAGAGTTAAGCACATTGATGGTTTGTTATGGCATTAACATTTTACACGACCTAACAATTGGCACACCCCAAGACAGACAACATGAGATGAGTTGAGATGGATTACCAGTCAATGTAAAATTCAAATTCTTGCCAATACAAGGTTGGTTGAATGGTAAAGATCCATACTTCTCAGTGGAGAGGTATTGGGTTCAACCCTTGCAGCCAGAATAAATAAAGCACCAGTACCAAAAAAAAAAAAAATTCAATTTTTTTTTTCTCCCATAAGAATTCAAATTCACAAAGATAATAAAGGTAAAATGTGTTCGAGGAGATAAAAAATTTCAGTACCTCTCCTTGTATTCGAATTTCCATTATTTATTTATTTTATAAAAAAAAATAACTAAAAAGAAAGAAAGAGAGCATAATGAGAGCATATTATTCTCCCCCTGATTGGAAGATGATTTGGACTCTTGATAGCATATATACCTATGAGCAAACGGTTTATTCCAGTCGTCCCATCCCTGAGGCAGAACAACACTAGACATTTCAGTCATGGTGAAAACCATCCTTCATAGGGACCCCATGGCCTTACTAAGAAGCATTTTTCCACTCCTGTGACCTTGTAATGTGAGAATGTGTAGCCTGTCTGCTCTGAAGTTGATTCTCTTTGTTGTGTTGTGATTGCCCCAGTTTTTTCCGATAGAGATTGAATATGAGAATACTACATGATGCGTCACAGTTATATTGCTGCTCCCGACTACATGATGCATCATAGTCTTGTTCAGTAACTGAAGTATTTTCCTTCAACTTCATGTTAACAAGCTTTCTCATCAGAAAAGCTTTAGTCCCAGCTGTTTTCCTTTCATAAAGACTCGCTAACTTTTTCCAAAGTTCTTCCGCCGATGTCTCATTCGCAACATGATGGAAAAGAATAATGTCCAACCACTGTCGGATCGTGCCAATAGTTTTCCTATTTAATTTGGTCCACTCAGCTTCAGACATCTCTGATGGTCGATTAATATTACCTTCAACAGGTTCATATAAATCTCTACAAAATAATAGATCTTCCATCATAGGCTTCCAAATCAACCAATTTGATCCATTAAACTTAATCATAGTACTTGAGGTACTTTCCATTTTAATTTACACAGTTATCGACTAAGCTTTGATACTACTTTGATGGAGCTAAACAATATGCTAGTGTAAATTAAAGAAACAAATATAGCTGTAATAGATCAAGCATTCAACACACAAGCCACAATAGACACACATGAATTTTTAACGTGGAAAAACCCGCAAGGGTAAAAACCACGGGACCGTTATCGGAGTCCACCCAAACTTCCACTATTACCAAGTGATAATAAAAATGAGTATACTATCAACATCCCATCTCTAGATAACACTAGAGGAACACAAATCACAACCACATCATCAAATAGATGGAAATCAGAGAGAATGGAGAAAAGTCACCAGAGAGGCTTCCCGAGAACTGTGGTAGAATGATATTCTAACCGTTGGATATGAAGAACTAGGTGCCACGACCATTTCCTTCAAATCTCACTTCATTCCGACAACGTATCACCGGCCGGAGAAACCAGAAACTCTCCCTCTTTCTTTTCTTCTCCTGCTCCGGCTCTCTCTCCCTCTTTTTCTTTTTTCTTTCTTTCTCTTTTCTCTTATGTGGCTTCCATATATATATATATATATATATATATATATATATATATATATATATATATATATATATATATATAATATACATATATTGAGCATATATATATATATATTTTTTTTTTTTTATATATATCATATATGGGTTTCTTTTGAAACCCTATTGCTTCACTTAAAGCTGGGCCCCACATGGCTTTAATGGGCCATGGGCCGGACCCAACACCTAACTCATCCAAAGCCTCACGTTTACTAGGTGTCACTACAACAAAAACCCCTTATGGCTACTGATAATTAGATACGCTTTTTAGGCAGTGGTTTCGGTGATTCCGGCACTGAGAGAAGAGAAGAAGTGAAGAACAAGTGAAGAACAGAAGATGGAAGGATTTCGGGCATATTTCACATCTTCTTCTTCTTCTTCAGTCTTCTGCATCAAAGCAAGGATTTCGCCGGTGATAGAAGGATTTTTACCATGAAGCTAAACACGGTCGGTGACATTTTGCAGGTTCACTGTCGATTGTTGCTGAGTTTTTGCCAATTCCGCATTTTTCCGGTGATATTTAGCGATTTTTCGGCAAACTGGGCGAAATTCATTTTTTTGTGCAGCTTTCGGTTCGGTACTTTTGCCAAAATGTTTTACCATGATAGAACATGTGATGCCAATTGCCACATGCCCCGTCAATTAACTCCAAACCCCTTATATTTCATTGCAAAGAACATTCTCTCATTATTCTCAAAATAAGTGGAGGGATTTTTTTAATGAAAGTATATGGGAGGATATGGTGTAATTGAATATGTTTTTCTTTGCTTAGAAGTATAAATCGAAAATATGACAGAAGAATTAAAAAAAAAGTTATTCTTAATAAAACATGTACATTTGATGAAAATTAGGAAAAATGTCAGAAGTGGGATTTGAACCCACGCCTTCTCACGAAGACCAGAACTTGAGTCTGGCGCCTTAGACCACTCGGCCATCCTGACTGATTGATTTTTTTAACTTTCACATTTTACCCTATATAAACTCTTCCATACACAACCGTTAGGTGACTGACCTATTGTTTACCTACACCTTGCCACCTTTGCCTAAAATCACCTCACCTTTGTCGAAAAATCCCACCGTCCTCTACTAGAGAAGATCTCTCTATCTCTGTCTCTTTCTCTCTTCAAAAAATACTAAACCACACAAAACTGTTTGGCTAATTTGAGGGGAGGGCTTTTGACCATGCACTTTCTGGCATATTAAGGTTGGTTTCCAACATATTTCTATCCATTGAAGGCTCAGGCTAAGTTAATTTCATACTATCATTGTTTGTGAAGTCTCAATATATATAATGAACATTTTAATACGGGTAGTGGGATTTTCTGGTCGGGACGGTGGGAATTTCCAGCAGGGGTGTGGTGATTTCTGACGACGTGTAAGTAGAAGATGGGTGAATGAATTATCCCTTCACCCATCTAAGTGTTGGTATGGAAGGGTTTAAATGGAGTTAGTTATGTCATTTGACTCTAATGAGGTTAATATATTTATTTTATTCATAACATAACAAAATCTTGGATGGAATGTTAAGAGTGTGCAATTTATAATTTTGAAAGTGTAAAATCTCTAATTTAGAGCACGAAAATGTGCAACCCAGAGTTTAAGCCCTACTAAAATGTACAACCTGTAAAAAACTCAAATTATAATCATTGAGAATCTTCTTTCCAATTCCCAAGTGGTCTGGAACCTCAAATTAATGGCAGTGAATAAACAATTTCATTTTATTTGTTGTGGTAAGAGTGAATAGCCTATAATACTATGATAGACAATTGTGAAATGTCATGTTAAGCAAAGTAGAATAGGTTGTACTCTGGGCTAAGACTCCAACTCCAAACACTTTGAAGTTTGACCTAAACAAGTAGTAGTAGGATCTTTTTAGAATACCAGTAAAAGTGTCATGTGCAAATGCACAGGTATTTATCAATCACCATGTATTGGCCATGGAAGTTGAATGATCTATGCATAAGTGAACCTGTTAACAACAGCTAAGGTTGGAATTTGGAACAAGTTCATCTTTTAAATACTTGATTTAGATTAAATGTTTTTAATTCAGTTTCTTCTTCCTCAATTAACATTTCTTGGTTTTTGGAGGAAACTCTTCATATTCCTTTGGTTGTTAATGATTTCTTTGAAAAATGAGAAAATGGTGAAATTGAGAATTAAATTGATCCAAATAATTTCAAGAATTTTAATTGACCGTTATGACATAATTTATTACTAATACAAATGTCTAATTGATTAAATACAGAGGAGTATTAAAGAAAAACAAAATGTAACCGTGTCCCTTGAGTTTATACTTTTATAATAGTAGTATGATGGATCATCTCTTAACCACAAAAATAGGAGTGTGCCTATTGGATAAATCATTTTCATTCATTTTAAATATTTACCTAGTGGGGGAGGGGATCTGAACTCTTTTCTACATCTTTGTTTTTTGTCTTTTCCCTCCAAATAAGTTCCATTTTAGTACCAGCACTCTCACTAAAGATAGGGAGTCAGATATTTCTTGAGTTTTTAATTTAGTAGTGTTTTTTTTATTGGTAATTAAAATTACATTCTCATTTGGAATGTAAAAAAAATTCTGTTTAATAATTAAACTCCTAAATTAAATTTAGTTGGAAAATAATTTTTCATTTTACATCAGGATTCTTTTTATTTTTTTATTGTTTTGGCAAGTAAAGGAACTGGAAGTGAAGGAAAGGAAGGGCAGGAAAGTGAAATATTGAAACTGATAACAGTAACTTCTGTAAGCTTGAACTACTTACAACTCTTTAAATATTTGATGATTATATTTTCATTCACATTTTTTACCCCAAAACAATCATGGCCTGAAATTCATTTAGATCTAATATAAGATTTCATAGCTGAGATTTGAATGATTTATTAGGGCCATTTTGGTTACTTGAGTTTAGAGATTTCAAAAATCTAGAGATTTCAAATCTATAGACTTCAAATCTGTGGAGTCATGTTCATAAAATTAACTGTTTGGTTAACCTGATTGGAATGAAATTTGTAAATTTGTCCTGAATAAAACATTTATTGAGTCATAGTTCAAATGTTTAACGCTTTTATAGTAGGTTCACCCCTGGATTTCACCTCATACCCATAAATCTACAGATTCACGTTTTTAGTGTAAAATAGTGAATCTCTAGATTTCATGAATCTAGGGATTCACACAACCAAACAGGTATAAATCATCCATTAGTGAATCCAGAGATTTGAAATCTCTGGATTCATGTAACCAAACATAGAAAAGTTTTCATTTTGGATTTAATTTTCAAGTAAGAGTTAAGCACATTGATGGTTTGTTATGATATTTACATTTTACACGGCCTAACAATTGGCACACCCCAAGATGGACAACATGAGATGAGCTGAGAAGGATTACCAGTCGATGTAAAATTAAAATTTCTTTTTCTCCCAAAAGAATTCAAATTCACAAAGATAATAAAGAGAAAATGTGTTTGAGGAGATAAAAAATTTCAGTACCTCTCCTTGTACTCGAATTTCCATTATTTATTTATTCTATAAAAAAGAACTAAAAAGAAAGAAAGAGAGCATAATGAGAGCATATTATTCTCCCCCTGATTGGAAGATGATCCGGACTCTTGATAGCATATATACCTATGAGCAAACGGTTTATTCCAGTCGTCAGGGGCGGACCTATGAAGGGGCCGGAGGGGGCCGGATTTTTTAAAATTTTATGCATATTCCTTTAATTCTTTTAGTTTTTCCTATTTTTTCTCTTTCCACATGTGAAATGTCACTATTTGCCCACCCCCCCAATATTGTGAACAATTTTTAAAGGTAAAATGATGGGTATAAATGTCGTTCCTAATAAAAAACTAATTCATCAATCCCTATTTATCCTCCCCTCTCTTCTCTCTCATCTTTTCTTCCTATTTATTCTCTTATGTTTCTATAAACGTGGGTTAAAGGAAATTTTTGAAAAAAACCCTATTTATTCTCCTATCTCCTTTCTCCTCTATCCTCTTTTTTTCCTATTTATTCTCTTCCCTTTCTATAAATGTGGCTTAAGAAAATTTGGAAAAAAATCTACTCCACAATTAGGTCTCTTTTTCTTTCTCAATTTATTTATTGTTTCTCTTTTTCTTTTTCTTTTTCTTTTTTTTGTTATTCTTTTTATTTGATTTTATATTCTATGTTTCTTTATTTCTTCTGCAATTTTTGTTATTTGATTTTCTATTGTGAATAAAATGTCTATAGTTAGTAGGTAACTAACGGCCATTGATTTGCATTCTTACGTAAAAATATTTTTTGGTTCACATCTCCTACCAAAGAAAATTTTGGTTTGCATCTAACTTAAAGGGTTGAAGTCATGTGTATATTTTTTTTATATTGTTGCTTTAATTTTACCTATATTTTATAGGGAAAAAATATCATTATCAATAATTTATCATTTTTTCAAATATGTGTGGGCCCCACAAAATATATGTGTGTCTATTCTTTAATCTAATAAAATAGTTTAGAGGTGGGACCTCAAATGGGAAGGTTATCTAGCTTTTATTCTTCGCCCCCCCCCACTATTGCATCCTGGGTCCGCCACTGCCAGTCGTCCCATCCCTGAGGCAGAACAACACTAGACGTTTCACTCGTGGTGAAAACCATCCTTCATAGGGACCCCATGGCATTACTAAGAAGCATTTTTCCACTCCTGTGACCTTGCAGTGTGAGAATGTGTAGCCTGTCTGCTCTGAAGTTGATTCTCTTTGTTGTGTTGTGACTGCCCCAATTTTTTTCGATAGAGATTGAATATGAGAATACTACATGATGCATCACAGTTATATTGCTGCTCCCGACTAAACCTCCTCCTCTCGTTCTCAAGATGATGAGTCCTGCAAAAAGAGTTATACGCAGGCCGGCTAGAGTATCGGGCAACCGCCTCCAATGGCTTAGTCAGACTGTGAACAGATTAAGATCCTGTGCAAGAATTACACAAGACTATGTTCAGAATGTGTTTATGATTCTTACCGGATGAGTATGTCCTTATTTTTATACTGTAAGTGTTACCTTTTCTGTATTTGGTAAATTTACCCGACGAGGGCTGTTGTTTCCCCTGGGATTATGCCTCCTTGTCGTCGGTCCCGCTCAATCGGCTACTGAGTTGACATTCCCTATTGAGAGTGGTTGCCAAATAAGTCCAACATATGTTACGGCTTGATTAGGTTGGTCGGTATCCGTCCCGACTACATGGCATGTTGAGCCCCGATCGGGTAGGAATCTCCCGTATCACTACAAGTCAATGAGAATTTATTAGAATGCTCTTTGCTCTCTACACTAGGTCATGAACTCTAGAATTCTGAAAGTGCTAGTTAGCTGGAGATAGTTATTCACCTCAAAGAGAGAAGCAGCGCTTCCAAAGATGAAATCTATGCCACCTTGGATGAAAGAGTTGTTGTAATAGTGACTTCCTATATGATCAAAGAGAGTATCTTGATAAGATCGTATCCAACACTTGTAAAATGCAGCTCTATCACCTGATACCTTTAATGCCAACGCTTCGTCTCCTTACCGGTACATGATTTGATGATCAGATCAGCATCAATAAAAAACAAGTGAGACTCACTAATAGTTGGGTGAGGGAAAGAAAAAAATTGTATAAAAATTGAAAATGTGAGTCCTATGTTTGAGAATTAGTAGGTGCTACCTATTAGTCTCAGTTCATGATAAAAATGACACATTAGTGCATGTGTGCAATTTACAGGCGAGGACGGTTTAACGTCCAACTGCGCACACACGGCATGGGTAGTGGATTATTTAGCCGCTATTGGGACACACACTTGGCACTTAGCACGCTTGCATCGCCTTGAGTGAGATCTGATATGGACTGTTTGTTTTAATAAATGGTCAATCAGGGAGATGAAGATAGATTCTTCATGATTCAAGAATATCCTCTGGTTGGATTTGTATTAATAATCTAACCATTATAAATATAGATTTTTATCTATACACAAGATCAATTTGAACCATTGGATTGTGCGGCCAAACGATCCAACGGTTCAGACAAGTAATATGTATTGTTTTGTTAACATGGGTGCCTAAGCAGTTAGTCCAGTATGTCCACGGTTCCATACCAATCACATAACCACAAGGATTGAATTAGATACCCAAAAACAAACGAGAACTACTCAACTTTTACTGAGAGTGAAGAGTGTTAAAACGAGTTGGGATCATCTCCCCGTTGGCTCCCCTGCCCCCCACAGCTTTACAACCACATATTACAGTGGGGCCCATAGATGAAATTCATGATTTTTTGAAAATATTTTTATTATCTTTTACCTGTGGACCCCACTGTAATATGTGGTTTTAAAGCCATCGAGTAGCTCAATGGAGAGACGATCCCGATTCCGTTAAAACACCCTAAGAAATGAAGAGATGATTTCAAGATTTCACATTTTCCTAGGCAATCATTTCTTATCAGTTAGACTATTCTCTTGGAGTAACCAGTATTACACCAAAACAACAATTTTATTTTCTCAAATTTTTTAAAAAGCAAAGATGGAGGGGAGCTAAAAACTTGGGAATCAGGTTTGAATTTGCGTCCACTCACATTTGAGTATGTTTACTCACTTTACATAAAAAGAGAAGGGAATAGCTGAGATTTCTATGGAAAACATGGTTGCACCAAGGTTAAAAGTAAGCATCTTAGTTCACTTTACTTTAAAAAGGAAATCCAACAATCCTTGGGAGACTTCGAGGAACTTATATCTTAATTCACTTTAAATTTACTTGAAAAAGAAATCCAGAATTACTTGGTAATTTCAAGGCACTTGATCACGTAAACATCTTGGTTGATATATAGCCCAGCATCATCTCTACTTCCTGACCGACATTTGATACACCAAACAACTCCCCCTCTTGTTCTTGATTGAAGTGTGAGAGGTTGAACAAGGAGAGCTGGAGAAGGGAAGGTGCAATGATAGAGCTTCTGGTTGAAATCCACCTGAACAAGTACCAATGAGGACTTAGAACAGTCTTAGCAATCCAACTCTGAGCACATTTTCCTTCTCTCTTTCTGATTCTCTCTCGAATTCTTGTAGTCTGTGTTCTTGTATAATTTTTTGTGCTTGTTTATTTAGTTTACATATTTGTTTGTTTTATTATCTAATGCGTACTACTGTTGAAGAGAAAATGTGAGCTTGCAGAAGGGGAAGGTGCAATGATTGAACACAAAAATCTCTTTAATCTGAATGTGTGAATGATGCACACTCTTGTCAATCCATTCGCTGAGCACCCATTCCCCCACTCTCCACTCTCTTGTACATCTTAATCCATATGATCTGACCATAGAAATAGAATCCATTTCAATATGGGAAATGCCCTTCTTTCCTTGGATTTTAATTTTCTATTATCTTACAGGAGATCCCACTAGGTTTGCCACTAGGATTTCAGAAACGTTTGGCCATTTGTTCCTCCACCAGCTAATCTCTGCAAGCATATGATGCCATAATTCTCATCTCACACATGAATATGTAATAAACTCCCTCCCTTGAAGTGAACTGATCGAAAGGGTTGATGAGGAATAGGGTTCCTGTCAACGAACATACAAGAACCAGGTTAATTAAATAAGTTTGCTATGAATCAACAAGGAAATTAATAGATCAGTACATACAGGCGGGGGCCGTAAACTTTGATCTGGCGAACATGAGTATCCCTCCCATTAAGGTGATTGGAAGCATGAAGGTGTTAATGAATGCTTCTCTGCAACACAAAATGAATACATAACTGAATTATCACTTAAGGTTTCTTGGAAATATACATAAACGTAAAGAGGTTTGAATTATGGATACTATTCAACCAACTCAAAAATAATTAAACAAATAACACAAATGATGGTTTCATAATTAAAACTGATCAGCTGCTTAGAGTAGTACAAATGAATTCCAAAGAAAGGAAAGATGGAGGAACTAGACCTTCTGTAAACAAACACCCCTTCCCCCCCCAAATTAGAAAAAAAAAAAAAAAAGAAGAAGAAAACCCTTTTCCCCTGAACCTGAAAAGCAAAGAGGTTGGTGAAGCTTTCAGCCACACTAGAGGCGGAATGATGTTTCAGCTGGTTGATCACCAGGAGAGGGCAAACATTGGGTTCACCACTTGCCCTTCCTAATATTCCAACTATAAAAGCCAAGTCAGTTCGTAAAGCAGTTAAATTCTACTCAGTTTCCTGGAAACTGATTATATTCTAATACATCACTAAGTTTTTTAAGTGCCAAGACACCTCAATATTGTCTTGTGTTTCCAAGTATCTCTCAGCCCGAAAGCAAAGAATTTCGTGGTTGAAACCATGCATACCGTCATTTTATCTAGCCCACCAAACCTTTATGTCTTAGACTCACAACTCATCTCATGGCATTCACTCAAATAACCAACTCCAACGCATTTTTATGTGCCTTCACATTTACTAATTGGGCAAGATATCCGGCATCCAAGAACAAGCTGGCACCTTGCTCGAATTCTGCAACAGATCTCTTTGCTTCATGGCGCCAAGAAATTCACAGCATCTATGAGGACTCTTTTCCTCTGAACCTTCCACATTACTGTTTATGGAAAGAGAGCACCATCGAAAGCTGTCATTTGCTTCATTTTTGACATCAAAGTTACTCTTCACCATTCTAATATCCAATTACCACCAAGCAACAAACAACAGGTATCACTAACACCAGCCAACTACGAGAACATGACCTGTGAATTTAATTCCAGCGTGTTTACCATCAGGTTAATGTTGTAGCAGATCTACAGAAACTACGTGATCAATCCTTTGAGTTACCTGCCTTTGATGAAATGCCATATTCTCTTTCTGTGTATCACCATCATTTGATGGGTATTTATCCCTCTTACAGAAGTTGTTGAACCCACCTCTTTATCCCCACACCAAAAAGTTCTCATTATCACTTAGTATAACATAATTTATTTATTTGGTGAAAGCATCCAACTGAAAAGCTCAATCCATTAAATGAAGAAGCCCTCCTAACTCATCCAAAGCCTCACGTTTACTGGTTGTCACTACAACAAAAACCCCTTATAGCTACAGATAGTTAGATACAGTTTTCAGGCAGTGGTTTTGGTGATACCGGCGCTGAGAGAAGAGAACAAGTGAACAACAGAAGATGGAAGGATTTGGCATATTTCACATCTTCTTCTTCAGTCTTCTCCATCAAAGCAAGGATTTCGCCGGTGATAGAAGGATTTCGACCATGAAGCTAAATACGGTCGGTGACATTTTGTAGGTTCACTGTCGATTTTTGCCGAGTTTTCGCCAATTCCGCATTTTTCCGGTGATATTTAGCCATTTTTCGCAAACCCCTTATATTTCATTGCAAAGAACATTCTCTCATTATTCTCAAAATAAGTGGAGGGATTTTTTGAATGAAAGTATATGGGAGGATATGGTGTAATTGAATATGTTGTTCTTTGCTAGAAGTATAAATCGAAAATATGAGAGAAGAATTAAAAAAAATTACTCTTAATAAAACATATATATTTGATGAAAATTAGGAAAAATGTCAGAAGTGGGATTTGAACCCACGCCCTCTCACGAAGACCAGAACTTGAGTCTGGCGCCTTAGACCACTCGGCCATCCTGACTGATTGGCTTTTAAATAATAAACTTATTACAACTTTTTAACTTTCACATTTTACCCTATATAAACCCTTCCATACACAACTGTTAAGTGACTGACCTATCGTTTACCAACACCTTGCCACCTTTGCCTAAAATCACCTCACCTTTGTCGAAAAATCCCACCGTCCTATACTAGAGAAGATCTCTCTTTCTCTCTTCAAAAAGTAATAAACCACACAAAACGGTTTGGCTAATTTGAGGGGAGGGCTTTTGACCATGCACTTTCTAGCATATTAAGGTTGGTTTCCAGCATATTTCTCTCCTTTGAAGGCTCCTTCTCGGCTAAGTTAATTTCATACTGTCATTGTTTGTGAAGCTTCAATATATATAATGAACATTTTAATATGGGTAGTGGGATTTTCTGGTAGGGGACGGTGGGAATTTCCAGCAGGGGTGTGGTGATTTCCGACGACGTGTAAGTAGAAGATGGGTGAATGAATTATCCCTTCACCCATCTAAGAGTTGGTATGGAAGGGTTTAAATGGGGTTAGTTATGCCATTTGACTCTAATGAGGTTAATATATTTAATTTATTCATGACTTAAACAGAATCTTGGATAGAATGTTAAAAGTTTGCAATTTGTAATTTTGAAAGTGTACAATCTCTAATTTAGAGTACTAAAACGTGCAACCCAAAGTTTAAGCTCTACTAAAACGTACAACATGTAATAAACTCAAATTATAATCATTGAGAATCTTCGTTCCAATTCCCAAGTGCTCTAGAACCTCAAATTAAGGGCAATGAATGTTGTGGAGAACAAATAGCCCGAGGGGCCCCTCGGGAGAGACACACACCCCCACTCGGGTAGGTGTGTCCCCCTCCTCAGGAGATTCAGAGAACCCCCTAGGGAAGGACACACACCCACTCGGGTAG
Source organism: Hakea prostrata (assembly GCF_041222555.1). Lineage (NCBI taxonomy): Eukaryota > Viridiplantae > Streptophyta > Magnoliopsida > Proteales > Proteaceae > Hakea > Hakea prostrata. The sequence goes on from NC_142603.1 coordinate 14,296,145, forward strand.
GTGTGTTCCACTCCCTCGGGAGGTTCAAAGAGCCCCTCGGGAGGGACACACACTGTCACACCCCACCCGTCGGTCTCGGTTACCCGCCTGACAACCCGTGGGTGCGATCCGTCACAAGATCCAAGGTTTTAGTCTATCAACAATCTTTAAGACAATTATAGATAATCAAGAGCAAAAAATATTCAATAACTGAATTAAATGAATTACAGGACCCCAAAATGCTCCAATACCAAAGGAAAGAAATAAAGAACAAAAGATAAAACAAAAATGAGGGCAGCGGAATAATTCAAAAGTATTTATATCAGTTTATTTCCAGTTTGTTTCTCTAAGTCAATGAACTTAGACTCCAGTTTAATAAGGTGAGGGGTTCTCCAAATCCTCTCCAGTCTCAGTGCGAACTGCCTGACCACCTTTCGCCTCTGACCATCAACCGGTGCGATAAGCGCACTCCATGCACCGCAGGAACTCCCGCACATGCTATTTCCATCTCCCATCGGCGGTGCCACATCTTCTTCAAACGGGATGGTTCCTTCATAGGGAACCAGCCCATCTTCGAATACAAATCCTTCTTCCGTATAGGCTAAAAAACATACAAAGAATAAAGGAATGAGTTCTAAAGAACTCAAGAAGAAACAATCATATATCTCATCCATCATCCAAAAATGCCATGATACAACAAAGAATATGAATGAATGCAAAACATGAATGATGCTATGATTTCTAACTATGCAAGTCTCTAAAAGCCGACATGCTTTAAGATAAACACCAGCCCTCCTCTGGGTAAGTCTCATCACTTTGATCCGGCAAGGACTGGTTACCTCTGTAGGGATCCAGGGAAAAAGGGAAAGTCCACACCTGGCTCACAAACCATGGTTAGGGGGTTAAGTCCACACTCTCTCACCACGACCATTGGTAATGAGTATTGGCGCATGTCTGGGTTTCTAATCCAATGCAAGGTCATAATGGTTACATGTCTACATGAAGTCCAGATACATCCCCTATGGCACCAACCAACTCGGTTCAGTATCCTTCACAACCTAGGAGTAAGAATCCTCACGGACTGGCTACCTCTGTTGGACTCTACTCCTTAACCCTATGGTCATCCACATATCATTGGGGCGGATGCTCTCATGATTCCTCCCGACACCCGGTCCGGTCCTTGGACATCCATGAGCCCAACCCTAACATATGCAACCCTACCATTTCATGACCAACAGTGGACCACCAAGTCACATCACTGTCATCACGGGTCACTCGGTTTCAATCCCCCTACCGAAAGGGTAGTTGCATGTGGGGTACCTAGCCATGCAATCTAGACTCATCCTAACAATCTCATCAATTAATCATGATAGTGCTGAAGGTATCAGCAGGCATGTGTCCCATTCCACAACCTCCTGATAACATCAGCCAAGATATCCCAAAAGGAACACCTCAACTATCATAATCATAAACCAATTACCATAATCATATAACATTCACAATTCATCATGTAATTATGAAATCAAAGCAAACAGCAGTAGTATATTAGAAATAAATACAACTACAGCAGCATATAACAATATAAATCAAGACTAACAATTATCAAATTAACATGTTCAAGTATATGTAGATAGATAAGATAGACTGTCCTTACTTGCATATAACTGAAACGTCCGTAAAATGGAATCCAGTAACTATTAGTAGACTTTTCTTTTAAACAAGAATCACCTAAACACAGGGGTTATTAGAATATATAAGTCACATAAATCAATTTGAATCGAACCGAAATCCAATTGGTCATCATTTACCACCCGATGTCGCTGTGCCGTCGCTTAGGTTAAGCGACCACCACTAGTAACCGCCCCAAAAACAGTGAGTTTCAATCCGAAACTCAGGCTTCTGATTACTCGATTTCAATCCGGTTTTCGAGTAATCTCATCCTAAGTCTCGAATTAAACACTCCCTAAGCCAAAAGGGTAAGAGAAAATAATCCACTATCATCAATAGATTACCCCTAACCCTCTCCTTGATTGGATTTACCATCTCACGGAAGTAGGGTTCCGTTTACGGTTATTCCATCTCAAGTAGATTAATAAAGAGGGTAAAGAATATCCAAAGGGTAATCACAGAGACGAGGGAAAAAGGGGTAAAACTAATCTACGGAGAAAAGAGAGTAGAGAATGAAGGGTTAGTTCAATACCTCACACCAGAAAGCCAGAGAAGAAGAGAACTTATCTTCCAAGCCACTGTCAGTACTCCAGAGACTCTTTCGGATCTTCCCCGCAGCCGTCTAAACTCCCAAATAAGCAACCACGAATAAAGTAATCGTTAATGAGACGGAGGTTGCCTTTTATAGAAGTCTGGGGGCAAAATAGGGCAAAATCTCCGAAAACAGACCGGGCGCTCGCTTGGGCCGGTCGCTTAGGTTAAGCGACCGCCACTAGTAACCGCCCCCATGTAATTTTCCATACAAGGGTGCTTTTACTAGGGGCTGATACCCAAGGCCAACCTAGCCCTAAATAAGAGATGGGGGAGATCTTACCTTCATTCCGGACATCTCTGAACAACATCTGACTTCCGGAAATCCCCGCTCCAGCCAAGACAGACTCTTCAGATAAAGGATCCAGATCCATGGGTCCTGGGTATGGATCATGGGCTTCAATCCGGATACTCCACAAGTTCACCCGACTAGACCTTCGGGTTCTCGGACCTGGAATACGGATCTCGGGTTAGAAATACGGGGGTATTACACACACCCCCGCTAGGGCAAGTGTGTTCCCTTCGCTCGGGAGGTTCAGAGAGCCCCCCTCGGAGGAACACACACACCCACTCAGGTAAGTGTGTTCCCTTCCCTCGGGAAACTCAGAGAGCCCTTTTGAGGAGAGAGCACATACCCACTCGGGCATGTGCGTATTATCCCCTCGGGAGCCATGTTTGAGAAGAGTATGAAAGGTAAGAAGACCTTCAATACTAAGTCCAAGAGTGACGTTGAAGATGACCAAGTCAAAAAGGTCAGTTATCAGATAACTACTCAACATATCCGTTCTGAGACTTGGGGAGATGGATAAACACGGCTCTATTAGGCCGGCCAAAGAAGGGAGTGTGCTTCCTTAGATCTCTCGCCCACTCTTCAACAGAATAGATGAAATACAAGGAGACGCCGCCTCCAAGTATCCTCTATATAAACCTTCATCCTACAAGAAGAAAGGTAGGAGATTCATCTTATCATTATTCACTACACCTTGAGAACCCTCTCAAGGTCTTTTATTGTTGCCTAGACTAACTTGGGCATCAGAGGCGGTTCCCCGGCCATGACTTGGCCGGCCCGTTCTTGTTTTCTTTGTGAGTGCAGGCATCTTAGCTATTCTTATTCGGTTGGAGAAGCCTCGAAGAGGTTATTCAAGTATCTGGCTCTCGAAGAAGTTCTAGACGCAACAAATTGGCGCCGTCTGTGGGAACCGTCACAGAAAGTCATGACGAGACGTAACACTAACCAGGTGACGAATTCCAATCAAGTTACTACTCGAGGAAGAGAAAGAGAGATAGAGAACGGGCGTGTAGGAGAACAGGTTCTCCCTTCTCCCGCATCAACAAATTCCTATTCCGGTAAGAAGTTCGAGAAGGAATTCCAGAGAATCCCCCAAGAACCATACCAACTCCATTTGGAAAAAGAGGTTCAGATCAACCCCCAATTCCAGCAATAGTTGCCGATTTACAAAATATGCAAAGGGAAGTCCAACAACAAATGTTGGAACTCCAAGGAGTTGTTCGAGGTTTAGTTCATCAAGTCTACCATCCGGACCCTCTCGAAATACACAAGAAGGACGGAGGTGTGAAGTTGCTCGACAAACTCGGGATAGGCAACGCACAGTGAACAAAGTTCAAGAAAGGCAGAATATGAGTTATTATGCCAAACTTTCCCGGCTTCTCTCAAAGGCCCAGCAATAAAGTGGTTTTCTAGCTTAAAGCCAAGATCTATCCGAAACTTCCGAGAACTAGGAAGAAAGTTCATTGCTCGGTTCCGAAGTTGTATTGGGAGTAAGAAGACAGCAGATAGCCCCTTCGCCATCAAACAAAAGCCGAATGAGTCTGTTCGAGACTATCTCTTAAGATTTGATAAAGTGGCTATTGAAGTGGAAGAGTTGGATGATACGGTGGCATACAATGCATTATGGAGTGGAATAGCTCAACGATGCTTGCTAGAGGTGTTACATCAAGACAAGCCCAAGACATATGGAGCCCTTCTCAAAAAATGCCAAAAGTAAGCGACGGTTGCAGAAGTTATCGAAGCCTGTGAAGAATCCACAAAGGGAATAAAGGAGAAGAAGAATTATGGAGAAAAAGGTCAAAACTCAAAAGCTCGGGGAAAGGATGACAAAAAAGGAAGTTGGAAAGAAAGACTTGCCAACGAGGACTTTACACCTCTCAATACTAAGAGGTCATAAATCCTATTGAAAATTCGAGATAAAGACCTTTTGAGGTGGTCGGGCAAGCTTAGAGCCCGACCCGAAGATAGGAATATGACTAAGTATTGTCGCTTTCACAAGGACTACGGCCACCATACGGATGAGTGTAGAAATCTCAAGGTTGAGATCGAGAAACTCATCCAAGGAGGTCATCTTGAAAAATATCTTCAAAGGAAGCGACAAGATTGAGAGAAGTCTCCATTGAGAGCAACCAAAAGACCTAGATCCAAGAGTCCCGAACGTGCAGATAAGCATCCCGAGAAGAAGCCAGACCATCGAGAAGACTCTCCTATTTATATTGTATTAGGAAATCCGACTGAAGAATCCATCAAGAAGGCTAAACAAAAAGCGCGTTTCGTGGGATCGATGCAGTTGTCGAGAAAACGAAGAAATGACTTATGTCCAGATCCAATAACTTTCACTGACGAAGATCTCAAAGGCATAACTTGTCACATCCCGCCAGCCGGTACCCTAATTGGCATACTCGGGAGTGTGATCCACAGCCCCGAAGATCAAGTATCAAGGAAATCATCCTCCCACATATACAATAACATAATCATAAACAAGAAATAATCAAGGTTTAAACATTATAAACAAAATATTTAACTCAAGAAAGAATAAATGATATAATCAGAGTGCGGAAAAGATACCAGATATCCGAAGATATCAAGATAAGTAAAGTGAGGCGGAAACTCACTTCACAAACATAGCGGAACGTAGAATGAAAGTTTAAAATGAAATACAACTGAAACCAATGTACTAATAAATAAACTAAGAATATGAGTCTTCAAGTTTATAGATGACGTCTTCATAAGTGTGGACTTCATCAATCCAACGGATTTGTTTTAACTCTACGCTGCCTTCAAAGGTAGTATGCAGCTTGATCCGCCGAGGGATCATCAGAGTAAGCTTGATCGTTGCCAACACCTTGCGTGAAATACGCTTCATCGGTTTGCGCTTCACTATACTGCTCGTCATAATATTCTGTACCTGCAGGATAATCTAACAAGAAAATGTACAAAAAGGAATGAGTTTCCAAGAAACTCAGTAAGGCAAGTTAATCCATAACATCATAGATAACATGTGGCAAAACATAACATGATGCAATGCAATATGGAACAGATAAAGTATGAATGCATCTAAACTCTATGTATGCTGGTCTCTATGGTAGACATGCTTTAAGTCATAGCACCGTACTTCTTTGGGTAGGCCACTCACTCCCCCTCAGCCATCCTAGCATCTTGGGTCTGCCGGGTAATTGGGTAAAGTCCTCATCAAACCATGGTAGGGGATTTAGTCAACACACTCTCTCACAACCATTTGGCATAAGTATCGGCGCATGTTAGGGAAAAGCCTAGCCCAATGCAAGTCATCTAGTTAGTTACATCAACTCAGGTCCAGATACTTCCATTCCTTGCCCCGGGCGATCCTTTCCGGTATCCTTTCCACTAGAGTCCTAATAGTCCCGGACTACGGACTCATCAACCCTATTGGTTATCCACATATGGTAAACGGGAAGCTCTCATGTCCCCTCACGGATCATTTCACTGGTCTTGAGCGCCCATGAGCCCAAGTCTAGCCATATGCAACCCTCCAATAAATGGCCCCCACAATGTGATTCTCGTCCTCTCACAGGTTGGTTACCGGTCTTGAGCGCCCGTGAATCCCCATTGCTACCACGGGTCGTTCGGTCTCAATACCCTTCCAAATTGGGTCTGATATAACAAGGGTATATCCTAGCCAAACACTGCTAGACATCCCTAGGTATGACAACCAATGATTCGGGAAAGCGTCGATGGGCATCTTCGGAGAACATCCCATACTATTCCCTCCGATGTCCAAGGACTGAAGTGTCAAAAGGACACTCCCCAATCCCAAACCAAACTTAAGCAAACACATTCTCAGATCCGTCATGACATATACAACCAACAGTTCATCATATACAAGAGATTGTAAAAGCAAAATCAGATTAGGTAATAATAAGTAATTCATATAACATGAATAATGAAAAAGATAATATAAACAAGTGCTACTGTTCTCACAGTAAGAGATCAGAATTAAATTACAATAACAGTAAGTAATCTCATAGTTTCATAAGGTAGAAACCAGAGAACAAGCAATCAATGTAGTTAAGGAAATAACTGTCCTTACTTTGATTATCGAAGAAGATGACCCAAAGATCAAAGAGAGCAACTCCAAACTTAGCAAATAGACTCCTAACAATCATAGATACAACATTAGGGAAGATGCCTAAAAGATCAGAGAGCAAACGAATCAAATCGGGCGAAAAATGAAGCTACTGACTCCTTTGATCGAGTGCTTGGTAGAATGGCCCAGTCGACCAAGCAAGTCAGTACGGAATTGTACAGACTGCTTTGGCCATAACTTCCTCGTTTGAAGTCGGAATGATCCGAAATTCGAAGGGGAACTTCCTAGGATGTATTAGAATCATATAGGAAGATAAAAACATCAAGTCATGGTTATAATTTGGGTTCTTGATTTAACCCAAGAAATTAGGGTTTCAACCTTATGGTTCCCATAAAAAGGTTGAGATCACAGAATGAAAGGGAAATAAATGATTGCCAATTATAACAAGAAAATCAGAGAAATTATAGTTTAGGTTACTAGAAATATTACCCATGAGGTTTCCCTCGCATGGGAGGTTAACAAGAGTTTCCAGAACTCAAACAAGGGTTAGGGTTTCAAGAAATTCTTCGGCTAGGGTTGAGATCATGATGATGATCATAGATCTCAAAGAAACGAAGGAGATCACGAAGGGATGGTTGCAAGGATGCATCATCTACTTCCTGATCTCAATCAAGAACAAGATCAAGAAAAGAAAATTAATAATTTAGAAGAGATACTAACCTTGAATTGTAAGAACAGAGAAGAGAGGCTTCAGATCTGCAAAGGAATCTTCGAAATCACCAGAGAGAGTTTCGGAGAGGTGTTCTCACGTTCACAAAGTGTTTAGGAGGCAGCCGTAACAAAGAAATACGAAGTAGGGTTTAAATAAGAGTGAAAACCCCTAAAATTACAATTTCTCGGATTTCACCTTCCTTTGGTCGAGTGCTTGGTCGAGTGGCCCACTCGACCAGTCAGTCGACCAAGGCAGACAGTAAGGAATAATCAGGGATTTGGAGGATCAAATGGGCTTTAAACCTTATGGGCTTTTGTATACACATCAAGTAACAAGTCAAGTGTGAAGAAATACCTTCAAACCAAGTCAGATAATACTCCAAGTCCTTCAACTAATCTCATCTTCAAACAACTGCAGCTTCCTTTCCAAATCTACACAGACATCCAAGTATGAAACTCCATCAACAACATCCATGGGTTCAGAGTCAAACACCATGTCTTCTACTGAGATGGCCCATAGTTGGCTTCTTTCTTTACTCCGGGTCTTTGGACCTAAAAACAACCGGGTTACCGGGTCAAGGTCAGGGTTAGGTTAGGGCTGGGTTTCACATAACTACTCCTCATGATGATGCAATAGTCATCAAAGTGAAATTGGCAAATCGTGAAGTTCACCGAGTCCTTGTCAACACGGGGTCTTCGGATGACTTATTGTCTTACGAAGCATTCAAGAAGTTAAAACTTGAAGATGAGATGATGACTCCATGTGGGACTCATCTATATGGATTCGCTGGGTCCTCTGCCATATCCGAAGGCACAATCCAGTTGGATTTAAGAATCGGGGAATCCCCTTGGGATGCTATTATCCAGTCAACCTTCATGGTGGTTCGAGATCTCTCGGCATATAATGTCTTACTCGGGAGGCCAACTTTCAACGCCTTGGGGGCTGTAGTCTCTCCAAGGCATATGAAGTTGAAGTTTCCAACAACAGCAGGAGTCAGCAAGTGCTCTTTTGATCAACGACTCTCAAGACAATGTTATGTGAGTTATCTCAAAAAAGTAAGAAGATCCGAGAGATTGGGCAATACGATGAGTATAGAAGTTTAGGATGATAGAGATGAAGAAGCTATGCAGAGAGCCGAAACCGTTGAGAAGCTTAAGCGAATTCAACTTCATCCGGATTTTCCCAAAAGAGGAACCATGATCGGTTTAGAACAGCCTGCAGACTTCAAGAAAGAGCTAACCGAGTTTCTCCAGAACAATCTTGATGTATTCGCATGGTTAGCCGAAGACATTCCGGGAGTTGTTCGAAGAATTGCAGAACATAGTTTGTGGATTAGAGAAGATGAAATTCCAATGATCCAAAAAAGACAAAATTTTTTGCTCGAGAAACATTCAGCCATCAGGACGGAAGCGGAGAAGCTAGAGCAATAGGGTTTTATCAAGCCGATAGAATGCCCAACTTGGTTGGCGGATGTAGTAATGGTGAAGAAGGCCAACGGCAAATGGAGAATGTGTACAGATTACACAGACATGAATAAAGCATGCCCAAAGGATTGCTATCCATTTCCCCAGATCGACTTGTTAATCGACGCCACAGTGGGACATGAAGTATTTAGCTTCATGGATGCTTACTTGAGATACAATCAGATTATGATGAATCCCAAGGACGAGAGGCACACGGCCTTCATGACGGATCTAGAAAGCTACTTCTACAAAGTAATGCCTTTCGGGTTGAAGAACGCCGGGGCAACCTACCAAAGAATGGTAAATAAGGTCTTCAAAGACCAGATTGGAAGGAATATGGAAGTATACGTTGATGATATGCTCATCAAGAGTATAGTCCGAGGAAGTCATTTGGAAGATCTTGAAGAAGTCTTTGATACGTTGAGAACATATCAGATGAGATTAAATCCGGAGAAGTGTGCGTTTGGTATTTCTTCCGAGAAATTCCTTGGATTTATGGTATCTCAAAGGGGAATTGAGGTAAACCCGGAAAAAATTAAAGCCTTGATTGAGATGGAATCACCAAACACAATTCGTGATATTCAATGTCTAACCGAAAGAGTAGCCGCATTGAATAAATTCATTTCAAGATCGGGTGAAAAATGTTTGCCCTTCTTCGAGGCTCTCAAGGAGGTCAGGAAGGCTAATGACACGTTATGGACCGACGAATGTCAGCAAGCGTTCGAGAAGTTGAAGGAGAAGCTCGGGTCACCGCCCCTTTTAGCCCGACCTTCACCGGGAGAGCAACTATTCACGTACTTAGCCATTTCTTCAGATCAGTAAGTGTTGTATTAGTAAGGGAAGAAGGTACTTCACAAAACTCATCTATTTTATTAGTCATGTTCTTGTGGATGCCGAGACGCGATATCCGGACGTGGACAAGCAAGACTTAGCTCTTGTAACCGCATCTCGTAAACTCAAGCCATATTTCCAATCACATCCAATCATGGTCTTGACTAACTTCTCGTTGAAGAAGATCCTACAGAAACCAGACTTAGCCGGGAGGATGGTAACATGGGCTATCGAGTTAAGTGAGTACCAAATTGAGTTTAAGACTCGTCCGGCTATCAAGGGACAACTATTAGCCTATTTTGTCCTCGAAAGTAACATATCCACTACGGGAAAAGAAGACCAACCTGATCGGGAAATGTGGATTGTGTATGTGGACGGCTCGAGCAATTCTTCAGGGAGTGGAGCAGGGCTAATGTTAATTAGCCCGGACGGGTTCACAATCCATTATGCTCTAAGATTTAACTTCAGAGCTTCCAACAATGAGGCTGAGTACGAAGCCCTTCTAGCAGGTCTAAGACTTGCCCAAGCCTTAAGAGTTCGGGAATTGGAAGTCCGAAGCGATTCTCAGTTGATCGTGAATCAAGTTCGTGGTGTGTACGAGGCGAAAGAAACAAGAATGGCTAAGTACTTGGTCAAAATTGATAAATGTCGCCATTATTTCGATCAACTCGAAATGAAGCAAATCCCAAGAAAGGAAAATGAAGTGGCAGATGCGTTATCCAAACTCGCTTTATCCAAATATTCAACCTTAGGCTCAGCCGTCTATATTGAGCAATTGGAGATTCCTAGTATTCAAGAGGTCGAGGCGATGGATATTGAGGAAGAACCTAGTTGGATGGATCCAATTTTTGCATATTTGAAAAATGACATTCTTCCAGAAGACATCAAGGAAGCTAAGGCAATTAAGAATCAAGCAGTGAAGTTCACCATCCAAGAAGAGCAACTTTATAAAAGGTCAGTCACACAACCTCTTCTAAGATGTGTTGGCCCTTCTCGAGCTCAATATGCCTTAGCCAAAGTACATGAAGGAATATGCGGAGCACATATGGGGGGTCGAGCATTAGCCCATAAAATAATACGTCAAGGGCTTTATTGGCCGACTATTCAGAAGGATGCCATGGATTATGTCAAAAAATGCAAGCAATGTCAACTTCATGCATCTATTTCAAGAACTCCGGCTGTCCCACTTACATCAGTCTCCAGCCCCATCCCTTTCACCATGTGGGGGATGGATCTTGCGGGAAAGCTTTCAATGGCCACCCATAGTAGGGAATATTTGGTTGTTGCAATCGATTATTTCAATAAGTGGGTGGAAGCCGAACCTCTCTCGACCATTACTGAGAAGCAAATGCAAAAGTTCTTTGAAGAGAGGATCATCTTGAGATTCGGAATTCCAAAGATTCTTGTGACCAATAACGGAAAACAATTTATCGGAGCGGGTTTCAAGCGTTTTTGTGAAAGATACCATATTGAGCATAGAACCTCATCTGTGACATATCCGCAAAGCAATGGGCAAGTCGAAATAACCAATCGAACGCTCTTGGACGGGATAAAGAAACGTCTGGAGTCAAGTCAGGCCAAGTGGGTAGAAGAGCTACCTAGCGTCCTTTGGTCATATCGTAAGCAAGGATTTCGGGCATATTTCACATCTTCTTCTTCTTCAGTCATCTCCATCAAAGCAAGGATTTCGCCGGTGATAGAAGGATTTCGACCATGAAGCTAAACACGGTCAGTGACATTTTGTAGGTTCACTGTCAATTTTTGCCGAGTTTTCGCCAATTCCGCATTTTTCCGGTGATATTTAGCCATTTTTCAGAGAACTGGGCGAAATTCTTTTTTTGTGCAACTTTCGGTTCAATACTTTCGCCGAAATGTTTTACCATGATAGAACATCAATTAACTCCAAACCCCTTATATTTCATTGCACAGAACATTCTCTCATTATTCTCAAAATAAGTGGAGGGATCTTTTTAATGAAAGTATATGGGAGGATATGGTGTAATTGAATATGTTGTTCTTTGCTAGAAGTATAAATCGAAAATATGATAGAAGAATTTAAAAAATAGTTATTCTTAATAAAATATATATATTTAATGAAAATTAGGAAAAATGTCAGAAGTGGGATTTGAACCCACGCCCTCTCACGAAGACCAGAACTTGAGTCTGGCGCCTTAGACCACTCGGCCATCCTGACATATTGATTTTTTTAATAATAAATTTAGAACAGTTTTTTAACTTTCACATTTTACCCTATTTAAACCTTTCCATACGCAACCGGTGTTTGACCCATCTTTTACGTACACCTTGCCACCTTCGCCTGAAATCACCTCACCTTTGTCGAAAAAACCCACAGTCCTCTACTAGAGAAGATCTCTCTATCTCTACCTTTGTCTCTCATCAAAAAGTATTAAACCACACAAAATTGTCTGCCTAATTTGAGGGGAGGGCTTTTGACCATGCACTTTCTGGCATATTAAGGTTGGTTTCCAGCATATTTCTCTCCTTTGAAGGCTCCTTGTCGGCTGAGTTAATTTCATACTGTCATTGTTTGTGAAGTCTCAATATATATAATGAACATTTTAATATGGGTAGTGGGATTTTCTAGTAGGGGACGTGGGAATTTCCAACAGGGGTGTGGTGATTTCCGGCGTCGTGTAAGTAGAAGATGGGTGAATGAATTCTCCCTTCACCCATCTAAGAGTTGGTATGGAAGGGTTTAAATGGGGTTAGTTATGTCATTTGACTCTAATGAAGTTAATATATTTAATTTATTCATGACTTATCAGAATCTTGGATGGAATGTTAAGAGTGTGCAATTTGTAATTTTGAAAGTATACAATCTCTAATTTAGAGCACTAAAATGTGCAACCCAAAGTTTAAGCCCTACTAAAACGTACAACCTATAAAAAACTCAAATTATAATCATTGAGAACCTTTTTTCCAATTCTCAAGTGATCTGGAACCTCAAATTAACGGCAATGAACAAACCAGTTTATTATTTTTATTTTTTTATTTTTTTTTGGGTAAGAGTGAATAGCCTATAATACTATAAGGGTAATTTTCATCTGGACCCCCTGAGGATTGGTCTATGTCATTTTTAGTCCAAAAAAACTGAAACTTTGCATCTGCCTCCCCTGTACTATAGAAAAAGTCAATTTAAGGACAAATTATCACTTTCATGACAAATTTACCCTTTTTTTAATTTAAACAAAAAACATAGGAAATAAAAATGAAAAAAATAAATTTAAGTTAAAATTCATTTGTGATTATCGAAATCTAGTTCTTCAGAACTTTAGCAAAACACCACAAAGCAACCGTCTAAAACAGCAAACACTTGAATGTTTCTTCATTCAACTCTGTTGTAAATATGTTTAAAACTTTATATAAATATTTATTTTAAGGGTAAATATCACTTACCTCCCCTCTTAGCTTGACAAATAGCACTTACACCCCCTCTTAGTTGGATAATATCACTTACCTCCCCTCTTAGCAAATATATCAAACACCTCCCCTCTGTTAGTTTTATCGGTTAAATTTAACTTTTACCGTTAAATATTTTTCTATAATCCCAAACTACCCTCGGTTAAATATATTTTTTATTTTAAAGCCTAAATTACCGTAATCAAACTAACAGTTCACATACTAAATTACCATCAATTAAAATAATTATTAAAAATCAAAATTAAATGCAGTTAAAAAAAAGGTATGTTGATAAAAAAATATATAAAAAAAAACCCAAAATAGTAGTACGTGTTTAATTTTATTAACATACCTTTTTTTTTTAATTGTATTTTTAATTTTACTTGATAATAGTACGTGCTTTTTTTAATTTTTTGATAATTTATTAAAAAAAAAAAAAAAAAAAAAAAAAAAAAGGTATGTTGGGCTTTTAATAATTAAAGATAATTTAGGTTTTACCTATGATGTTTTGGTTTTTAATAATTATTTTAATTGAGGGTAATTTTGTATTTTAACTGTTAGTGTGGCTATGGTAATTTAGGGTTTAAAATAAAAAAATATTTTTAGCGAAGGGTAGTTTGGGGTTTTAGAAAAATATTTAACGGTAACAGTTAATTTTAATCAAAAAATTAACAGAGGGGAGGTGTTTGATATATTTGCCAGGTAAGAGGGGCGGTAAGTGATATTATCCAGCTAAGAGGGGGTGTAAGTGCTATTTGTCCAGTTAAAAGGGGAGGTAAATGATATTTACCCTTATTTTAATTGTGTATTTTATCCATGGTTTTATTTAGTCCCACATCGGGTTGAAAGCATCTGATTATGTGGTTTATATATAGTAAGAAACCCTGCCATGATTATATATATATATATATATATATATATAATACTAATATATCTATATGACTTGGGACTTTGATCCAGAAGGCCCAGTTTGTCATGGGCCCTATTCTGGAAAGCCCACTACTGGGTGAATACGTGGAGATGCCATTTGAGTGGCACTCTCCTGTAGGGAGGTCAGCTGAAGGTACTTTGCTGAAGAGAGTTGAGCTGAAAGGTACCCTCAAAGCCTTACCCTTTCACCCACAACCTTTGGGGCTCTATATAAACTCAATTCCGTGCTCATTCTTGACACACAGAATTCCTCCTCCTCTTTCTCTCTCTCTCTGTTATTCTGTTAAGCAGCAGTGAACATAACCTAATTATACCTTGAGTAAACCTTTCTGGGGTGAAAACACTTTTAGAACCCGTATTGCACAATTCGGGGTGTCTAAATACCTTAAAGAAAGTACTTCATGTACGTTTCAGCTCTAAAGGAGTATTGTGATTACAACAACAGTTCTGGTGTGCGTGCAGATCCCTCAATCGTTTACAACAAACTCATTTAACTTTGAATCCCTAGCTTAAAGCTCTCTTGCTTTACGGGGCTACTTTGGAAAACTCAGGTAAGTGGAAAAAAGATTCAAGGATTTGAAAAAGGTAAATTTTCATTAAGTGACGAGAAATCCGAAGAGAAATTAAAAGGAAAAAAACCCTAGTTTTGAAAAAAAAAAATTATCTACGAATTGCAGAAAGGTTGATGGAGCGTCAGATATGAGAAACCATGGCTAAAGTCGAAGATGTTGTGAAGCAATCATTGGGGATTTGGGAGAAGCTGTTGTTGGCATGTGCCATTAACCGTCATGGAACCAATAGCTGGGACTCTGTGGCTGTCACGCCCTCCCAGCCGGTACCCTATCTGGCATACCCGAGAGTGTGATCCACAGCCCGAAGATCAGGTATCGAGTGATCAACCTCCCACATAAACAATAACATAATCATGAACAATCATAATAAAAGTGCGGAAGATAAATCATAGATCCAATAAAGAAAGAATGAATCATAAATGAAACAGAATAGTAGATATAATCAGAGTATCAAACAGATAAGTAAAGTGAGGCAAAAATCCCACTTTACAACCAGCGGAAAAGTAGCTCTAAAGAGAATAAACTAAATAAAATCTAATCCCAGTAGCTAGTACATTGGGTAACTAAATTGTTCTCCACTTTATAGACAACATCCTTGTAAGTGTAAATCTCATAAATGGCACAAGGACGCTTCCACTCAATGGTCGGACTAAGCATCGTACGGAGCATAACCACTCGCGGGATCTTCAGAGTAATTGTGGTAACCGCAATCACCTTCCTGGAGATATGCCTCTTCGCCTTGCGCTTCTTCATAGGGACCGTCATAGTAAGGGTGTCAATATGGTTAAAAAACCGTTAAACCATACCGTACCGAACCGTTTAAACCGTACCATACCGTACCGTTTCGAAATTCGGTACGGTATGTACCGTTACCGAATTTGGTCATTCGGTACGGTACGGTTATGGTAAACGGTGTCATACCGTTGGTAAATACCGTTTACCGTACCGCTAAACCGAATACCGAATCCCGTTTTTCATACCGTATACTGCATAACTATAACCCTAAATCCCTAATTCTAAACACTAACTTTCCTTTGTTCGTCACAATCGAAGAGAAGAACAGAGAGCAAAGGCAGCGGTTGTTGAGATTGTCTTATAGCTTGTTGCGCATTTGTTTCTTTTTCTGGTTCGGTGGGCTGATTGTCACCTTGCTGGTGCCCTTGGATTGCTTAGAATACTTATTTACAAGGTAATTGTTGATGAAATATTCATGAATTTGATGTTAGTTCTTATGTATATCAACATGTTTGAGCCTACTTTCCCTTGTTTGGCATCGAGTTTGATGTCTTTTGGAACCTGCTTTTGATGTTTATGGTCATCTGCTGCAGGCTTATGCTGATGGCTTCAAGCTTCTCCGCATCAACGAAGGAGATAACAGAGAGGTTACAGTTAACGAATGTCATTGTTAGTGTTTATGGGTTGCTTGGTTATTTTCCTTCCCAAAGAGAGTCTCCTTTGGCGCTTGGTTGTGGCACTTGATGTGGTAATTCAACTCCTCTGTTCTTGGTTTGAGTTTGTGAATTTGAAAAATGGATAGATTTAATGAAATTGCTCTTGTAGATCATGGCAATGTTGCTCAGCTCAAGCATTTCAGCAGCTTTAGCAATTGCATATGCGGGTAACAAAGGGAATAGCCACGCTGGTTGGTTGCCCATCTGTGGTCAAGTTCCCAAGTGCTGCGACAGAGTAACTTGAGCTCTTATCGCCGGCTTCATTGCAACAGTCATTTACTTGTTGCTGCTTCTTCAATCCATCCACTGTTCTTGATCCACTTCTTGTTAATAAGTGAGAGCTTAAGCACTTATATTATATATAGGTCTTTCTCTTCTTATCTATTTCCAGTTGATGAAATTGTACTTCCAGTAGGTAATTTTATTTGGATTAGAAGAAGAACAGTGGGTCAGAGACAGAGTACAGAGAGTACTCAGAAAGGGAGAGTGGGGAAGGATGTTATGAATTTCTGCACTGGTTGTGGTAGTGTGGTTGTATAAGTCACTGTACGTTGATGTATACTTATTATAATTCACATCGTGTTTTTTTGCATGTTCCAAACTTGGTATGTTCCCATACAATACCGTAACAAAACCGCACCGTATACCGAACCGTGCCGTTTTTCCATACCGATTTCATACCGGTTTCATACCGTACCGTTTTTTAAATTACCGTTTTCATACCGTACCGTTTAAATATGGTACGGTACGGTTACGGTTTGAGGTTTTCAAATTCAATACCGTACCATACCGTACCGAATTACCGTTACCGTACCGAATCGACACCCTTACGTCATAGTACTCAGTACCTGCAGGATAGTCTAACAACATTGTACAATAAAGGAATGAGTTTCAAAGAAACTCAGTAAGGCAGTTAAAAATCCATAATAACATAAATGGCAGGATTCCAGAACAAACATAAATGCAATATGATATGAGACAAGCAATAAATGAATGAATCTAACTCTATGTATGCTGGTCTCTATTGGCAAACATGCTTTAAGTCATAGCACCGTACTTCTTTAGGAAGGTCCACTCACATCCTCAACCATTAAAGATATCTTGGATTCTCTCACGGATCATTTCACCGGTCTTGAGCAGCCGATTGGTAATGGGTCCTTCATCCCTCAGGACAAACCATGGCAGGGGGTTAAGTCAACACACTCTCTCACAACCATTTGGTATAAGTCTTGGCGCATGTCGGGGTAAAACCTAGCCAAATGCAAGTCTTCTACTTAGTTACATCAAGTCGAGATCCGGATACTTCCATTCCTCGTCCCCGACGATCCTTTCCGGTATCCTTCACACTAGAGTCCTCATAGTCCCTGACTACGGACTCATCAACCCTATTGATCATCCACATATGGTAAACGGGAAGCTCTCACGTCCTCTCACGGGTTGGTTACCGGTCTTAAGCGCCCGTGAGCCCAAGTCTAACCATATGCAACCCTACCAATAAATGGCCCCCACAATGTGATTCCCGTCCTCTCACGGGTTGGTTACCGGTCTTGAGCGCCCATGAATCCCCATTGCTACCACGGGTCGTTCGGTCTCAATACCCCTCCGATTAGGGTCCGACATAACAGGACATCCTAGCCAAACACTACTAGACAATCCTAGATATGTCATCCAACAGTTTAGGAAGGTGTCCAGAGGGCATCTCCGGAAACATCCCATAATATTCCCGTAGTAGTCCAAGAACAGAAGTGTCAAAAGGACACCTCTCCTTTCCAAACCATACTTAAGCATACACATGCATCAATTCATATCATCACATATATGGTAACTTCATATATGGAAAGAAATCAATAATTACAATCACTTTTATAACATTGGTAAGTGAATCATACATGAATCAATTTAATATGAATAAGTAATGCTACTGTAATCAAAGTTATGCAACAGTAGTATATCATTGTAAGAATCTAATTTAGGAATCATATCTATGATATTCAAATATAGAAACTAGATTCATGCTATCTATGTAATTAAGGAAATAACCATCCTTACCTTTTATAACTCGCAAAGGAATCCTAAGAAGTCAAGTAAGATCTCGGCAAACTTGAGAAGAAGGTCCTAAACAAGTATATACAACATATTAGGAAAGATCCCTAACAGAAAAGATACCAAAACATCCAACATAGACCAATTCGGAGTTGCTGTACTCATTGGTCGAGTGGATTGGTCGATCGTCCAATCGACCAATCGATCGACCAATGCGAGACGATAGCCTATAAAATCGGAGTTTTAAGATATGAAATCCGAATTTGGTGGTTCAATAGGGTACTAATCAAGGGGTAGACTACATCAGTAGTATTCTAACATATAGGGGACCTCAAAACACCAATCAAATCAAGATATCAAGATCCAAATTAGGAAACAAAAAGTTACCATAATTAAATCAACCATGGATCTTGATGAATTTGAAATAGAAAACAAAGACAAGAACAATAGGAGGATGGATCATTGCTTCAGGTAAAGGTATCATGAAAACATACTTAGATCCTCAAGGAACAAGGCTTAGAAGCATAAATCTAAATATGGAAATAAAACCTACCATATATGTAACTACCATGCATCATGAAGAACACATAGTAAGGTAGAAGAGAACACTAGAGATCTATAGATTATGGATCATGGAAGGAAAACACAGTAATTAACTACTAACATGATCAACATAGAAGATCCAAAAAGATCGAATTCAGATTAGAAGTTTAACAAAGATTAGATCATGGTTTGATCATGATTCCTTCAAAAGCTTGCAATGATCATGGTTAAGATCATTGTTCTAGCCTCATATCCTTAGGATGATCATGAGAACATGTTCAGAGATGTTTGCAACAGAGAATGCAGCATCTCTTCTACTGTCTCAACTCAAAAAGGAAAGAAAAACAAAGATGGAGGAGAAAAAGAGAGAGTAGACATACCTTTTGATGCAAAAAGAAGAGTTTCGACGAAGATCCGTCAAGAAAACACCAAGGATGCAAGAGAGATGACTTGCAAGAGGTCTTTGGTTCGTTCCAGAGAGTTTGGAGGCAGCAAATACGAAGTGGACTCGAGATTGGACTTAAATAGAGCAAGAACAACCTAATTGCCAAAGACAGCACTCATTGGTCGAGTGGATTGGTCGATCGGCCCATCGACCAATCGATCGACCAATGCGTGACAAGAAGACCAAAACGAGGGAATTGAAGGTCCGGATCAAATCCAATCCTAAAGGGGTTTTGCACACAAGTCAAGTGACTTACCTAATAGGTAGAAATGCCTTCAAACCAAGATAGAGAGCACTCCAAGTCCATCAACTAATTAGATCTTCATCAGGATTCAGTTTCCAAAAATAGAACCTCATCATCAACTTTCATGGATTCAAAGCCAGACACCAAGTCCTCCACTGGGATGGCCCAAAGCTGACTTCTTACTTTACTTCGGGTCATCGGACCTACAAATAACAAGGTTTCCGGGTCAAGGTTAGGGCTGGAGCGGCCCGGGAACCCCCACCCCCCCACCCCCCCCCCCCCCCCCCCCCCCCCCAACCCCAAAACCCCGACGTCCTTCCCCCCCCGCCACCCCCAACCCCCCCCCCCCCCCCCCCCCCCCCCCCCCCCCCCCCCCCCTAAATTACCTCCCCCCCACACCCCCTTCCTCCCAAGCGATAAGAAGACAAATCTAAAACGTCCGACGATAAGAAAGATGTGATTCCATGGCTCGAAGGGTTAAGAAAACTTCAAGTGGCAGAGCTTCGACGCGAGGTTCAAGGGCATGATATTTCGATCTTAAACAACTTTTGATTTCGAATGACATGATGTTTCGATCTTAAACAACTCTTTTGATTTTGAATGGCATGATGTTTCGATCTTAAACAACTCTTTTGATTTCGAATGCTAACAATCGTATTTCTCTGGTTCAAAGATTTGAATTTGAATTTTTTTTTCATTTTTATTTTCCATGTTTTGTTTAAATTAAAAAAAAAAAAAAAGAATAAGGGCAAATTTGTCATAGAAGTGATAATTTGTCCTTAAATTGATTTTTTCTATAGTACAGGGGAGGCAGATGCAAAGTTTCAATTTTTTTGGACTAAAAATGACATAGACCAAACCTCAGGGAGTCCAGATGAAAATTACCCATACTATAATAGACAATTGTGAAATGTCCTGTTAAGCAAAGTAGAATGAGGTTGTACTCTGGGCTGGACTCCAACTCCAAACACTTTGAAGTTTGACTTAAACGGGGAGTAGTAAGATCTATTTTTAAGAGTACTAGTAAAAGTGTCACTTGCAAATGCACAGGTATTTATCAATCACCATGTATTGGCCATGGAAGTTGAATGACCTATGCATAAGTGAACCTATTAACAACAGCTAAGGTTGGAATTTGGAATAAGTTCATCTTTTAAATACGTGATTTAGATTAAATACTTTTAATGCAGTTTCTTCTTCCTCAATTAAAATTTCTTGGTTTTTGAAAGAAACTTTTCATATTCCTTTAGTTGTTAACGATTTCTTTGAAAAATGAGAAAATGGTGAAATTGAGAATTAAATTGATTCAAATAATTTAAAGAATTTTAATTGACCATTATAGATATCATTTATTACTAATACGAAGGTCTAATTGATTGAATACAGAGGGGTATTAAAGAAGAAAAAAAATGTAACCGTGTCCCTTGAGTTCATACTTTTATAATAGTAGTACGATGGATCATCTTTTAACCACACAAATAGGAGTGGAGCATATTGGATAAATGATTTTCATTCATTTTAAATATTTACCTAGTTGGGGAGGGATCTGAACTCTTTTCTACATCCTTTGATTTTTTATCTTTTCCCTCCAAATAAGTTCGATTTCTTTACCAACACTCTCATTAAAGATAAAGAATCGAGATTTCCTGAGTTTTTAATTTAGTAGTGTTTTTTTTATTTGTAATTAAAATTTCATTCTCATTTGAAATGTAAAAATATTTTGTATAATAATTAAACACCTAAATTATATTTAGTGGGAAAATAATTTGGGATAATTACTATTGGCCCCCTATACTTTGATTTTATTACTATTGTATCCCCTGTACTTTTCAAAATTACTAATCCAACCTTTAACTTTGTCTACAATTACTATTGCCCCCTTATTGTTAAGTTCCGTTAATTTACTGATGATATGGCATCTTTATATTTTCTCAAAAATCCCAAAATACCCTTATACTTATTCTTTTACTTATTTACCATTTTGTCAAGTTATAGTAGTACCCTTAACTAATTGTGGAGAAAAAAATAACTATAATCCATTTTATTCTTTAAAAAAAAAACACCAAATAAAGAAAGAATGATTGAATAAAACTTAAATAGAAACCGAAGAGGAAGGAAAATCGAATTCAACTAAAATTGGAAACTGAATATCACCTAAAATTTTTCAAAAATAAATGAAGTTTAGTGAATGTGGGAAACCAAATTGGATTTGGATTTTTGTCATTTCTTTAATTCAAAATAAATGAAGTGTAGTGAAGGTGGGAACCAAATCAGATTTGGATTTTTCCAATTTCTTTAATTCAAAATAAATGAAGTTTAGTGAAGGTGGGAAACCAAATCGGGTTTGGATTTTGTTCATTAATTCAAATAAATGAAGTTTAGGATAAAATTGACATTTAATATGATTTTTATTAATGGGTAGCATTGTCTTTTGATTTATTAATTTTAATGAAGAGCAAATTAGATATTACATATTCAAACTTAACGGCTACTTAACACCATTATAAGGAAGGGGGGCAACAGTAATTTCTTAAAGAATAGGGTTTTATTAGTAATAAAATCAAACTACAATGGGGCAACAGTAATTATCCCAAATAATTTTCATTTTATATCAAAGTATTTTCATTTTTCGTGCAAAGTAAAGGAATTGGAAGTGAAAGGAAGGGAAGGGCAGGAAAGTGAAATATTGAAACTGATAAGAGTAACTTTTGTAAGCTTGAACTACTTAAAACTCTTTAAATACTTGATTATATTTTCATTCACATTTTTTTTTCCCAAAAAAATCATACATTGAAATTCATTTTGATCTAATATAAGATTTCATAACTTGAATGATTTAGGGTTTGGTGACCATCAGAAAAGTTTTCATTCTGGATTTAAATTTCAAGCAAGAGTTAAGCACATTGATGGTTTGTTATGGCATTTACATTTTACACGGCCTAACAATTGGCACACCCCAAGATGGACAACATGAGATGAGTTGAGATGGATTACCCAGTCGATGTAAAATTCAAATTCTTTTATTTCTCCCAAAAGAATTCAAATTCACAAAGATAATAAAGAGAAAATGCGTTCGAGGAGATAAAAAATTTCAGTACCTCTCCTTGTATTCGAATTTCCATTATTTATTTATTCTACAAAAAAAATAAAAAAATAACTGAAAAGAAAGAAAGAGAGCATAATGAGAGCATATTATTCTCCCCCAGATTGGAAGATGATCCGGACTCTTGATAGCATATATACCTATGAGCAAACGGTTTATCCCAGTCGTCCCATCCCTGAGACAGAACAACACTAGACATTTTAGTCATGGTGAATACCATCCTTTAGTAGGGACCCCATGGCCTTACTAAGAAGCATTTTTCCACTCTTGTGACCTTGCAATGGGAGAATGTGTAGCCTGTCTGCCCTGAAGTTGATTCTCTTGGTTGTGTTGTGACTGCCCCAGTTTTTTTCCGATAGAGATTGAATATGAGAGTACTACAAGTCAATGAGACTTTATTAGAATGCTCTTTGCGCTCTACACTAGTAGGTCATGAACTCTAGAATTCTGAAAGTGCTAGTTAGCTGGAGATAGTTATTCACCTCAAAGAGAGAAGCAACGTTTCCAAAGATGAAATCTATGCCACCTTGGATGAAAGAGTTGTTGTAATAATTACTTCCTATATGATCTTGATAAGATCATATCCAACACTTGTAAAATGCAGCTCTATCACATGATACCTTTAGTGCCAACGCTCTGTCTCCTTCCCGGTACGTGTTTTGATGATCAGATCAGCATTAATAATAAACAAGTGAGACTTGCTAATAGTTGGGTGAGGGAGAAAAAAAAATTGTATAAAAATTGAAAATGTGAGTCCTATGTTTGAGAATTAGTAGGTGCTACCTATTAATCTCAGTTCATGATAAAAAGAAGGACACACTAGCGCGTGTGCAGTTTACAAGCGAGGACAATTTTCCGTCCAATTGCGCACACACGGCATGGGTAGTGGATTATTTAGCCGCTATTGGGACCCACACTTGGCACTTAGCGCGCTTGCATTGCCTTGAGTGAGATCTGATATGGACCGTTTGTTTTAATAAATGGCCAATCATGGAGATGAAGATAGATTCTTCATGATCCAAGAATATCATCTGGTTGGATTTCTATTAATAATCTAACCATTATAAATGTAGATTCTTATCTATACACAAGATCAATTTGAACCATTGGATTGTGCGGCCAAACGATCCAATAGTTCAGATAAGTAATATGTATTGTTTTGTTAACATGGGTGCCTAAGCATTTAGTCCAGCTATTTCCACGGTTCCATACCAATCACATAACCACAAGGATTGAATCAGATACCCAATAACAAACGAGAACTACTCAACTTTTACTGAGAGTAAAGAGTGTTAAAACGGGTCGGGATCATCTCCCCATCGGCTCCCCCCCCCCCCCCACCAACGGCTTTACAACCACATATTACAGTGGGGCCCACGGGTGAAATTTATGATTTTTTCAACATATTTTATTATTTTTTACTTGTAGACCCCACTATAATATGTGGTTGTAAAGCCATCGAGGAGCTCGATGGAGAGATGATCCCGACTCTGTTAAAACACCCTAAGAAATGAAGAGATGAATTCAAGATTTCACATTTTCCTAGGCAATCATTTCTTGTCAATCAGACGGATCATTCTCTTGAAGTAACGAGTATTACACCAAAACAATAATTTTTTTTATATATTTTCCTCAAATATTTGAAAAAGCAAGGATGGAGGTGAACTAAAAACTTGGGAATCAGGTTTGAATTTGTGTCCAGTCACATTTGAGTATGTTTGCTCACTTTACAGATAAAGAGAAGGGAATAGCAGAGATTTCTATGGAAAACATGGTTGCACCAAGGTTAAAGTAAGCATCTTAGTTCACTTTACTTTAAAAAGGAAATCCAACAATCCTTGGGAGACTTCGAGGAACTTATATCTTAATTCACTTTACTTGAAAAAGAAATCCGGAATTACTTGGTAATTTCAAGGCACTTGATCCATGTAAACATCTTGGTTGATATATAGCTCAGCATCATCTCTACTTCCTGAGCCCCTCTACCGTTCCCATCTTTAGTTCTTGAGTGAAGTGTGAGAGGTTGAACAAGGAGAGCTGGAGAAGGGAAGGTGCAATGATAGAGCTTCTGGTTGAAATCCACCTGAACAAGTACCAATGAGGACTTGGAAACAGTCTTAGCAATCCAACTCTGAGCACCTTTTCCTTCTCTCTTTCTGATTCTCTCTAGGATTCTTATATAATTTATTGTGCTTGTTTATTTAGTTATTTATATATTTGCTTGTTTTATTATCTAATGCGCATTGTTGAAGTGAAAATGTGAGCTTGCAGAGGGGGAAGGTGCAATGATTGAACACAAAAATCTCTTTAATCTGAATGTGTGAATGATGCACACTCTTGTCAATCCATTCGCTGAGCACCAATTCCCCCACTCTCCACTTTCTTGTACATCTTAATCCATATGATCTGACCATAGAAATAGAACCCATTTCAATATGGGAAATGCCCTTCTTTCCTAGGATTTTAATTTTCTATTATCTTAAAGGAGATCCCACTAGGTTTGCCTCACATAACAATAATTTTTTTCTGTTATCTAGCGTTTTTCTGGATGTGCTGCAGAGACTACAGTAGTCAAAGTGATGAACCTGTATACAGAAAAGTTAGAGGCAAGGAAGGCATTTGAAATTCTCTTCTGGAGAAAACCACATCAAGGTAAGCATTATTCAAGATTCATGATACTAAGAAGAGCAGCATGAGCACCAACAGACAGCTATCTGTACTGCCCCAACGACCTACAAGCTGCTCCTTACTGAACTCTAGATTGAAGACAAAGACAACTATGAATTTTATTGTAATTTATCAGAACTGTACTAGTAAACGTTGAATAAGAAACTCGTGTATTGCCTTTATCTTTACCAAAGTGGTAAATCAAAGCAGTATGTTTGGCTTAGAGTTGGATTCAAAATAATGAAAAGGGGGCATCTGCTTTGGGGTTTTTGTTGAATGAAAAAAGCAGCAAGATAAGTAGAAAACCAACTTTTCTGTTTTGGGATCTTCTTTGGCCCCAATAACTCCTGAAGAGTCATTTCCTGAGCTATAGGGTTTTGTTTTCTCTGTTTAACTTAATATGATTGGCAAGGAATCAATCATCAGTACCAGATGACACTTCAAAAGTTTCCAACCACACTTCCTTTCAATGTGGAAACTGGGATAATGGTAGTTTGGCGCAGAAGCTATCTGCATTATAAAGTCATGAATCCCAAAGGTCCCTTCACATGGTGCTGTCATTCAAGAAAAGAATTTCACAAACCTGAAGTTTAGTTGTACGGTTGAGCCATATATAGATGCTCTTTCTTTCTCGTCAAAATTCCAATTTTAGCAGGGAACACATTGCTTCATCTTTCATTGCCATCAGGAGAAAGCTGTCCGTGCCTTGGATTCGCTTCCCAGCTCAAGGTACGCTTCACCTCTCCAAGAGTTCCCTTTGAGTGCTACATAACCTTTTCACAATACCTTGAGTTCTCTATGTAAAATCAGATATAGGTAGACTATCAAAGATACCCATAAGATCCTAGAGCCTGAAACCAACTGGCTCCTCCAGAGTAACTCAGCAAAAACTATCACTGAAGACATTTTCACAATGTTATTCTCAAAATGAGATCTGGGGATTTGCACCCAAAAATTTTCCACACTTAAAATTTGGGATCTTCTTGGTAGGCAGTTTCTAACTCATTTCTTGGTCTATATTGAAATTGACTGCTAATTCTAATATTTTCAATTTCATAGAGTCATTCAGTATGCAAGGAATTGTTCGAGTTGCACGGTCATACCGCCATACACTTCAGGATATAATTCCAAAGCACCCAATGGTGCAGTGCACAGCCTCTAGATCTAATGTATTTTCACGCCGTCAGTGTGTTATATCTACTCCTACCATGCAACACAAAGGTATAGAGAATACAACAGTTGCAGAACTTCTTGCGACAAAAGGTGAAGAAAAGAATGTGCTCTGCTGCAACTCTACTGACACTGTTTATGATGCAGTAAAGAAGGTAACAACTTACAATGAACATTAAGGAATCTCTAAGTGTCTGCTAGATTAAATCTGACTTACATCAAGAGGCAAAAATTTGCAGATGGCAGAAAACAATGTTGGATCCTTAGTGGTTCTAAGGCCAGGGGAACACAAACTTGCTGCAGGGATAATCACAGAGAGAGGTACTTGATGTTTTTTATTCACAGTAACTGCTTTATAAATTACACATTGAAAATCATCAAGCTTCCTCCCTTTCCCCATTGGTGCAATATCAATATTAACGATCACAGTTTACAAGCTCAAGATCAATAGGTCAATCTCAAAATTTGACTCCAAGGTGATCAGGAGCTTTATTGTACAAAATTATGCTTGCTACTGACTCAGCCTAAAGAACATTATAATTCACTGAAAAATGTGGACAATGAGCCTAACTGTTTGAAGGTTAGAAAAGCAGACTACCTGAAGAAGATAATTGCACAAGGAAGACCAAGCAAATACACAAGGGTTGGGGAAATAATGACTACTGAGGTTATTTCCTATTCTTTCAAGCCAACCTCCTTGCATTTCTTAATCTTGTGTTCCAAACATGAATTCATCTTCTCATCTTGTTCATCACAGAGCAAGTTGATTACAGTGAACTCTGACACAAACATTCTCCAAGCGATGCAACTGATGACAGGTTAGTAAAATAATACCACTGAGGAATTGTTAGTATTTGGGCTCTTCAAACAGCAGCTCCAATGCTATCTGAATGGAAAACCTACAAGATATAACTAATGACAGTTCTTCATGCTCACAGATAATCACATAAGGCATGTGCCTGTAATAGATGGAAAGATTGTGGGCATGATTTCCATCGTAGACGTTGTTCGAGCAGTGGTGGATCAACAAAATCAAGAGGTGAAGCATCTAAATGAGTTCATCAAAGGAGATTACCATTAGTATTTAAAACATTCATGTAACTACAGCTTTGGTTTCCAAGGATTGTTCATTTATAACCCAAAATAACAAACTCAATTTACATTACACATGCAACCCAAACATAAGCAAAAACCCATCTCCAGTCTCTAACTTCAAGGTATCCACTCAAGTCAAAGGACAGATAGCACATACCTGTAAGATGGTCAAGTGGAGGTGTCTGCTGTGGGGATTCAATCACTCTATAACCTCATGATACCCACTCAAGTCAAAGACAAGACAGCATAATAATTGTGTTGATGTAAGCATAATATGCAAAAGCAACAGATTATATGAAATGGAGCAACAGAACATGCATTTCCATAAAATGTAGTTATTGGTCTCTTAAGTAAATGAACTATTAATAGCACAAGATGGTTTGGCTGAAAAACATGGGACCATAATATTTCAGCAGGCATATGATCCCCATCACAAACACGGGGAATATATAATATGGAGAACCAATATATTTAGTAGAAACGTTTGGCTACTTGTTCCTCTACCAGCTAATCTCTGCAAGCAAATGATCCCATAATTCTCATCTCACACATGAATATGTAATAAACTCCCTTGAAGTGAACTGAAAGGGTTGGTGAGGAATAGGGTTCCTGTCAACGAACATACAAGAACCAGGTTAATTAAATAAGATTGCTATGAATCAACAAGAAAATTAATAGATCAGTACATACAGGCGGGGCCCATAAACTTTAATCTGGCGAACATGAGTATCCCTGCCATTAAGGTGATTGGATAACACAGCAATTTGCAGCATGAAGGTGTTAATGAATGCTTCTCTGCAACACAAAATGGATACATAACTGAATTATCACTTAAGGTTTCTTGGAAATATACATAAACGTAAAGAGGTTTGAATTATGGAAACTATTCAACCAACTCAAAAAAAAAAAAAGGATGATGTTGTGGGTTATTTTTAAAAAATTGGGTTGGGGGGGGGGGGGTTTTTTTTTGTGTGGGGAGGGGGGGGGGGGGGGGGGGGGGGGGGGGGGGGGGGGGGGGGTGGGGGGGGGGGGGGGGTGGTGGGGGGGGGGGGGGGGGGGGGGGGGCCCCTTAAAAAAAAAAAAAAAAAAAAATAATAAAATACACATAACAAAGAGGGGGGGGGGGGGCTGCTTCTTCCCTGCCGCGCTGTGGGGGGGGGGGGGGGGGGGGGGGGGGGGGGGGGCGGGCCCGCGGGGGGGGGGGGGAAAGTTTTTTTAGGGGGGTAAGGGGGGGGGGGGGAACGCAAAAAAAAAAATTAAAAAAAAAAAAAAGAGGGTTTTGTTGTTTATTTAAACCGAACAAGGGGGTGGGGGGGGGCGGGCTTCTTCCGCCCCGCCTTGGGGGGGGGGGGGGGGGGGGGGGGGGGCGCGCGGGGGCCCCCCCGGCGGCTGGGGGGGAAGCTTCTTGTTGGATTCTATTAGGAGTCTAATAAGAGTTTGTATAGGAATTAAATTAGAGTTTGCATTCATGTAAACTTCTATTCCTTGTAATAGTCTACTTTCCACTTTATTATAAATAAAGGGCTTGAGATCATGGATCAATAAGCCATTCTGCCAAACATTGTATTTCAACATGGCATCAGAGCCTAAATTCGATTTGGGAAGCGACCTACCTTCTTCTTCTTCTGATTTTTTTTCAAACCCATTGCCAATCTTCAGTTCTAGGCAGTTTTTCAGTACCATCTTGGTCGCCAACTGAAACAGAAAAAAAAAAAAAAAAGAAAGAAGAAGACGATTCTGTTCCGTCTCGATTCAATGAATAAGAACAGAAAACAGAGGAAAGAAGAAGAGAAGAAGAAATCAGCAACTTCCGCTGCTTCTGCAACAACTTCGGCTTCAGCTCTTGCAATTTTTTCTGTCTGATTCTTCATCTGAAGCCTGCGATTCTGAAGCTTGGTTAGTCATCTGAAACCTTCGATTGGGGTTCTGCTATTAAGGTTCTTCGACTGGGGCTGTTCTCCTTAAGCCTGTGAAAGACCATGACGGATCTGTTATGGTTTGAATTTGATTTTTGAATTCAAGTTTTTTAATTCAATTTTTGAATTTAAGTTTTGAATTCAAGTTTTGAGGGTTATTTTGGTAAATTTGCTTTACAGGGGAATTCAAGTTTTTGAATTCAATTTTTGAATTTAAGTTTTGGATTCAAGTTTTGAATTCCAGTTTTGAGTTATTTTGGTAAATTTGCTTTACAGGGACTTATATGTAAATTTGTATAAGTTCTGAGATTTATTTGCAAATTCTGTTTTTTCAAGGACATATTTGTCATTACTGGAAAAAAAAAAAAAAAAAAAAAAAAGGAAGAAGAAAGAAAGAAAAAAAAAGAGGTAGATCTGTTTGGGTTGTTTGGCTATTGCATTCTGCGACATTTCTGTTACTTCGAAAGGGTGAAAACTGAAGAATTGCAGATAATTTTGTCAACATGACAACTATTGATGATACTATTGCTCCCACTGATCCGAATATTTTTCCACTTTTCATTCTCTTTCGGTAAGATTTGACGGCACAAATTACTTGATCTGGTCTCGATCTGCTTACCTGACTATTCTTTGGAAGAGGACTAGTTGGATACATTACGGGCACTACTATCAAACCCACTACCGCAGGTGTTTTACAGGATAAATGGATATCAAACGACTCTCTTATTATGTCATTCCTTTTGAATTCCATGCATCCAAATATTGCCCGAGGTTACCTATTACTTGATACTGCAGCCCAAATCTAGAAGGCTACTACTGAAACATATAAACAGTTGGGGAATGATGCACGGGTTTATGAGCTACGAAAGAAGCTTCATGAGACTACCCAAAAGGAACTAACTGTGGCCCACTATTATGCTGAGTTGCGATCTCTTTGGCAAGAGTTGGATCATTATGGGCATTATCACCCCACTAATCCAGATGATGTGGCCCCATATAAGAAGTACATTGATAAGATTCGAGTATATGACTTCTTGGCAGGTTTGAACGTAGAGTACGATCAGATCAGAGTGCAAGTCTTAAGTCGTTCTCCCTTTCCTACACTAGAACAGTCTTATGCTCTTGTTCAGTGTGAGGAAAGTCGTCGATTAGTCATGCTTCATACTCCTATTATGGAGAAATCAGCTTTACAGTCTGTTCGCACTAAATCTGATCCGGCTAAGGAGATTGTCAAGTGTGAGCACTGTCACAAACCATATCATACCAAGGAAAATTGTTGGAAACTGCATGGGAAGCCTGCTGATTTTGAGCAAAAACGAGCACAAAGACAGGGAAAACAAGAGGGCTAATCTTTCTGAAACAGTTTCCACCACACCCTCTGCAGACGTTGGTTTTTTGCAGGAGGAGTTTGCTACTCTGCGACGTATTATGCAGTCTTCTACTGCCGGTACAGCCTCAACCACTGCTTCCTCTACTACCCCTACCAACTCCTACCTAGCTACTTCAGGATCTGGGGAAGGAGATTGGTCGTGGTAAATGGACTTTATTTGCTCGAGCCAATTGGAGGATCTACTTCTGCTTTGACTACATCTTCTAAACCAGTCCATTCGGTAATATCAGACCTTCATTAGAGGCACCGTAGGCTCGGTCAACCCCCTTTCAAATTTTGTCATTTTCTCTAGATTTGTTTTCCTGATATTTTATCTTACCATTACAATTTCTTCCTTTCCAAGTTTCCCCATTGGAATTTCCTTTGTTATTATCTTCCCACGTGTAACGCTACACGTGAGGGGGAGATTGAAGATGTCTACAATTCAAAGCCTTTCATGTAGACTTCCTTATGTAGAATTTGATCTTTGTTACCTTTGAAAGTTTGTCCCTTACCTTCGCAATCTTCCACTTTGGAGATCTAACATTGCTATAGAGCTATCTTTTTGATGCGTCAGAACTTGATCTCTGTTAACCCTGGAGATTTGCCCCTTAACTTGACATCTTCCCTTCGGAGATCTAACCTTGCAAAAGACTTGTCGTTTGACCTTTGCAGAACTTGATCTCTATTACCTTTGGAGATTGTCACTTATCTTGACAAATTTTCCCCTACCTTTGGAGATTGTCCCTTGGCAAACTTTCCCTTTAAAGGATCTAACATTACTACAAATCAAAACTTTCACTTTGGCTATTTTTCCCTAGCTATTGTTACCCCAAAAATATATTTTCCCTCAGATTTGTGCAGAAATTTAGTCTTCTCAACATTTGAAGATTCTACTTCTTTACTTGGGCGTTCTTCCTTGGAGACATAAAGTTGCAGTAAAGATGAGGACAAATCAAATGGAAGTCTGTAAGGCAGACGTAATCTATAAGTTTGAAGATCAAATTGCTGATGTTTACCTAAGAAGATGTTTTATACTTTTTTGGTCAAGTTGGACATGTGTGATATCCATGCCTCAACTTGAGGGGGAGTGTTGGATTCTATTAGGAGTCTAATAAGAGTTTGTATAGGAATTAAATTAGAGTTTGCATTCATGTAAACTTCTATTCCTTGTAATAGTCTACTTTCCACTTTATTATAAATAAAGGGCTTGAGATCATGGATCAATAAGCCATTCTGCCAAACATTGTATTTCAACACTTCTTTTAGTGAGTAAGAGGACCGCATGAAACCAGTGCCTGAAGGCTCATTGGAGCAGGAATGCATGGAGGGAATGGAACTTGTGAAGTGTGGGATGTGGGAGCTGCCGTAGCATTGCAAATGAATTCCAAAGAAAGGAGAGATGGAGTTACTAGAACTTGTGTAAACAAACACCCCCCCTGCCGAGGTTGGTGAAGCTTTCAGCCACACTGGAGGCGGAATGATGCTTCGGCTGGTTGATCACCAGGAGAGGGCAATCATTGGGTTCACCCTTGCCCACCCTATTCCAACTATAAAAGCCAAGTCAATTTAGTTGGTAAAGCAGTTAACTTCTACTCAGTTTCCTGGAAAATGATTATATTCTCGATACTTGATACCAAACCTTATCCCCTCAACTCTTGTGAAGATTTTTCCCTGCCATTCTAATACATCGTTAAGTTTTTACCAGCCATTTTCTTTCTAGTGCCAAGACATCTAAATATTGTCTTGTGTTTCCAATTATCTCTCAGCTCGAAAGCAAAGAATTTATTGGCTGAAACCATCTGTCACATTATCTAGCCCACCAAACCTTTATGTCCTAGACTCGCAACTCATCTCATAGCATTCACTCAAATAACCAACTCCAAGGCATTTTTATGTGCCTTGACATTTACTAATTGGGCAAGATATCCGGCATCCAAGAACAAGCTGGCACCTCACTCGAATTCTGTGACAGATCTCTTTGCTTCATGGCTCCAAGAAATTCACAGCATCTATGAGGACTGTTTTTCCTCTGAACCTTCCACATTACTGTTTATGGAAAGAGAGCACCATGGAAAGCTGTCAATTGCTTCATTTTTGGCATCAAAGTTACTCTTCACCATTCTAATATCCAATTACTACCAAGCAACAACCAACAGGTATCACTGACACCAGCCAACTACGAGAACATGACCTGTGAAGTTAATTCCGGCGTGTTTACCAGCAGGCTAATGCTGCAGCAGATCTCCTACAGAAACTACGTGATCAATCCTTTGAGTTACTTGTCTTTGATGAAATTTCATATTCTCTTTCTGTGTATCACCATCATTTGATGGGCATTTATCCATCTTACAGAAGTTGTTGAGCCCACCCCTTTATCCCCACACCCAAAAGTTCTCATTTTCACTTAGTTTAACATAATTTATTTATTTGGTGAAAGCATCCAACTGAAAAGCTCAATCCATTAAGTGAAGAAGCCCTCATAACTCATCCAAAGCCTCACGTTTACTGTGTGTGGGATTATTCCCCTCATGTGTTGCCCTTTCTGGTCAGCAATACATGTGGCATATGTGGTCCCTCTTATGAGTTGCCACAGACAGATGTATCATTAATGTTGTGGGCTTGATCGCATTGATAGCATGCCGAAGTATCCTACCTAAAAGTTTTAACATATTACATAGAGAGGCCCAACTTGCATATGAAGTCATCCAAGGTCTCAGAGTGAGTTGATGTGAGATTATTCTCACAAATTGCCCAGTGTGCTCCTAGAATTCATGTTATCTTTTTGGTCTGGATTGCTCCAGAAGCACAAGTACAGTTCAAGGTCTATTACGAAAAATTGTAACAGCAGAACAAGGATCAAAGATAATGCCAAAGCAACATCAACCAAATGGGGGAAGTAGGTGGAATTTTCTTTCCACAACATATTATCTCTCATTGAGGTAAACCCTCTTAAGATTTTCAATTTAGAGAGCCATACAGCATTCAAGATTTATGAAAGGGATAACACTCATGAAAACAACAAAACAGGATAAACATCTACAAACCAAGAGTGACGTTGAGAAACATATAGAAGCTGAAGAATTGATTTGCAATTGTGAGGTAAGAGAGAGAAGGGTGGGCGGGGAAGAAGAGATCCCCCAACCAATTAAAGGAGAAATAAGTGACTTGAATCAACCATCTTCAATGAGTCAGGGACAGTTGTAAACATTATCAAATAGAGAAGATCACAGCCACAAATTGTGTGAAAGGAAAGAACTTTTCTCTGAATAAACTGGACCTGATATCTGTATCACTCAATGCATGAGTAACAATGACAACCAAGCCCTAGAGCATGTAGATTAGCCTCTCATAAGACTTCTCCAACCACAATTTCTAGTAGCACTCAAGAAATAACGCGGATATATATAATTAAGGGGAAAAAATTGTGACAATAAGTTAATATCCCCGAATTCTACCAGTAAACTGACATAAGCAATAATTCTGAAGGTGAACAACTAAATACAAAGCCAAAGTAGCATGTTGGGTGCTTAAAAGAGCAAATATATCTCAATAGGCTTGCAGTTAAACAACACAGGCATGTTGTATTTACAAAGATAGTACCATACTTACCGAGGATCACTGCCAGATAAGGATATGTATACCCAACCGATTGGCTTAACAAGCTCCACAGTTTTTATCTCCTGAAAATTATTACGTTGAAAGGCATCATCAAAGAACCGGACGAGCACGCTGAGTATTGGTTACATATAAATAAATTAAAAGAGAAAGAAGAGAGGAAAGAAGAAAAAGAAGACAACTATGAAGGAATCAGAAAGGACAAATCACTGTAAAGTCCATTCATCACAAAAAATAATGCAGTAATTAATCACCAGAAGAAGCCAACTACCTTCAGGTTGTGAAACCCATCACCAGCCCGAATGCATATTTTGCTGGGTGTGTAGCTCTCATCAAGCTTGAAATCCACATACAGGACCACTAGCTGAAACAATAGCATCCAACCAATTTGTCATTCAATATTTAGATATTATCAATCAATCACAAAAAAATAATAATAATAAATTGAATTGAAAGAGAAAAGTGGTTTGGGGATGCATACTTGCAACTTCACTTTTTTCTGAAACTGAATATTCACTAAATGAGGCTGGGCACCATCTGATCTGGAAGGAAGGGTAAAAGAGGGAGAACGAGAAAACCCAATTAGTAATATCATCATGACAAGAAAACTAAGATGATCCGCGACGACGACGACGACCTCCACCCCCAAAAAAAAAAAAAAAAAAAAAAAAAAAGAAAGAACCAGAGAGGGTAGTAGAGAACGCAACTGCCAGTAGGAATCAAGGTTATCGTCACGGATGCACTGGACGCCATTGCCGGGCTTGCAGGAGCTGACGCTCCAAGCGGCCTTCTTAGCCATCTCGCGGAGGTCATCGTCCACAACCAGCTGGTGGTTCCCCCCTATAAGCTTCCCCTCCTCCTCTCCCTCCGACGACTCCGCCGTGGCCATTCTACTTTGAGTTTCTCCTTCTTATCCTAACCTAATTTGTTACAATCAAAAGCATAATCTTTTGTAGTAGTTCCAGAAGATTAGATGACAAAGGGAATTGAGGAATATTAGTTCCAGAAGATAGCAGATCACACCAAGCAGATTTTTCTGGTACGAACTGGTTGAGTCTTCGCTGGCCTGCTAAGTAATCGTATGAGGAATGTTAGAAACGGAGCCAGAAAGCAGGAAAGTTGGCACAGAATCGTTGCCGTAATCTTGTATGGTTGGACACAGATGGGCACGTTTCTTTGGCCCAATTTGGCACAGAATCTTGTATGGTATATACGACTTATGTGCCAAAATGGGCACATTTTTTTAATAAAATATTTAAAAAGATAAATATAAAATAATTAAAAATACGTAAATATGCTTGTTCAATTCATACACAGGTGCTCACATAAAATCAGTGTGGTTAGATCCTAATTTATCACTTTTTTTTTAAACCCTAGTTCATCATTGAATCAAAAGAACCTTGGTGGATTTGAACCACCATCTCTTGAAACATGCTCATGTTCCAAGTGTTCTACCAATTGAGCTAAAGATCCACAAAAGAACATGAAAAAATTAAGTTAATTCTAGCAACATCAACTTAATTAACTTAATTAAGTTAATCAAAGAACATGGAGATGGGCACAACTCGCAGCTTGTACCTTATAGTAGCAGTTAAGAAGAACCCAGTCAATGTCTATAAACCCTGAGAACGATTGGCGTACTCCTGAACCAATGCACCAAATAGAGAGGGCCTTTCTAGCAGCCGAGATGGCTTGTCAAACTCTTTTGCAAGTCCTGTCCAAGCAAACAATTGTCAGCAAGTTTTTAAGCCCCTGGTTGATGAATAATGATGCAGTTTCATGACCATGGCATCAATAAGCAGAATTTATTAAACCAGAAATGCATTCCGAGGTACTCAACAATCAACATAGTGGTTACATCATCCAAGGGTTGCAAGTAATCTTCGAAGAAAAGTAGGAAAATTAACAAAGAAAAACACAGTAATGATGACAATGTAGCAACTAGCATCACCCTTTAGAGTAACTATGAAATGTTACTGCCAATATTCTAGACAAGTGTAACATGTAATCAAGTATAATGCCTGCAAATAGGAAAACAGAATTATCTCTCTAGTCCAACAAGAACGCCTGCAAATGTAAACCAAATAAATAGAGACAACAAAATCAAACTACAGTTCGGATCCATATGAAGGGAATCAAAATCCTTTATTAGACTACCGTATGGAACTTAATATTTTTGGTAGTTTCCTGCAACTTTCTGAATTTTAAAAATACAAAGGAATAGATTCTAACAGGGAGGTTAATATAATACAGAAGAAATTGCTGATATTCAGGAGAATAGGATGACACGAGGAATAAAGAAACAGCCATATGCAAAACAAACCGGTGTTACCAGGGCCTATAAAATATCCCCAAAAACCTTGGTCTTGTTGTAAGATTGGTATACAAAAATCCATAAGACTGTTTTCCATCATGTCCCACTCAGGTCTAAAAAGATTCCAAAAGCACAGGAAGCAATCAGACTGACCACATTGCAAATCAGAAAAATAAAAGAGTTACCCACAGGATCCTAACCAAATATATGACACACAAGGAGAAATCCTCTAATCAATCACTTATCAGGAAACCAATTAACTGCATTGTGTTGGCTGTCACAAATAAGGCAACATACAATGAGAAGAAACAACATACTATGTGAATGTAAAACAACAGCCAAAGAAAAGGACAATGGGTGGGGGTGTTTGAAAATTAGGGAAAAAGAAAAAAGAGTCAAATTATAAAATCAGAGCTTTTCTAGTTCACCTAATCAATTCATATAGACCCAAAAAATTCTTATCTAAGCTAATCCAACACATAACACCAAAGATAAAATAAAACAACGATGACACAAGATACAACATGATTCACATACCAATACAATAACTCATGGATCAGCTCGAAAGAGATAACATCAAGGGCCTATTTTCAAGTATCCTATATGATCAGAACTTCAGGAACCATATGCTTCAAAAGAGAAAAAAAATGACTTTTGACTTATGAGTGAAACTTCAAACACTAAAGCTGCTTTGAGGACTACAGATCACATGGGGTTCCAATCCATTAATCTAAAATCAAAACGAGATGATTAATCAAGTATTGCAACCCGGTTTTCAGATTCTATTTTAAGGTTTTATTGTTAGATTTATGTTCTGAATAAATCAGCAGATGAAATTATCATGGAGATCAAAAAAACATAATCATTGTATCTAATACTTTCAACCAGGTATGAAGCTGTACAAAATTTCAATCATCTATCTATTTACCTTTTCAAAATTTTCTATTGCAGAAAAACAGAGAGGAAGAGAATAGAAAGAAAAGGAGAAAATGCTGCTGCAAGGAGAAGAAGAATCTGCTGCTGCTACCTACGTTTTAAGGAGAAGAAGAATCTGCTGCTGCTACCTACGTTTTATGGAGAAGAAAAATATGACGGTTCTGCATGCATTTAAAAAATAAAAAAGTGCAGCAATAGCTTGCATTCAAGAAAGGAAAAGGAGGAATCCTTGTTAAAAAGTTGAAAGGGGGGCAACACGAATTTAGCAAACAGAAAAATAAGAAAGAATCTGGTTTTGCTATTCAGAACAACTATGTGCAAAAAAAATAACTATGAACAGTTGCAGAGATAGGGCAACCACCGATAACCTCCACTCACATTCAACGAAGATGAAGAAAGGTTGCAGACGGCTTCGGTTGAAGAGAGGTCAGTTGCAGAGACAGGGATCCGAGTGACACAAGAGGGCTTCGGCTTGCAGAGATGAGAGAGTTGCAGAGACAGGGATCCAAACACTTGTGTTTAATCGGTTGCAGAGACACTTCCCCACGATCGGTTGCACAGACGCTTCCAAACAGAGAGAGGGGCTGCAGAGATGCTTCCAAACACGATCGGTTGGAGAGACTCGTTTCGGAGTCGAGAGATTGAGAGAGTTGGGAGAGATGAGAGAGACGAGAGAGAGACGAGAGAGAGTTGTGAGACTTGGGAGAGTTGTGAGAGATGAGGGAGACGAGAGAGATACGAGAGTCAGAACTAACGCGAGAGATGACCGTTGCAGACGTCGATTGCAGAGAGACCAGAGAGTGATTGCAGATATGCTTTAGGTATCGATGAAATTACATCGATAACCCTAAGTACCGTCAACGAACCCTTTGTGCCCCCGCATTTTTATAAAGAATTGCTTTTGGCTTAAGAAGTTTCAATTTGAAGCTTCTCTGGGACAAGGAAAAAGTGTGCCCATTGCCTGGTTCGGCACACATTTGTTGAACCAGCACAGAAAATTTGAACCGGTTTATCATACAAAATTCTGGTCACTTCTGTGCCAAAACGGGCAAATGGCACAGAATAAGTGTGCCAGAATCATTACTATACAACCCAGACTGGTTTGTATAAAAATGAAAAATCTTCCCTCTTATTTCTTACTTCGACTTCTTCCTATTTATAGAATTTATTTTCTATCCAGCTCTCATCCGGACGGTCAAGTGTCTATCTCCAGGTCGAGGTTGGTTTTCAATGTAATACCGACTTCACATTATACTTAGGCTTTTTTTAGTATCAATTCTCATTCTCTATTATGCTTATTTAAAAGAAATAAGTAAAAGAGTTCATTATTAGTCAAGAATAAAAATTTGTTTGGTAACTTTTGTTGAGAATAAATTATGGAATGAAAAATAAGTTTGGTATGTCAAAAAAAAATTGTTAGAAAATTATAATTAAAATTGTTAAAAAAAGAAGAAGAAAGAAGCTGTTATAAAATAAAGAGAAAATATATTAGATACAAAGAAGAAAAACAAGATGAGTTCAATCAGAAGTAATTCATTCAGTTGAGTGCATTACATATTTATAGTAGAAGGAGCATCTACTCTGATATGGAAATACAATATATGATTCTTGCACACAATAAGATATTTTTGATATGGAAAAATAGATTGCCGCCCAAGATAGAAGGTGCATAGAATGGGAATATTGACTGCCAATATTGTGTAATGAGATGGTTGTGATCTTCACCAATATTGCATCCTGGGGTAATTGAGATATTCAATTGGAAGTACAATCTCTTTGGGGTAATGGACATCCATAATAAATATTATTTATAACACTCCCCCTTGGATGTCCATCAATAGATAATGTACCTCATTAAAACCTTACTAAGAAAAACCCTGTGGGAAAAAAATCTTAGTGAAGGAAAAAGAGTATACATATCTAAATAATACGTATTGGTAGCTGCCTCATTAAAAACCTTACCAGGAAAACCCAGTGGGACAAAACCTTGGTTAAGGGAAAAAGAGTGCAAAGACGTATTTTACTTCCCCTGATGATAACATCATTGAGTATCTTTGAATACGTACATTCCATTATCATATATCAACTTCTCAACATTTGAAGTAGGCAACGCGTCAATAAATAAACCTGTCAAGTTATCACTTGAACGAATTCAATGAACATATATTTCACCATTTCATTGAAGATCAAGAGTGAAGAAGAATTTCGGTGAAATATGCTTCGTTTTATCTTCTTTGATATATCATCCCTTCAATTGAGCTTTGCATGCAGCATAATCTTCATATAATATTGTTGAAATTCCTTTTTCTAGTAGAAGACTGCATGCTTCATGAAGGTGTTGTATCATTGATCTTAACCAAATATAAAATAGCTAACATTCACTTGAAAATAAATAGCATGTTTGAGATCTAGTTTTATGTAGATCTGATAAATATCCTGCATCTGCAAAACTAGTAAGTTGATATCCACATTCATAAAATAATATCATGTCGATAATTTCTCAAATATACTGAAATATATGTTTTATAACATTTCAATGTGTTCGTATTGGAAAATAAATAAATCTTGTTCATACACTTATAGAAAATGCTACATTCGATTGTGTATTATCAGCAAGATACATTAATGCCTCAATAGCACTAAGATATGGTATTTCAAGACCAAGAAATTCTCCACTGTTTTCTTGGGGTCGAAATGAATCTTTCTTTATATTAAGCGATCTCACAACCATTGGGGTACTCAATGGATGTATTTTATCTAGATAAAATCTCTTCAAAATATTCTTTATATAAGTTGATTAATGAACGAATATTTCATTCGTCAAATGCTCAATTTACAAATCAAGACAAAACATTGTCTTTTCAAGATTTTCATTTCAACTTTCTTAAAATAATCTACTGCTTTTGGAAACTCTTCAGGAGTTTCGATGATATTTAAATCATCATCATATATACTTACTAAAATTAGATCCATATCCTTTAATAAAGGCACAATAATAAATTGGATCATTTTTATGCTTTTCATTTAGTAAATATCCACTAAAGAGATTACCATATATGCCTTGATAATCTTTGAAGCCTTATTAAACAAACTTCCTAGGAATTTTTATATGCTTCAGTCATTTTGAATCCTTCAGGGATTTTCATATATATTTCACACTCGCGTGAGCCATATAAATAGGCTGTAATAATATCCATTAGACGCATGTCAAAATTTTCATATACTGGCCAGTTAATAAGATATTTGAAGGTGATTGCATCCACCACAAGAGAACATGTTTCTTGATTTATATTCATCAACAAATTTATATTCAAGATCCTCGTCTTGTTGCATTATTTTAACAAAAACATTATATGCAAAAATTGTTGTCGACAACTTTATATTTTCGGTTCCATCTTTTTCCTGCAATGACATAACTAATCGAGATCTCTTCATTATTTTCAGGTACCTGAACCTCTTCTGAGGTTTTATAGAAAGTTATGTCTTCAGGATCTTCATAATCAATTGTCTCCATTTTATGACCATCTTGATCATTTGCTTCTTTCTTTTTCTAGAATTTTATCCTTGGAACCGATTGATCTTCCACCTTTAAAATGTGGTTTAATTTCAATTGCACTGATAGATTGTCCTGCTGGGACATCAATTCTAATTGGAGCATTTACAACTGGAATATGAGATTTAGTAACTCTTAGCAAGTCAACAAATCGCGCTTGATTTATAATATTTATTGCATTATCCTTTGAACTTCAAGTTCACAGTACTCAGTGCGAGGATCTAATGAGATAATGATAATGCATACAATTAATCTCTTTTTCCAACTGTTTATTCTCTCCCCCTCATGTTGGAAAAACTAATTCATCAAGATAATACTTAGCAAGTATTGCATTAAATAAATCTCCTATCCTTAGCAATATATTGAATTATATAAGGAGATTTATATCCAACATATATTCCCAACTTTAGTTTGGGACTCATCTTTGTGCTCTGTGGTGGAGCAATTGGAACGTAAGCCGTACATCCAAAAATTTTAAGATGAGAAATATTTGGCTTCTGACCATAAGCCAATTGTAATAGGGAGAATTTATGACAATATTTTGGCCTGATGCGTACAAATGATTATTTGTTCTCATAAACAATGGTTTAGCAATTAATTGGAGACAATTAATAAATAATTTTACCAAATCATTTTGGATATAAACATGAGTAACAGGCTATTCAACTGTGATCTCAGTTGTTATACAATAATCATAAAGCCTGAGATGTAAATTCACCAGCATTATCAAGACAAACTGTCTTTATCTTATAATTCATAAATTATGCTCTTAATCTCATTATTTGAGCAAACAATCTCGCAAACACCAAATTGCGAGTTCATAATGAACATACATGTGACCACTTTATAGATGCATCTATTAAAATCATATATTATCTGAATGGTCCACATGATGGGTGAATGGGCCCATACATTTCACCCTCTATACGTTTCAAAAACGTAGAATGTTCAATCTCAACTTTAGCTGGTGAATATTTAATAATAAATATTTCTTGAGAACAAATAATACAAGAAAATTCACTTAATTGAAGAATCTTCTGGTTCTTCAATGGATGACAATTGAATTTTCAATAATTTTTCGCATCATACTTGATCCGGTATGGTCCAACCGGATTATTATTTGATTTACCCAAGCATGTGTTTCAACCATGCGATATTCGTGTAGTATAAATTGGGAGAAATATCTAATAACTTTGTAAAGATATTTACTTATACCATTATTTGTAGTCTCAATCTGATAATAATTTTGGCAAATAGCTTTGAAACTTAATAAGTTTCTTTGAGACTTACTACAAAATAATGAATTATTTATAACTAATTTTATCTCCTAGATAATAATAGATTAGTTCTTCCGGAGCTTCCAATCAATGTTGTACTACCGAATTTATATGAACATTGGCTTCCGCATTATCAAATAAGAAAAATATGTATATTTTTCTTTCAGTATAATATGCGTCACAGCATATAAGAGAATATTTACATTCTTCATCAAAATGAAACAAAATATATTAAAAGATATATAGAAAATCAATAAAAAAAATTATAGAAGAAAAAGATTAAATTTAAGATAAACTAACATATGAGATGAGATTTGAAGAGAAAAGAATTACATAATCAAATCTTCAACTATTATCTTCAAAAAAGTTTGCAGTATCTAGATATGTAGTATCTGTGGGGCCATCAAAATCATTCCTTTTATAAGCAAAAATTATTCAAGTATCATGATTTTGAAAAATCTAATTTATCTCCACATTATTTTTATTTCTTTAATTAAGGCTTGACAAAGCTTAATTAAATATTGTGGAGTATGCCAGATATATGTCTAATGGCTTTCATACCACATTGGTAACAAATATTATCTTTACTCCTTGAATTGTTATATTGAGAATCCTTATTATTCTCTTATTTATTTCCATAATAATGACGGTAATTATTCCGTCTTTTGTCTCATCCTTTTCCACAGTCATGACCATAATTTTAATTTTACCTTCTTTCAGGCATATCATGAATTGTTGCATTCACTTCAGGGAATGGAACATAACCAATAAGACGAGCTTCATAACTTTTCATTAATAGTTCATTATTTTACTCAGCCACAAATAGGCATGATATCATTCAGATTATTTCTTAAAACTCCTTTTACAATATTACAATTGTAACAACAAATTTGAAACTTGAAAATTTGCTGGGATATTTTCATGAATAATATTTTCTCCTTATAATTTCAAAAACTACAGAACTGTATTTATTTACAGTTTCAAATCTTGCAATTTCATATGCATCTGTAGAACTGTATTTATTTACAGTTTCAAATCTTGCAACTTCATGTGCATCTGTAGAACTGTATTCATTTACAGTTTCAAATCTTGCAACTTCATTTACAGTTTCAAATCTTGCAACTTCATGTGTATCTGCAGAACTGTATTT
Organism: Hakea prostrata; assembly: GCF_041222555.1. Classification (NCBI taxonomy): domain Eukaryota; kingdom Viridiplantae; phylum Streptophyta; class Magnoliopsida; order Proteales; family Proteaceae; genus Hakea; species Hakea prostrata. Next base: position 14,339,560 of record NC_142603.1, read on the forward strand.
ATTTACAGTTTCAAATCTTGCAACTTCATGTGCATCTGCAGAACTGTACTTATTTACAGTTTCAAATCTTACAACTTCATGTGCATCTGTAAAAATGTATTCATTTACAATTTCAAATCTTGCAACTTCAGGTGCATTTAACAATATTTATGGTGCAAAGCTAGCAACCACTATATACAATAAATAAAACCACAATCGTTAAAGCAACATAATATCTTATTATTTGATTGATTCTTAGATTCAATAAAACACATACCTTTGTATCATGATGGACTTACATTTCATGATGGACAAGGTAAACTCCATTGTTTACAAAAACGTAATGATACATAGTCTGCTGTCTTTCTTCTCAAAACGCAATACTTCGAGCGGATTCATTCTTCGAGCGGAATCGTGCTGATAACGTGTTATAAAATAAAGAGAAAATATATTAGATACAAAGAAGAAAGACAAGATGAGTTCAATCAGAAGTAATTCATTCAGTTGAGTGCATTACATATTTATAGTAGAAGGAGTATCTACTCTGATATGGAAATACAATATATGATTCTTGCACACAATAAGATATTCTTGATATGGAAAGATAGATTGCCGCCCAAGATAGAAGGTGCATAGAATGGGAACATTGACTGCCAATATTGTGTAATGAGATGGTTGTGATCTTCACCAATATTGCATTCTGAGGTAATTGAGATCTTCAATTGGAAGTACAATCTCTTTGGGGTAATGGACATCCATAATAAATATTATTTATAACAGAAGCCATTTAATCAAAATATTAACAATTAATTAATTATAAGAAAAATGGTAAATATCACTTACCTCCCCTCTTAGTTGGACAAATAGCACTTACACCCCCTCTTAGTTGGATAATATCATTTATCTCCCCTCTTACCTAACAAATATATCAAACACCTCCCCTCTGTTAACTTTTTCGGTTAAATGTAATTTTTACCATTAAATATTTTTCTAAAACTCCAAACTACCCTTGGCTAAATATATATTTTTTTATTTTAAACCCTAAATTACTGTAATCACCCTAACAGTTAAAATTCTAAATTAATCTCAATTAAAATAATTGTTGCAAACCAAAACACCATAGTTAAAACCCAAATTATCTTTAATTATTAAAACCCCAAAATACCCTTCTTTTTTCTTCTTCTTTTTTTTAATTATCAAACAATTAAAAAAACCCAAAATAGTAGTACGTGTTTAATTTTATCAACATACCCTTTTTTTTTAATTGCATTTTTAATCTTACTTGATAGTAGTACGTGTTTTTTTAATTGTTTGATAAATTTTTTTTTTTAAAAGGGTATGTTGGGCTTTTAAAAATTAAAGATAATTTAGGTTTTAACTATGGTATTTTGGTTTTAATAATTATTTTAATTGAGGGCAATTTAGTAGTTTAACTACTGTTAGGGTGATTACTGTATTTTAGGGCTTAAAATAAAAAAAAAATATTATTAGCCAAGGGTAGTTTGGGGTTGTAGAAAAACATTTAACGGTAAAAGTTAAATTTAACCGAGAAAGTTAATAGAGGGGAGGTGTTTGATATATTTGTTAGGTAAGAGGGGAGGTAAGTGATATTATCCAACTAAGAGGGGGTGTAAGTGCTATTTGTCCAGGTAAGAGGGGAGGTAAGTGATATTTACCCTAAGAAAAATGCATCAGATAAAAGGCATTACAGCTAGAGCGGCCTTTAATCCATCTAGAAGATCATATCCAAGTCAAAACTGGAGATTCTCAAACTCAAATTGTAGATTTCATCGATGTTCTCGTTTGAACAGGAATCAGTGTCATTTATGCCGCAATGCAAACAACAGATGCCAGTGATAGACAACCGTTGTTCACCAGATTTTTATTTGCTGTAACGACTAAAGTTTGTAATAAGCCATCGTGATTTTTCCCATATATATATGATACGGATAAATTATGATCAAATCGGGTTCATACCTGGTTCGACCCTCGACCCTGGTTCGACCCTCGACCCCGGTCGAGACAGAGGGAACCGACTCGCTCCCGAGCTAACCGGATCCAGAAGATGGCTTGCTGAAGAAGAAAATTGATTCAACTACAAGCACGCCCTAATCCTACTTATGAATTAGGGTAATTACCCTAATGATGGCAGACTCGAATTGACGGCTGTGGCTAATCATTATCGAATGGATAATCATCGCATAACCTAAAGAGTTATCTCAGGAGTCCTCTACTAGTCCAAACTAGTAGAAGTCTGTTGCTCAACGGATCTATCTGCTAAGATCCAACGACTACCCGAAGAAGGCTCAAGTGCATCCAACGAAGGAGATTCGAAGGTACACTCTATATAAACCTCACTACCATATGAGGTGAGGGGATCGAAAACACACAATCTGAGACTCAAGTTCAGATACATACTGATAGACTTAAACTATCAGCGGCTTACGATCTAGATCACCTTTCCCAGTTCTTCATTCCTTAGCTCTGTGCCTCTAGCAGAGCCGTTTGTGATTAAGTTCATCAACTGACTTAGCCTTCGGAGGTGGACTCCCGACCCCCGCGGTCGGGCCACATCTGACGCTTTCGTTTTGCAGGTCATCACGAGGAGATCTAAGGGCTGAGCAGATTTTGGACGCATCAATATAGAAGAAAATCCAACAATTGCAAAAGAGAAAGAAAGGCTTAACATTTATTTAAACTCAAACAAATTTCATACAATGTGGTTAAACACTAATTATTTAAATATAAGTCAATAAAATATTTTAGATGTTTCTATTAAATATGGAATAAATGAAATGACTGAATGCAAGATGATCCGTGTATTGAATTTGAATATTTGAGTTAGAATACGATTGTCTACCCCACATGAGATTTCCTACATGTTTCTTCCCAAGAAGGGCACTTAGAAAAACTATAGTCCTAGGTTTCATCTTGTGCAAAACATTCACAGTACCATCCCACCTTATCCACATGGACATATTGAGTCTCTACCTTTTATTAAACTATATGATAAGTGGGGTTTAAACAAAATATTAACATTACATATGACATTAACCAACTCATGTATAATTCAAATTCATAATTGAATCAAAAGAATCTTGGTAGATTTAAACCACCATCCCCTTGAAACATGTTCATGTTCCAAGTGCTCAACCAATTGAGTTAAAGATCCATAAAATACAGTATGTGATTAGGAAACAACACCCTCATTCATGGAGGGTTAGTGTGATGTCCTTTTTATTTGATTTTTCTGTTCCAGTTAGACTTGGACTTGTAATTTGGCTACTTACAACCCATTTACATACCCTCACAGTGGGAAGACTAGAGTTAGATTGACCGTGGAGTCAGTTTTTAAAAGTGAAAAAGAGCATTTCTATCTTCTTGTACTAATTAGCCAAAGCTCAGGTGAGGCTTTTATTCATAGGCCAATTCAAATTTACTAGTTTCTAGATGGATTTGGAAACCTTTGAAGTCCCCACATAAAACCCCAAATAGGCAATTGGAAAGTGCAGTAACACCAACCAGTTTGGGTGTCTGAGGGCAATAATACAGCCCCACATTGGCTTTTCATTTACAACTCTCTGAGGAAATTAATGGTAGATCAACAAACACTCCAATCAGACAATTCACCACCCACCAAACAAGCATCTGTGTTTACCCCAAAAAAAAATGAATAATTAAATCTGAGACACAGGAAGCAAGTGGGTTGTTAAAGAAGACACCAGATTAATGGAAGAGGGCCAAGAGAGATGAGATTGATATTCATGGGAGAGAGAGAAAGAGAGGAGATAAGGTTTGGGTTATCAATCCAATAAGCACTACCCAACAGCACCAAAAACTCTTGAAAAAAATTCATATTCTTCATTCAAAACATCTCTAATTAATGTGAGATGTATTCCTAATACTTTTTTTTTTAATTTTTTGGTTGCCAACCCCGGTTCCAAGGCTTTGCCTTGACTAATCCGGTGTTCGATCCAAGTCACACACTTGGCTGTGGTGGGTGAGTCTCCCAGCGGGGATTTTTTGCATCCACAAGGTTTCGATACCGGAACCTTGCTTCAGCGGACCAAGCTGCTTACCACTTGGACCAACTCCCGTTGGTTTTCCTAATACTTTACTCTAAACAACATAAACCAAAAGCATGTCTGCAAGACAAAGATTCTGCAGGTTTTTTTCCCCCAATTTGCATTATTAAAAAATAATTTAAATGTTTGGAGAACTATCATAACAATCAGACAAGAACCACAAACAGAGATAGAGTTGTCAATGCAACAAAACCAAACAGAAAGCCCATTTTTTCAGGATTCTATAGCACTCTACCATTACTTGGACATCTCTAATCAAAGGAAACTCCAAAAGCAACTCGCCTGCACAAATCCTTTTCATTACATTAATTTTCTTACAAGCATCTTAACTCCAATACAAAGTATGAAGAATTTAAGAAAGTTTTAGAGTGGAAACTGGAAATTAGAAACTGATTGATGTCAGTGATAGAAAACTTTGAAGCAAATCTAAGTCATGAAAGTTATAATAATAATAAGATTGTATTTATAATTGATTTATTTCTATGGATAATAGATTTAATTGATTGATTGTAAATCTAGATACTCTCTGTATATAATTTGCCCAATTCAAGCTGATGGATTAAAGAAGCAGCACTATGTGATTAGTAGCAATGCAGGAGATCGTGCAAAGCATAACTTGCACTCGCACAGATTTTGACGAACAATTTTTAAAAAGATAATCCAATGCAATTAATAAGGAATGGTAGCTTTAGTGTCTCAGCTAACCCCTGATTAGTAGTCATTACTAGGGAACGAAAGTTCGTTCGTTTCGCCTGGTTCGCTGCCCAGCGAACCGGGCGAATCCAGCGAATTTCGGCGATATCTCGCCGAAATTCGCTGGGAAGAAAAGTCATTAATTATATATTATATATATAATAACACCCACACATCAACGTCAATTTTTATGTACAATTTTAATAATATAAAATATTAATAGTCTGACTTTTTTTGTCTGCAATCATTAATGCAAATTTTGAAAAAAACAGCAAAAACCCTTCAATGAGTCCCATCATGTACCTTTCCCATGCAAAATATTGATTGAAAATTTAAAAAATTAATAAAATATTGATCTTGTCAAATCAATATACTATTGTTTATGTTTTGCTTTTCTTGTTTTTTATTATCTTGTGGTTTAACAACTGCCACGTGTGGCTCAAATATCAATTAACACTCCAACCACAAATTAAAGAACACCGAAAATGACGAGAAATACGATATTTCGCCAGTTCAGCGAAATCTCGGCGATATATGGAAAATGTCGTTTCGCCCCCTAGTATCGTTTCGCCAGGGGGCGAAACCACCGAATTTCGGCGAAATTACTTTCCATGGTCATTACAACTCACAAGTGTCCAGTTTTAGTATCCATAAAAGACGAGCAATATCCCATAAAGAGCAGGGGAGGGGTAAACTATAAATGAGGTACTCGATTAAACCAACAATAATAGGACTAGAATCTGCGAGAAGAATCTGCGAGATGTACTTGATTACCTTGAAGAATCTGCTGCAGGTTAAACATCTGCGAGAAGTGAGAAAAGAGCGATTGAGAGAGGGTTTGAGAAGCACCTTTCAAAGAAGCAAAGCTTTGAGAATCTGCTGCAAGTTTGAAGTCCGCCAGTAAGAAAAGAGGGATTGCGAGAGGGTTTGAAGCACCGTCTGAGTTGAGAAGCAAATCTTGGCAAGGTTAGGCGAGAAGTGAGAAAGAAGGATTTTGAGAGGGTTTGTACCTTTCAGAGAAGCCTCCTCGTGTGTCACTTAATCCTCAAGCACGTTAGAGTTTAAAAGAGGGTTTGAGTAGGGGTGTAAACGGACCGGATTCGGATCGGATAGTGGTACATCCATATCCGCATCCTATTATATTCGGACGGATCCGGATAATATCCTATCGGTTTTCGGATGGATTCTGTTGGATTCGGATGATAATCGGATAGTTATTTTCTTAAGTAAATTCTTCTAATTGAATACAAGTTTTCGGCCACCTGTTTACATCTTTACCTTTTTATTTGTAAGGCCTAGGTAAGAAATTTAAGAATTTAACTACTTTGGTAGTTATTTTAGTAGAAAATTTAGAAAAATAGTCACATATCATAGGTAAAATTTATAAAAATAAGAATAATAAATCTAAATAAGTAACTTAATCGGATAGTTTTATCAGACGGATAATAATCGGTAAGAAAGGGGTATACCATATCCGCATCCTATTAATAATTGGACGGATTCAGATACCCCTAAACGGATGCGGATGCGAATTTGTAAGCGGATTTCGGTTGTCCATTTACACCCCTAGGTTTGAGAGTGGGTTTTATAAACTTATGTGTATTTATTGTTAAACCCTAGCTTAACTTTAAAATTTCAAGTAACCCAGCGCATAAATGCCAATGGTGAGAATAGGGGTGTCTAATTATAGCCTGAACCGTTAAAACCGAACCGCACTGGCCCCAACCGAACCTTAATGGGCCGTAATTGGGCTGAGGGTTGTGGAGCTCGCACCAACCCGAAACCGAACCGCAACCCGTTATAACCCGTTTGACAACCCGTTTTGTAATTTTACATTAAATAGTATTTGAATCATTATATTACCAGTAAGTAGCTCGCACCAACCCGTTTTGTATAAACAATTAAAAAAATTAATCATGAATTCAAAGATCAAATAATCATTTTACTACTTAATATCTAGGTTTTTGATTTCTATAGAATGTATGGGTTTTTTTTTAATGGAAATTGACCGATAGCAACTTTGTTTTCCATATTATTTTCGCTTTTGTTGTTGCATGCTCAATTGTTTCTTCTTATTCTTTTTCTTACACACCATAAACCATTAGTCAACTCGAATCTAAACCATTAGCCCGAACCCAAACCACACCAAACTGAAACCGGCCTGAAATCATTATTTTTCTAATGGACCGTGTTTGGGCTAGGTGTTTTTCAGCCCGAAACAATTAGGCCCAGCCCGAAATCGCCCCAAACCACACCATTGACACCCCTAGTTGAGAATGAATTCTCACGCATCATATCATATCATATCATACTACTATTTAAATTATAAACTCCAAACACTTGTGGTATGTATTTTACTTGACCAAAATACCCTCCTTGGACATGTAAACATACCCTCTAGATGTACCTACTCATAAAACCCACAAGCTACACGCCCCTCCGCTTAAAAAATACCCTTCCAGCTATACACTCGTCGCTTAAAAACATACCCTTTTCACGTACCTGCTCATAAAATCCACTAGCTACACACCCCACTGCTGTAAATCGAGGCGCCTGATCAATGGCAGCATCACCAACAAATGCACCCGTCCACACTCCCGCCATTAAAAAAAAAACCCAAAAAACTACGCACACCACCACTGTTAAAGCCAAATTTAAAAAAAAATTATTGTTGTTTTCTAAGATAGCTTCATGTCTTTATCTTCGAGGAAGCATCCCTTCAAAATTGCTCTGAACCATGATTACATCGCGAGGACACTCTTAGGAACCTCTATGTACACCATCAGTAACTGAAAGTTACGAGGTCGTTTTTATTTCCGATCCCAAAAGCCTCAGGAATCCGGATCTTCTCCCCGTCGGGGGAGCGCAGAGCCATGGCTTCCTGACCACAAAAACAGTAGGTCCCACTGATGAAATTTTTTTTTATTTTTTATTTTTTCCAAAAAATATTTGTCACCGTAGGCCCCACTGATATTTGTGGTCAGGAAGCGTAGGGGGAGCACAAAGGGGAGCTGATCCGGACTCAAGCCTCAGACCCCGTTTGAGACCCAAACTTCGGCTCCAAAGACGTCGCCTCCAAAAAATAAATCTTCAATGAAGCATGCCATGCCTTTGAAATTGCTCCAAATCCTGGTCGCTAAGATGCTCTCAGGAAGGTTGGATCTTTTCATCCCTTTGCTGAAATTGATGGATTGGCGGGTTTGTCATCAATGTATTGAGTTTCTTTTTTAGATTCATTTCTATCGTTCTGATTTGTTTCTCAGATAATTAGAAGTTAACACAGAAATGCTTCGTTTTGTTTTTGCTAATTTTGAAGAATGTGGGTTTTCTTTACAAGTCCTTAGAGAGGATAAAATGTTGTTTCTTTGTAGAGTTAGATTTTGGCAAACAAGGATTTCCCCTAATTTAGTGTCAAAAGTACCAGAGTGCTTTTGGGATAGCTGAACTTGCTTGGACTCCAACTGAGTCAACTGTGTGATATATCGAGGTAGGGATGGAGAGAGCCGATGAGATAAGTAGAGTGCCTGAAATCAGCGGCCTGGGTGCTGGTCCGTCCTTCTCAGGCAGAGACGCTAAGTCAGTGGGAGGAAGAGGAGGGCGTCAGGACAAAGCTCAGGCCTCAGAAGCAGATGGCCCTCAGCAGTAGAGGGGTAGAAACCCTGCTGGCAAAAAAGAATAAAAGATTAAAAAGGTTGCGTTTCAGTCACTGCTCCATTTCATTTCATTGTTTTACACTAATATTCCCGCTAAGAACAATGATACTGACCACTGGACACTACCATTTTCACATATTCTCGGTTACCTTTTCTTCTTCTTCTTCTCTCTTGCTGATGTTTATCGTTTATTTCTTATTTGCATTGTAACATCTTCTTCTTTGCAGTCCCATTTTCAAAATCTGATTTCTTCAGGTACAGAAAGAGTCTCATGGACTGCTAGACTGCCATCAGTTCAGGTTAGAAGCATTTGAGTTTAATCTTGTTTGTGAAGATGATTACATGGAGTTGGGAAGAACTGGTTAGGTGCTTGTTGGCTTGATGGTTTGCATGATTGGCTGCTTGTATATTCAGCTCAGCCGGTTGGTCTTTTTGCTGCCTTTCTTCCTCTCTATCTGAATTAGCCTTCTCTGTTTGGTGTCCGAAATACTTGCATATGTGGTAGAAGGTCAGGTTTAGGAATTTTGAGAGGACAAATTCCAGCAGAGATTTTGACCCATAATATGGAAGAGAAGAATTTCTCTGGATATTTGCCTAGAAACTGAGAAGACTGAGGTGGAGGTCCAAGTAATTTTTTTTTATTCTACTACCAAAGACTTCAAAAATTGACAGTAACTCTTGACGAGGTGCTTGCCTTTCTTCCCCCAGTTAAGCCTTCCTGGTCACATTATTGCATTATGAACTTAAACTCCCTGGTTTGGTTCATTTACACCAAAAAACATTTACCCAAGGTTATATTGGTGTCTCATTATATTTGTTGTCTAAGGATTATTACTGTATTGTTTCACATTTCTGGTTTGCACGTTCAAGATTATTTTGTATGCTACAATCTGTGCAGGACTCCACTTTTGAGTCTAGCAAAATACAAGTTTCTACCAGTTCCTGTTGCCATCTTGTATGAAGAAGATGTTGATGCTTTCCTCTCTTGCAGCATATTTGAACCTCAGCTAGGTAATGCTTTTCCTGTGCTTAAAATGTCTATAGGAGGCTATAAGACACTGAATTAATGATCAGATATATGCTGTTATGTGGTTAGAATTATGAGTTCATTTATGTCTGCATAGATTTGATTTCTTTTTCCTTTTCTTCCCTCACCAGATGGATAAAGTAGTTGTTAAAACTGATAAAGATAAAAAAAAAATGTGGTGATGGAACAAAGCAACGTAAAAGGGCTAGAACTGTAAAGAAGGCCAACCTCTTAATTTAAGCAAATTGATGTTCTTCCTTGAAGTAGGAGTTCAAGAGAAGGTTTACGAGGATGAAACTTCAAGGACAGATAGAAGAAAGCAGCAGAAAGTAAATAAATCTGAAAATATTATATGTTTGCTCCTTCTAGTATATCAGATATACCAGTAGCAATTCCACACCCCCCCCCCCAAAACCAAAAAAAAGAGAGATATCTTAGTAGAAGTAGAAATTATAGAAATATATTATGATACGAGGGTGCAACTGGACTATTTAAAGAAATAGAGATACTGATAAGGAAACGGGACTTGTAATGGGTGGATTAGAGATGGATTTTGTGGCTGGTTCTGACTTCTAACTGAGTTGGAAGATCTAGAGACAATGTCGATATTGCTGATACTTTCAGGGCTTTTTCCTTGAAGTGCTCTCATAGGGAAGACTGATATTGGAGGGTCAAAAGAACTAAAAGATGAAGTTGTAGGATGAAGAACCAAAAAGTGGTGGGAAGATATGAATGGCTTTGGGGTTGACAGCAACATGGCTTTAGTAGAGTTGCATGGCTGAACATGATTTAACCCTACAGTTTTTTTTTTTTGGATCTGAGGTTCATCCGGGCCAGCTTGCGCGCACCTTGATTATATCCTCAGGGGAGCTTGTTATATTAATGCCGCTGAATGGGTGCGAACCCAAGACCACCCCTAGGGAAGTTGGGTCTTTAAGGATACATGGTCCTTTCAACCAGACAGCTCAATTGAATGATTTTCCATTTCAGACGTGATGCGTTCAAAATCTGCTTAGCCCTTAGATCTCCTCGTGATGACCTGCAAAACGAAAGCGTCAGATGTGGCCCGACCGCGGGGGTCGGGAGTCCACCTCCGAAGGCTAAGTCAATTGATGAACTTAATCACAAACGGCTCTGCTAGAAGCACAGAGCTAAGGAATGAAGAACTGGGAAAGGTGACCTAGATTGTAAGCCGCTGATAGTTTAAGTCTATCAGTATGCATCTGAAACTGAGTCTTAGATTGTGTGTTTTCGATCTCCCTCACCTCGTATGGTAGTGAGGTTTATATAGAGTGTACCTTCGAATCTCCTTCGTTGGATGCACTTGAGCCTTCTTCGGGTAGTCGTTGGATCTTAACAGATAGATCCGTTGAGCAACAGACTACTACTAGTTTGGACTAGTAGAGGACTCCTGAAATAACTCTTTAGGTTATGCGATGGTTATCCCTTCGATAATGATTAGCTGCAGCCGTCAATTCGAGTCTGCCATCATTAGGGTAATTACCCTAATCCATAAGTAGGATTAGGGCGTGCTTGTAGCTGAATCAGTTTTCTTCTTCAGCAAGCCATCTTCTGGATCCGGTTCGCTCGGGAGCGAGTCGGTTCCCTTTGCCTCGACTGGGGTCGAGGGTCGAACTAGGTATGAACCCGGTTTGATCATAATTTCTCCGTATCAAGACGGTTGCTACCATTTCGATGATATTAGAAAATTTGGGAATCTATTTTAGAAATATTCTGAGTTTTTACTTTGGCTTTGACTACTGAGATTGTTTGAATTCCCATGGGCTTAGCCATGATCATGTGAAAATTAAATATTTGATTCCTTTCAACTTGTAATTTGGATATCAAAAGAAAAAGGCTCTGGTCATTGAAATTAAACTATAAACAACAACTCACCGATTCAAGTATTTGGGGCCAGGTTTGGATTTGGCAATATAACGATGAAAACGAATTACAACAAAAAAAAAAGATCAAGATATATATTGAAAGGGAGAGAAAGATATATATTAAGGATTTATGATAGTGAATGAGAATTGTGATGAATAAGAGAGATAAATACAAAGGTTGCAGTTTCTTTATGATATGAAGTTACACACATGTTTGTTAAGAAATGAAGCATTGGGTGTTAAGTTGGCTTGAAAAAACAAGAATGAATCTTTTGATGGGTTGGAAGATGGGAAGGGAATAGGAAGTAAAACGGGGCTTAAGGTGTCTGAGTTATGTTCATTGCAAAGAAACTCCATTTCCTTCTTTAGCACCCAACTACATTCATGTAAGTGTGATATAGAAGTGTTCTTTAAGAAGTGGGATCACTTATCAATATAAAAACTCTAATGGACTACTATGTAGATTGTAATGCTCATTCATTTAACTAATTTAAGATGGAGACTTGTGGAACATTCGTACAAAGAAAAGACATACATAAGTCTTAAGCTTTCCTGAAGAGGGGGTTTGGTTGGATTGTATTGCTGAGTTTTTTAAACAAGATAACATGGATGGTCATGGATGATGTCCTTCCTAAAAACCAAGTTTTATAGTAATGAAACAAATTAGTTTTCTATTTATGTTTATAATTGAGGTACGTGGTCTTTAGTAACAAACATCTTATCTTGGTGTCTTATTTTCTCTTTACTCTTACTCCTTTACCAAAAGTTTTACCTCTAATTTCCCTGAAAAGAGGAATCATTACCTTTTCTTATCATGATATTTCAAAATGGGCAAGCTACCATTTGTTTTTATCTCCTTAGTTGAATATGTTGATTTTTAATCCATTTATCTTAGTTTTCTTCCTCATTTCCTTGCCAATTTTTTTTATAGGGATTCATTATACATGACTTACATGAAAAGATTTTGCAAACACCATAGCTTTTTCTTTCTTAATTATAGAAATTTTTTTTTTTCTTTCTCTTTTCTTCTCTCTCTTCCCCCATGTATGGTCTCACGTGCATTTGCACGTGTTACTTAACTAGTAATCCATAATGGACAAAGAGTCCATTATGAATTTTGGATACTTTTCTATTATTTCAAAATAAAATTAAAAATGATAATAGCTGCCAAACAATTTTAAATAAAGAAAAATTCTCATAATAGAGAATGAGAATTGATACAAAAAAGAGCCTTAGACCATTGGTAGAACGCGGTACGAATTGGTAATTCATGGCTTACCCATAACATGAGCCCCCAAGCTTGCTTACCAAGTTGACCTTTGTTTAAACTCTGGTTTGGAGGCTTAAATTATATTCTTAATTAGCATGATGAATCTTCGTCCAACTCACTTAAATTCATTATGAGTTCATCTCTATTATAACGATTGAGGAATCTGCACGCACACTATAACTGTTATTGTAATCACAATACTCCTTTAGAGCTGAAACGTACATGAAGTACTTTCTTTAAGGTATTTAGACACCCCGATTTGTGCAATACGGGTTCTAAAAGTGTCTTCACCCCAAGATCAGTTAGCCCAAACCTTTAAGGTTGCACCCCAGAAAGGTTTACTCAAGGTATAATTAGGTTATGTTCACTGCTTAACAGAATAACAGGGAGAGAGAGAGAGAGAAAGAGGAGGAGGAATTCTGTGTGTCAAGAATGAGCACGAAAATGAGTTTATATAGAGCCCCAAAGGCTGTGGGTGAAAGGGTAAGGCTGTGAGGGTACCTTTCAGCTCAACTCTCTTCAGGAAGGTACCTCCAGCTGACCTCCCTACATGAGAGTGCCACTCAAATGGCTTCCCCACGTATTCACCCAGTAGTGGGCTATCCAGAATAGGGCCCATGACAAAATGTGCCTTCCGGACCAAAGTCCCAAGTCATATAGATTTATTAATATTAATATATATCTATATAACCATAGCAGGGTCACAACAGGATTCAAGCTCGGTTCGTCTTGCACAAATTAATAATACATGGACCCTTACTATATATAAACCATATAATCAAATCCTCTCAACTCGATGTGGGACTAAATAAAACCATAGATAAAAGACACGATTTAAAAAAATATTTATATAAAATAACTTTAATAAGTTTTAAACATATTTACAACAATCTCTAATTATGAGAATCCATCAGCACTAAAGTTCATCCCCGATTAAGAGAGTTCATCAGAGGTATCTTTTATGTCTCAATGCAATCCATTTGATCACATCTTCATCTTCGAATTTTTACTAACTACATGGTTGAATTTGGACCCTTTGACACCTGAGATTCCTTGGGAACTGATCATGGGTTGCGTTGCATTTTTATCTTGCTTCAGGATTATTCGGAGTCTGATCTTCTTGCCTTGGGAACATGCTCAACCCCTTATCATTACAGCTGCCTAGCAAAAGTTCTGTTGTGTCAGTTTTTGGCACGTTTCTCATAAATGCTAGGTTGTGATTATCCAATATGCTTGGTCCTTTGAAGTACGGTTTTGTACCTTCCTTATTGGCTAATCCGCTAATTCCATGTGTTTAAATGTTTCCCTCCAAAATGTGGATGAACCGTTTCTCCTTCCTCAAGTGTTAGTACAATTTAACTGCGACCGTTGATTCGAAACATCATGTTTTTTCCCTCTAGATCTAGAAAGTTTCCAATCACATCACTTCACCTCCCTGATCTTGTCGCTAACCAATCAAAATAAAATCCTATACTAATCTAGCAAGCAGAATGTACGGGGTCGAACTATGGGGAACTAAAAGGCTAAGTCACTAAGATTGAATTCAACAAAACTAAATTTAAACTAAATCTACTAATTAATGCAAAAACGTTAACTATGAATATGTGAAGATCTTTGGGATTTCGAATCCCCAATGCTTTTTCCTAACCGATATAACTCTACACTTCAAAGCAAATTAGGGATGGTTTTCCTAGATATGCCCTATTTTCGCAACACTATCGTCCTTCGCGGAAGCTTGGCACGCTTAGTTTGCTGAGCTATAGAACATCTTTGGCCAAACTCAAACACAATCAACTAGAAGAGATAGAACAATCAAATTAATGAAATAAACATGGTTCATCTACATCCCAAAGAAAAGGAACTAGCTACTCATAATCACAAAGTTCATAAGAAAAATAAGGTGAAACATAGGGAGAGAGAGAGAGAGAGAGAGAGAGAGAGAGAGAGAGAGAGAGAGCTGCATTCGCTGTCTTCTTTTCTTCTCTGTGGCTGGCTTCTCTTTTATGTCTCCCTCACACAATGAATCCCCTCTCTTTACCCGTCGATTTAACCTTTATTCTTTCGGATTTTGGAAAACCTCAAAACTGGAAAGTTGTAAATATTTTCAATATCATTCCATAGCATTTTGAATAACTGAAATCCAAGCTCATACGAGAGAGATATGTCCAAAATACTGAAGGTAAGTCTGTTTACCCGATTTTTAGATTTATTACCAATTTTGTTCCTTAGACCTCCACCTGTTTCCAATTTGACTAAGATCTCACTTTTCATGATTTCTTGGGCAACAAGATTGAATGCCATGATTTAAAATCCGCAAATATCTAATATATTTTCCAACTTTACTCCATATTATCTCTAATATCCAAAATCACCTTATTCCTGGAAAATACACAAAAATACTTAATTAGCTCTCTTCAATTAAATAAGTATGGGGAATTAAATCAAATAAATAATGGTAACTGCATGCTTATCAAATACCCCTACACTTGAGTGTTTGCTAGTCCTCGAGCAAAACGAAACAATAAATAAAATACGGGAAATAAATAAAAAGAAACCTAACACACTTTCGTAGGAATCACGGTTGCACTTAGCATGTGTAACAAGGCTTTAAACCCCTAGGTTACCCTAGTGGACGAGTTGTGTCTCGTGAGTGTTTGTAGAGAATATACACATAAAATTCTTAAGTGCTCTTCTAATTATTCTGGCAGTAGTAAGAGTAAAAAGATAGATTCCAAGACAAAGACACTCCACTAAAAACTGAAGGGAATATAGGCACCCCTACACTTAAGCTCTTTACACCCTCTCTTGAGTCTAGCTCTAGGCAAACAATTCAATCGAGAAGTCTCCTCTTATCTTCAGTCTACCAGTTCACCCTCAGATTAGACTAAACTAGGTACCAAATAATATCAAGAACTCAAGATCTAAGCAATATTGACCTTCTTAGACATTTCACCTTTATAAGCACATTAACTCACTTCTTTCTTTAATGGTCACAGTTCTAGTCCATGCAATGTCTTGCCGCTTAAGCTTTCTAGATGACCTATGTAACGAGTGTTGGGTCAGCCGCTCTCAAGCCAGATGGCCTTAAGGGACTTGGTGTAGAATACCCCTCGAACTTACTTACTCAAGCCAACTAGGCTACAGGCCAAGACTGGACCAAAGACACCCCAACTGTTTGACGCGAGGCATGATGTTGGTGACACTGAGACCCGGTTACTAAGAAGGAGGTCTAACCTTTAAACTTCAACATATTTTTTTCTTTTTCTTTTCTTTTCTTTTTTTTTTTTTTTTTCACATTATACTTCAATTCACTTCATATTTAAATAGTCTAAAATCGGTCTCAACTTGTCACCATAAGCACAAGGCAATACAAGACAACTAGATGATCAAACCTTTTGGACTACCTGGAGTTCTTATTTTCCAATTCAACCTCAGTCTCAAAATTTAAAACCCATTACTATTCTCTCAAGAGGGTGCTCATTACATCAGATAGGATTTCTAAAACACTTAAACTCTCATTTTGTATCGAAGCAAGGAATTAAAACATTTATCTTACCAAAGCCAGAAAAAATTGGGCACTTTATATCTTTGTAACTATGC
This sequence comes from Hakea prostrata, assembly GCF_041222555.1. Classification (NCBI taxonomy): domain Eukaryota; kingdom Viridiplantae; phylum Streptophyta; class Magnoliopsida; order Proteales; family Proteaceae; genus Hakea; species Hakea prostrata. Next base: position 14,355,753 of record NC_142603.1, read on the forward strand.
TCTACCAATTATCAACAAGTCTTACTCGAGTTGACACCCCTCCACACTTAAATTATGCAATGACCTCAATGCATGCAAGATATATAAAAAAAATGATAGAAGCAAATAGAGGAAAGAGTTTACCCGATGTTTGAAATCATGATAGAGCACGCAACAGTAAAACCAGCAACAAACAAAGAAAAGAGAAGAAAAATAACAAGAAATAACATCTAAACAAATGGGTTGCCTCCCATAAAGCGCTAAGTTTAGAGTCTTCAGCCAGACTTAGTGAGATGCAGCCAATGGAGGTGGAGGCTCAAATCTAAATGTGAATGGTGACTTCTCCAAAGAAGTGGAAGAGTCCAACAATGTGTTGACTTCCTCAATATTTAGGTTAGATTCCCCAAATGGCAAGTAATGTTGTAGGGGATCATCAATAAGTATGTTTGGAATATAATCAACCACTACCTCATCAATAAAGTTAATCGCAAAGTACTCTTCATCTCTATTTGAGCTTAAGGATGCATTGAAGATGTTGACTCTAAGTTTCTTATTGCCAAATGATATGTCCATGACACCCGATCTACAATTAATGCAAGCATTTGCAGTGGCTAAAAAGGGCCGTCCAAGAATGACTGGTGGTAACTTATTTGTATTGTCCATATCTAGGATCAAAAAATCAACAGGAAAATATAGATCCTCAACCCTTACCAAAATGTTTTCAAGTAGCCCACGAGGACGTTTGATTGAGTGGTCTGCTAATTGTAGAATCACATTAGTGGATTTCAAATCTCCTAGACCAAACCTATCATAAACTGAACCAGGTAAAATATTCACACTGGCTCCCAAATCAAGTAATGCTTTACTTATGGATAAATCTCCAATGACACATGAAATTAAAGGTGTACCTGGATCTTTAAGTTTAGGGGGCAGTTGGTTGGAAATTACCGAGCTGACTTGTTCAGTTAGGTGCACAATTTTAGGTGTTTGAGTCTTCAACTTATGCTTTTGGGTGCACAAATCTTTTAGAAACTTAGCATAAGCTAGGACTTGCTTGATAGCATCTAATAGTGGGAGATTGATACGAACTTGTTGGAATAAATTAATCATCTCTTGCATCTTAGCATTCTTTCTAAAATCTGGAATTGAGGACTCAAGAGCTTTAGGGAAGGGGGCTTTGGGAGTGTAAGATTTAGGAGTAGGACCCTCTACAATCGGAATGTTCAACCCCTTACAAGGAAATTGATGGGGAATACTCACAAGTGGTGTTTCTTTACTAGGCTTGTGTGCATCATCGCCAGTCTCATGGGTCAAATCAACCTCCTCTCGACTCTGAAGATCAATGGGCAATGGCTTGGGAGTAAGCAAAGGTGCATAATATTCCTTCCCACTACGTGTCACAATAAAGACTGCTTGGACTTGTTCTTTCCTAGACCCAATTTGATGATTAGGGTTACCTATTAGTTGACTAGGTAACTGACCAACCTCCCTCCTACTAATGGCATCAGCTAGTTGACAAAGTTGGGTTTCCAATTTGTTAATGGACTGAGAATGGGAATGCAACAATTGAGTGTTTTGCTCTAGTCTACTAAGCGCCTTTAGTACCTTATCCTCAAATGATGAATTATGTGAGGGTTGTGGAGATAATGGTTGCTCATTCCTATAGGCATTTTGATGCATATCAAATGGAGGTGGCCTATAAGGTATTTGATTAGAGGGATTGGGCATTGAGTTTCGCCATGAAAAATTGGGGTGGTTTCGCCATCTTGGGTTGTAGGTATTGGAATATGGATCATTCCCCAATTTAGAGACTCCTTGGGCCAAATGTGCATGCTCCTTAACAAACTCAGGGTATTGTGTAGCCAAACAACAATCAGTGACATGATGGGATAGGCTAGAACATGAAACACATGCTTCAATATGATTAGATGGAGAGAAACTTGTAGGAAGTGGAGATGGGGTTTGTTGTCCTAATGACAAGAGATGGTCCAATTTCTTTGATAGCAAGTCAATCTTAGTGCTCATCTCAATGGTAGGATTGATCTCATAGAGACCGCTCCTCTTTGGTTGCCCAATGGATGGAATCTCAGTCCTAGCTGCTGAAGCATGGTGTTGGGAGTTTTCACTAAGGGTCTCAAAAAGTTCCCATGCCTCATTCTCATTCTTGTGCATGAAAGTCCCACCACAAGAAGAATCAATCATTTGCCTATGTCGGTCTCTAAGGCCATCATAAAGGCATTGAACCAATTGCCATTTAGGAATAGCATGGTGGGGGCACTTTCTAAGTAATTCTTTTATTCTTTCCCAGGCCTCATGAAATTGTTCTCCTTCTTGTTGGGAGAAACTCGTTATCGCTCTCCTAATGCTATTAATACGGCCAATGGGGAAGAATTTTTTAAGGAACTCCTGTTGCATTTTTGCCCAAGTACAAAATTCAACATTGTCCAAAAATTGAAGCCAATGCTTAGCTTTATCTTTAAGGGAGAATGGGAAAAGAAGTAACCTTAAAGCACCAACTGAGAGGTTTTGAATTTTAACAAGTGGATGACACCTCTAAAAACTCATCTAAGTGCTTATAAGGCTCTTCATTGGCAAGTCCATAAAAAGATGGTAGCATTTGAATCACACTAGATTTGATCTCATATTGAGCCGTCTCTATGTCAGGCAACTTAATACTAGAAACCGGAGTATATATCGAAGGAATGAAATGCTCACTCAAGGGCCTCATTGGAGGCTCATAGTTTGCCATGGTTCTTTGCCTTTTAAGGTTGGCCAAGGTCTCTTCTAACTCTAAGTCAAGTGGGGTTAACTCAAGGTTTAGGGACCGACGACTATGCATACACACAGAAGAATATAAAAAGAATAAGCTAAATAAGTAAAATTAAAAGAAAATAACTATAGCAAAAGGGAGAGTTTAGGACGTACCTAAAGGGCAATCCACGTGATCTTTCGAACAAAAGTGACACATGTGGGATCTGAGGGATGGGGATTTTTAAAAATTAACCTAAACAACCCAATCTAATGCAAATATTACAATTGAAAAGTCCTAAATACAATTATATCTAAGAAAGAAAAGATAACAACCTAATCTAATTATCGAATCGCTACTCTTGCAGTTACCTACAAAACAAAAGAAAAAGAGATTAGTTAAATAATCAAAGAAAAAAATTAGAAATTAAAAACTCTAAGATTACTCTAAAAATTATGTCTAATTGAAAAAAATCAATCCTAGCAACCGTGCTTTGGTTCCCCGGCAACGGCGCCAAAATTTGATCGTGTCGCTAACCAATCAAAAATAAAATCCTATACTAATTTAGCAAGAAGAAAGTACGGGGTTGAACTATGGGGAACTAAAAGGCTAAGTTACTAAGATTGAATTCAACAAAACTAAATTTAAACTAAATCTATTAATTAATGCAAAAACGTTAACTATGAATATGTGAAGATCTTTGGGATTTTGAATCCCCAATGCTTTTCCCTAACCGATATAACTCTACACTTCAAAGCAAATTAGGGATGGTCTTCCTAGATATGCCCTATCTTCGCAACACTATCGTCCTTCGCGGAAGCTTGGCACGCTTAGTTCGCTGAGCTATAGAACATCTTTGGCCAAACTCAAACACAATCAACTAGAAGATATAGAACAATCAAATTAATGAAATAAACACGGTTCATCTACATCCCAAAAAAAAGGAACTAGATACTCATTATCACAAAGTTCATAAGAAAAATAAAGATGAAACATAGGGAGAGAGAGAGAGAGAGAGAGAGATAGTTGTGGTCTTCTTCTTCAGCAATGAGAGATGAGAGCTACATTCGCCGTCTTCTTCTCTTCTCTGTGGCTGGCTTCTCTTTTATGTCTCCCGCACACAATGAATCCCCTCTCTTTACCCTTCGATTTGACCTTTATTCTTTCAGATTTTGGAAAAACTCAAAACTGAAAAGTTGTAGATATTTTCAATATCGTTCCATAGCATTTTGAATCACCGAAATCCAAGCTCATAAGATAGATATGCCCAAAATACTGAAGGTAGGTCTATTTACTCGATTGTTAGATTTATTACCAATTGTGTTCCTTAGACCTCCACCTGTTTCCAATTTGACTAACATCTCACTTTTCATGATTTCTTGGGCAGCAAGATTGAATGCCATGATTTAAAATCCACCAATATCTAATATATTTGCCAACTTTACTCCATATTATCTCTAATATCCAAAATCACCTTATTCCTGAAAAATACACAAAAATACTCAATTAGCTCTCTTCAATTAAATAAGTATGGGGAATTAAATCAAATAAATAATGGTAAATGCATGTTTATCAGTTGATCCAGGTTGTTAACCGATGGCAAACCGACTCTGACCACCAGACCCTATTCCAGCAATCTTGTTTGGAGTCAGATTTTGGTTCGGTATTGTTCCAATTTGTAATCAAGCTATTCTTCATAATTTTGCTAGGCTCTAGGTGATTGTTTGGCTTTTTAAATTGCACATTCTTGGTTCCCTTGGTGATTACTAACATCGTAGTCAAGTGAGGAAGACCATCTTATATAATAATGTGTTTAAATTCATGTTCTATTCATGTATATTATGCTTGTGTGTGATTGTGCAACTTTGTTATAGGGCATGTATGCATGAGTAGCAACATGCGTTATATTTTATTTATTTTGTGTTATTTACTTTCAATTACAATTATGACGATAATGATATGATGGGAATGAAAGAATGATGCATACATGTATATTAAACTCAAAGTTGTGGGTTCATCCATTATTCTTGGTACCAGCATTCCATTTGATTCTTTATTGTGCATGCTATTTATGTGTCTAGATGCATGGCTAGAAACCCATATCATGCCATCACCCTTTTTGTATGGGTATTGAAGCCGAGTGACCCGTGACAACAGTGCTAGGTGAGGGGACACAACAAAGCATGTGTTATTCATGGTAGGGTTGCATATGGATAAAGGAGGCATAGTTCAAGTTGGTTGGAGCCATAGGATGCGACCTGGGCCATTTTATGCGGATGACCATAGGGTTAAGGTAGGCATAGTCTGAGTTGGTTAGTGCCATAAGATTCAACATTTCCTAGATAGATGAGGATATCATATCGAGTTGGCTAGTGTCATAGGAAGGATATCCAATCCTAGTATGTCATGACTACATAGATAACCCCCTTTGCATTGGGCTAGAGAGTTTTCGTGACACACGCCAGATCTCATGCCAATGGTCGTGATGAGAGAATGTGGCCATATTCCCCAACCATGGTCAATAATTGGACTGTTACTCCATACCTCAGTCATGATGCCCATACGGTTGGAGCCGTTGGGGTCTGTGTGAGACCTTCTAGAGAAGATTAGTGTTATGTCTTAAAACGTGTCTACCTATAGAGATTGGCACAGTTAGATTCATAGGAGCATATTCGTACTCACATTTCATTTGAACATCATAATATATACATGAATTAAATGCTTGGTATATGATATTGCTGCCTTCACTAAGTTCATTGGAATTCATCCCTTGTGAAAATATTCTTCTTAGACTTTTATACAGGTTATGAGGACACCGTCTTCTCGGAATACATGGTGCTACCGGAGTCTTGCGATACACTAGTGAATGAGGAGATTGAGACCCATGGCAAGGCATGTCCATGAATGGAGTGTTCGTACGCTATTTGACTATTTCAATCATCGTGTGCTTTTCTTTTGGAACATAGTAGAGTTTGATTGGGGATACATAACTTTAATTAGAGTTATTGAGGGTTTACCCTTCCAGACCTTTGGATAACATTTTAAGACTTCCGCTATTATAACAATGAATTAAATGTTTAACTTTGATACTTAATCTTTGGATAACTGTAATAACTTATATTTAGAACCTTTTAATTGCTTGCTCTTTGATTATGCTATTGTATATTATGTGTTATGGGTTGGCCGCGAACCTAGATCTTGTGATTATGGATCACCTCCACACGTATGCGGATAACTCCAATATGGGCTGAGTGGGGTGTGACACCCAATGTCCTGAATGCAAGATGGTTATAGAAAATTTGACCACTATCAACTAAACGAACAAGATGCAATATGGAACTTGTAGTGGGATTCCTACTTAAGTGGACCTTCTCCATTCTTCTCGGCATTGTCCTAAAGAATGATTTAGCAGCACCCTGGAAAAGACAACATAGTCATCAGAAAATATTCATCAAATCAAAAGGAAGATATAAAATAAACTTAGTCCCAAACTATTTTACTGGTATTAAAAGTAGAATACAATACACATGAACTTCTCTCAAGTTAAAGGTATCTCACGAGAGATTAGCTATCAAATTTCATCTTAAGCTCTATAATGGAATTATACCTCCTAAAAGAAGTAATGGATGTTATTGTTGGAGTGGAAATAAATTGCTTCATAACCACATGGAACAAAAAAACAACAGAGCCAAAATGAAGAGTGCAACATAACCAAGCACCGAATGAAGAAACGAATTGAGTTAGCCAAATACTCTAGTCTCTTAAAACATCCACCAAAGGCAAACATATCATACCAGCCAAATTTCCCAGCTAGGGGATTTGCATCAGCCCAACAAAAAAGAGAGCATGGGAGAATGTGTTGGGTTCGGAATACTAGTAATCTCCAACAGCATTGTTTACTGCTTCTTCCTGAATTTCTAGTTAATCTCTGACGTCTTCAATCATTTAAACTAAGGCAAAAATAAGCATCAGTTAAATGATATAATGATAGGATGAGCTTTTTTAAAGAAATTTGAAGGCAAAATTTCACAATGAAGATAAAATAAAACAATTGAAGAAGTTTGACCCGTCTAGAGTTCAAACGTTATGTGTCATGCACTAAAAATGATTTTCAAGAATAAGATCATTAAAAGACATGAAAATGGGCGAGAAGTAGTGATGCAAACCTGATAGCAAGAATTTTTTGATCCATCTGTATTAGAACCATCTACATACTAGAACAAATCATGTCAAATAGAAGGTTCATTTAAATAGGTCTGAGTATATGACCGCATGAAACACAGAAAATGTCATCTTCCACAAGCTTTCAGCGTTCAACTGAGCTGGTCAGTGATTTCCAAATTTGCTTCTCCCTGCAACTGGAAATGACTCTACACATTCCCCACCCACATAATGGATGTTGGCTATCAGCTAAAGCGTGGTGCACCCTGTAAAAATGAGATTTAAGCATTGGGTGAGAAGAGGAATTCACTAGAAAGAGATGAGAAGAGGACTGATTAACCGAAGGGGAAAGATGATCGCATTTGGCTGTGAGAATACAGGAGGAGTAGGCTAAATGAATAGGAGTGTCTATCACACGAAGAAGAAGAGCAGGTTGGTTTAGAATAGCTAGGGGAGAAACAAAGAATTGTTACATTGACATTTTTATCCTTTGGAAAAATTAAAATCCCTACTTTCTAATATTTATATGATAAGTCTATATAGGTCTGAAAAAGGATAACATGGACTTATAACAAATTTATTTAAAAACAATGAATGAATATTTTTACCCTAAATTACAATTAGCATCTAAAATTCTGAATAGCCATGTATGAAAAGTCATTTTGGTGGAGAAATATTACAATTTTGTTCAATGAAAGATTTGTCACAAATGAAAGTGCATACTTTTATATGATAGTGATAAGCATGCATTTATCATTATTTATTTGATTAATTTTTCATACTTAATTAAAAGAGAGCTAATTGATTTTTTTGTGTATTTTTCAGTAAAAAAGTGATTTTGGTTATTAGAGATAATATGGAGTAAAGTTGGCAAATATATTAGATATTGGTAGATTAAAATCATAACATTCAATATTGCTGCCCAAGAAATCATGAAAATTGAGATCTTAGCCAAATTGGAAACAGGTAGAGGTCTAAGGAACAAAATTGGTAATAAATCTAAAAATCGGGTAAACAGACCTAGCTTCAGTATTTTGGGCATATCTCTCTCGTATGAGCTCATATTGCTATGATTCAAGATGCTATGGAACAATATTGAAAATATATACAACTTTCTAGTTTTGAATTTTTCCAAAACTTGAACAAATAAATGTCGAATTGACGAGTAAAGAGAGGGCATTCATTGTGTGCAGGAGACATAAAAGAGAAGCCAACCACAGAGAAGATAGGAGGACGGCGAACACAGATCTTGACTCTCATCTCTCTCATTTATGAAGAAGAAGACCACATCTCTCTCTCTCTCTCTCTCTCTCTCTCTCTCTCTCTCTCTCTCTCTCTCTCTCTCTCTCTCTCTCTCTCTCTCTCTCTCTCTCTCTCTCATCTTTATTTGTCTTATGAACTTTGTGATAATGAGTAGCTAGTTCCTTTTCTTTGAGATGTAGATGAACCATGCTTATTTCATTAATTTGATTGTTCTATATCTTCTAGTTGATTGTGTTTGAGTCTGGCAAAAGATGTTCTATAGCTCAGCAAACTAAGCGTGCCAAGCTTCGGCAAAGGACGATAGTCTTGTGAAGATAGGGCATACCTAGGAAGATCATCCTTAATTTGTTTTGAAGTGTAGAGTTATATCAGTTAGTGAAAAGCATTAGGAATTCGAAATCCCAAAGATCTTCACGTATTCATAGTTAAAGTTTTTGCATTAATTAATAGAATTAATTTAAATTTACTTTTGTTGATTTCAATCTTAGTAACTTAGCCTTTTAGTTCCCCATAGTTCGACCCCGTACTTTCTGCTAGCTAGATTAATTAGTATAGGATTTTATTTTTTATTCGTTAGCGACACGTTAAAAAAACTAGAAATTAAAAACACTAAAATTACTCTAAAAATTATGCATAATTGACATGCTTTGGTTCCCCGGCAACGACACTAAAATTTGATCGTGTCGCTAACCAATAAAAAATAAAATCATATACTAATCTAGCTAGCAGAAAGTAAGAGGTCGAACTATGGGGAACTAAAAGGCTAAGTTACTAAGATTGAATTCAACAAAACTAAATTTAAACTAAATCTATTAATTAATGCAAAAACTTTAACTATGAATACGTGGAGATCTTTGGGATTTCGAATCCCCAATGCTTTTCCCTAACCGATATAACTCTACACTTCAAAGCAAATTAAAAATAGTCTTCTTAGGTATGCCCTATCTTCACAAAACTATCGTCCTTCGCCGAAGCTTGGCACGCTTACTTTGCTGAGCTGTAGAACATCTTTGGCAAGACTCAAACACAATCAACTAGAAGATATAGAACAATCAAATTAATGAAATAAGCATGGTTCATCTACATCCCAAAGAAAAGGAACTAGCTACTCATTATCACAAAGTTCATAAGACAAATAAAGATGAAACATAGAGAGAGAGAGAGAGAGAGAGAGAGAGAGAGATATGTGGTTTTCTTCTTCAGAAATGAGAGAGATGAGAGCCAAGATCCGTGTTCGTCGTCCTCCTCTCTTCTTTGTGGTTGGCTTTTCTTTTATGTCTCCTTCACACAATAAATGTCCTCTCTTTACCCATCGATTCGACCTTTATTCTTTTGGATTTTGGAAACACTCAAAACTAGAAAGTTGTATATATTTTCAATATCGTTCCATAGCATCTCGAATCATAACAATCCAAGCTCATACGAGAGATATATGCCCAAAATACTGAAGGTAGGTCTGTTTACCCGATTTTTTGATTTATTACCAATTTTGTTCCTTAGACCTCCACCTGTTTCCAATTTGGCTAAAATCTCACTTTTCATGATTTCTTGGGCAGCAAGATTGAATGCCATGATTTAAAATCCACCAATATCTAATATATTTGCCAACTTTACTCCATATTATCTCTAATAACCAAAATCACATTTTTCCTGAAAAATACACAAAAATAATCAATTAGCTCTTCTTTAATTAACTAAGTATGTGGAATTAAATCAAATAAATAATGAAAGTACATACTTTTATATTATAGTATGATAAATTATAATTATAATTCATAATTCTGAATAACTATATATGAAATATCACGTGGCATTTTTTATTTGAATTATCAACTGGTACCATTTGATATGATTCTAAAGATGAGGGCAAATTGCCACTAAGGTCTAGTTATAAGTTGCAAATTAGTTGCAAGATCACAAAATTTTACTAACATGATCTCTGACATTAGAAGAAACAGAGGTCCTCCAACAAAACTGAAATGTGAGGGTCATAAATTTTAAGATAGAAACTTTGATACGAAGAAAATAACAGAGGATGCAAAATTGATAAACAGAGAATCTAGGAAGTCAAGTGTAAGGAAAAAGTAAGCACCAACCTTACATGAATAATAATGAATGATTGAGAAACAAGAACCTTTCTTTATGATTATGAGGATGAGCACAAATTGAAACCAAGGTCTAGTTGTCGAATGTATAGAACAATTGCAAGAACTGAAGAATCACTCAATTTTACAAACATGATTCTGACATTAAAGAAAATAGAGATCTTCGAGAGAAAATCCAAGACACCCATGTCATATTCTCACGAAATTGATTTGTAGTACGAAACAAGAACTCAGCAACTTCATGGTATACTTTAAGAATTACAGATAATTACATAAAGTTTCTAACATCCAGAGATGCCCATTTCGAGGGAGCTAATACCACTAATAAATGCACTTCCTTTCCTCAATATAGATTTAGTCATTATTTTTTTGTTTGGTTTTCTTATTCTTTTTTCCATTATGTGATTGAGGCAATGAACTTCATTTAATTTTGATGCACACCCCCAATAAAGATATTAAACTCTTTGGCAATGCATTTTCTTGAACTTAAGATTCTTTTAGCAAACTAAGAAACTATAAAACCAGTGCATAGGATGTCCTGTATCTGCAATTCTTTGTTACTAAATTCCATCAAAATAGACAACTGAACCATGATCGGAGAGGGCTTATAAAGGCCATTTTTTGAATATATAAATGTAATCAAATGAATGTACAACAAAACTTACAATAACCAAAGAAGAAACAAAGAACTTCTTTGATTAATTTTTAGCTGACTAAGAAAATAGATAAGCAATGGATAGGATTAAGCCATTAGAATAGATAATTAAACCATGATCTGGACAAACCTAATAAGGTAAAGATTTTTATATCATGCAATGAATATTTAGAATGCATCACATCATAACACATGTGGGTACAAATTTCCTACCAAAAAGTAATTGAATAGAATACTTTTAGATGATTTCCAAAAGTTGAGTTATCAATCCTCATAGAACTCGCCTCTTCAAGGAAACTAAACACCATCAATTGCCATCATATCTCAGACCCCTAATTCATGGATCGATATAGTGAAAACAAATATTTAGCAGCAAATATAAATAGGCATACCAATTTATTGATCTAAAACATCAATGACGCAAAAACATTTTAATCTCTAATTAGAAGGCGATCATACCTTCTAAGATGAAAAAATAGTTTTTTTTTTTTTTTGTGTGGAGAAAATGAGACTTTATATTAATAGAAATAAATAGAATACAAACAATAATACAGGATTATGTTCTAAAGAACTTACGACCCTATCGCTCTTCTACAACATATTGAGAGAGCTGAGTAGGCAAAGAGAGAGGATCCAACAAAATTTCTTGGTCCGACGTTGCCAATCCGGTCAAAAAATCCGTGCATCTATTAGTCTCCCTAACACCATGCACCAAAATATACTCCTGAAACAAAGATCTCAAGTGAAGAATATCCTCAACAATGTGTAGTATCCCCCAAAGTGGGCGGTAAGTACCTAGTAAAGTCCTAATTGCCACTTCGGAGTTTGAATGCACCAAAACCTTATTGCAGCCGTATTGTTGCGCAAATTGCAAGCCACACCGAATTGCAAGCATCTCAGCATGAAAAACACCCACATTAGCACAGCCACCAGAACAAGCAAAAATAACATCACCTCTGCAATTTCGAGCCATAGCACCATACCCTCCAATATGTCCCCGGAGAGAACCGTTACAGTTGATCAGGATCCAACCCCATGGCGGTGGTAACCAATAATGAACAGAACTCTTAACCTGGGCAAAAGAAACCGAAATACCCCAACTAGAGAAGAATTGTCTCTGTCTCGGCCAATCCTCCACCACTAGCTTTGCAAATTGAAACCGTAATCAGGTCATCTTAGCCACTAAGTAAAAGATGTCAAGGTCACTCTGAGAACCCTTCTGAAAGGTACGATTATTCATTTCCTGCCACAAAAAGTAAATCATGGTAACACAGTTGAATCGTCTCACATCATTCAAGCTATCGGATCCCCTGAAATGCTCAATGCACCATTGCAAGGCCTTTGCCCACGAGAGAGGACCAGGATCCTTAAGCGCATGAAGGATCATGAGATGGCTCCAAACACCAAACAAGAAAGGACCGGAGAAGAAGATATGAGCATGTGATTCTCCTACCGATTGGCATAATGAGCAAGTTGGGTCAATATTCTTACCCCATGAGATTAATCGGTCCTTGGTAGGAAGGCGCTCAAGGCAGGCTAGCCAAACAACAAAAGCGAACCGTTTTGGATTTTTAGAAGACCAAATCACATTATACCAACCCACTTCTTCACTTGCTTGATGAAGCATACTATAAGCCAAACTAATAGTGAAATCACCTGAAGAACTGGCTGTCCACACAGGCTTGTCCCCCTCCAAACGACGAAATATGGGCGTCTTAGAAAATTTAGGCCACTTGTCATGAATCACAGGATCATTTACCTCTCCATTCCACATTTCATGATCACCTATCAAGTCTGAAACACGAGAATGAGGCACCCTGCCAACCGCAGTAGACACCAACAACCCAGGGCTATAAAGTGGACCCGATTCCAATCATGGATCAAACCAAGTTGATATGGTGGATCCGCCATGCACTAAGTATCGAATCTTATGAATAATCAATGATCTAACCTTCAATATGGCCCCAAGAGAGAAAGAACATCGACTCGGCAGAGGAAGGGACCAAATAGTGTTCTTCTTCAACCATCTATGTCGAACAAAGGTTTGCCACAGAGATGGCGAATTCATGCATATCAGCCAAATTTGCTTTGCCAAGGCTGCCAAATTCCAATTGGAAATATCCTTGATGCCCAAGCCACCTTCCTTAAAAGGTCTGCAGATCTTTTGCCAATAAACTTTAATTGACCCACTTTCTCTATCACCCCACCATAAGAAGTGAGCCATGGATCGTTCCAAGGACTGCACGACCTTGCGATGAAGGACTTGTGGAAATACGAATATATGAGTTAGCAAAACGATTCTTCCATTTGCCAAGTATTGATTTAGATTTTCAGTTTCGATCTCCTTTGTATTGAAGCTAACCTTTGCTAGAGATTCATGTGAAATCGACCATTGGGAAGGAGAGCTACGCCTAAACCTAGCTTTGTAATTTTTATATTTTTTTGGGTGGGAATGGGTGATTCTTGATCTATGATATTTCATTACCTTACTCATAAAGAGGATCATATTTTAAGAGTAAGATTCCTGTCTAACACTATATTCCAATAACATTTAAATAAATACCAATAATAAAGTCAGAAAAAAAAAAATCTTTGGTCAAAGTTAGGAAAGTTTTAGGGGAGAGCATTAGATTCTGGTAATAAAATGGAAATGAAAATCATAGAGGGAAGTTTGGAGAAGATTTTTTCTTCTTCTTTTGAAGGGTATATAAATCTTGTAATTAATAACCAAAATGTCAAAAATATCCAACAAAAAAATAAGTAAATCAATAATAAATAATAGAAAACTAAAGGTATTTCAAATAAAAAGAAGGGCAGAAAAAGATTTGACACGAAAACGGAGTATGTGCTTTTATATAATAGTATGATATGATATAGTCAGATAATTAATGCTTCATAACCAATTATCTATTTTTAAAACCATATATTAACACAATGTATTAAATAACCTAAGGGGTACTTTGGTCCCTTCATGTCTGAAATTTGAATATACTTAACGGTGGCTAATGGTGTTAATCTGCTTGGGACCCATACACAATATATTGCATTAAGGAGACTCAACATTAGTTTATAGTACACTAAAGGGACCCACACGTAAAAAAACTTTATAAAATAATATCCCTTTTCTCAAAAAAAAAAAAAAAAAAAAAAAAAAAAAGAAGAAGAAGAAGAAGGAAAAGATTTTACTCACATATTAAATTCAAACATTAAAATTTTTTTTTTGTTTAAAAGGAGTTTTTTATGTGTAATTCACTTAAGTTGGTGTGAAAGGTTTACAAAAAAAAAATTGGTATGAAAGCCTTGTTGCCTTTCATAGGATGGTTATGTTACATGTAACTCAATCCAATATTATATGTAGCACACAACTTAGTCTTAGTTAAGTCCCATAATGAAATGATCAAAATGCCCTCTTAATATCAATTTACTAAACTACACTTGTGTCTCATTCCATACCCAACATTTAATAGGGTGAAGGGAGACCCATAAATCGTAAGCTATGTTGGTTTACATGACTTACCCTCTCTCTCTCTCTCTCTCTCTCTCTCTCTCTCTCTCTCTCTCTCTCTCTCTCTCTCTCCTTTGAGCAATCGAATTCGAGACAAAAGAAATGCATGAAGTTGAGAATAAAGAGAGGGGTCCGCGCACACTCTGTCTCGACATTACCTCCGAAGCCTAATAGCTCCGATACTCGCTTTTTTCTCCTTCTAAACCCTAACTTATTCACTCTGTAGATCTTATCATTCTTTGTAGATTTTTTTCGCAATTTTCTGCTTTCATCGTATAATCAAGCTTCTTCCTTTCTAATTTACAGTGTGTTATTATTATTTATCAAAAATTTAGGTTTCATTATCATTATGTTCAGAGGAGTTTGAGGATTTTGTGTGTGATTAGAGTGTGGAATTGAAGAGAAAAAAGGGGGAGGATATGTATAGAGAACAAGGAGAAGGCAGATCTTGGTCAGAGATCGGTGCTATTAATCGTAAGCTAATAAATGATGCATTAGACAAGGTTATGGAGAAATCATCTCCTTCGACGTCAAATGGATTGAATGGAAATGACAAGGATAGGTTGTTTGTTTTGCATCCTAGGTGGTAAGCCACTGGGCTCACAGGGATAGGGGACGATGGTGGCTGATTTCCCGTGGGGGAAGGTGGTGGCAATGGTGGTTTTTTCGGGGAGGGGATGCGGTGATTTCTAACAAAACATATAAAGAACATATATCACTTACCTAAGGGTTAGATTTGAGATGAGACACAAGGGTAGTTTAGTAAATTGATATCAAGAAATTATTTTAGTAATTTATTTTGAAATTTAATTGAGACATTAATGTTAGTTGTGTGTTAAATGTAATATTGGATTGATTTAATTGTAAATCCATTTAATATAATTACACAAAAAAAATTCAAAATTCAAAAAAAAAAAAAAAAACTCCGAGCGTATGCAAGTAGAATTTGTTAGTGAAAATAAAAAGTTTTTTAAAAAGTAAAAATATAGAATAGAAGACCAAAGAGTAGAAGACGAAAAAAAGAGAGAGATGTGAAAAGTCACAACACCGAAGAAGCTTTTGTTCCCATAAAAGTGAAGAAGTAAAGAAGCAAGGACTTGCGATTTTTTGTTTTCTCAAAACAGGAAAAAGGATTTGCGACTTTAAGGTTAGCGTATAACTGTCACATTCCAATGTTCCCAAGCCATTCCGAGGATTTACATTTACCTTCATTCTGGTATTTAATTTTTTTCTTTTGAATCCGTAGGTTGTTGCAGATGTGGAAAAGGATAAAATCATAAAATGGGAGAGAAAATAGAAGCAAAAAAGGGCAAAGGGAAGGGCATTATCGTCATTGTAACTGAAAAGGAAATGTGGCCATGTGGCTGGGGCGAATCGATTTTACGGTCTCTCCACTCTACTCCAGTCGACCCCACCTTAACGCGCACATCAAGCAAGCGAATATCCTTTCCCACTTGTGTTGGTTTTGCTGCGCATCGTTTCGGTTTTAAGTAAGAGAGAGACTAAGAGCTCTCTACCTCCGTACCTCGTGACTCTTTCACGTTATCCAATCCATTTGGCCTGGGGGTATTACTTAGCTTTTTCGGAAGAAGGGCAATGGCGCTGTAGGGTTTTAGGGTTCTTCTTCTTTTACCATTTCTCTTCTAATTCGCCTCATAACTCCACTGTAAAAACTACCGAAAACCCACCTGCACTGCACTGCACTGCCTTCCTCTCCACCTCCTTATCCTCCTCTTTCCTTCTCTGCTCGCCTCATCGGAAAACATGGACAGATATCAGAGAGTCGAGAAACCAAGGCCTGAATCCACCATAAACGAGAACGAGATCCGAATCACCACACAAGGCCTTATAAGGAACTATATCACCTATGCAACTAGTCTCCTCCAGGTAATAAATATCTCATTCATCCTTTTAGAGTGAACCTCTCAACTCTACTTTTGCTTGTAATTTCCTTTCTGTTTGATTTGATGGCTTTGCAGAGACTGTAAATCATCGATTGTTTTTTGCCCGTACGTCGTTCGTATGATTGTCGATGGGTATTTTCAGTTCAGTTTCGTTAGAGCTTTATGGGTTGTTATTATTTCTTCCTTTCTCTATTAACATTTTTGCATGCATGTATGTGCCTGCTTGTTATTTTATCATTGCTTGGTTTTCCCCCCTCTTCCGTTTCAGCTTCCATTCTCGCTCTTTCTCTCTTGTTGGGTTTGCTTTTTGCTTTGGTTTTCGCACACAAGTTTTTGCATTACGTTACCCATTTTTTTTCTTTTCTTGGGGCATAGGTAAAGCAGCGGTTTCGTCCCATCCATCGGCTCCCTCCCTCTGTTGTGTGTCAAATGTTGTATTGAGTAATGAAAGTATTCTAGGATCAGAAGAACATTGCTTATCGGGAAATTGTAATATTTTAGCTGATGGTTGAAACAGAGATTAATATGTTGTTCCCTATATTTTTCTACCAGAATGAGGAACTTGGTGACTATCCTTAGTAAGTTTCCGAGCAAGTCATATGCTTTTTGGTGCTTTGAGTTCCAGAATTACTCCATTTGTTGCTCTAGATGTGATGCTTCCTTCTGCTTGTTCTGGCTTCTTCTCAATTATTGCCAATTAGACTTTGCGAAGTTTAGACAACAAAAAGTAAGTGTAGACTTTTACCTACAGATTATTTGGGAGGATTACGCTCTCAGTAACCACAGTTGGTTACAGTTACCGAAACCAGTTACCATAGGTATTTCTTTTTTTTGGGGGGGGGGGGGAGGAGGGGGAATTTTCAGGTGCTCTAAGATGTGATACAACAGAAGTGTATGGGAAAGTGTTCATGCTTTTCACATTCTCCGACACTGCCTTGACAACTAAACAATGCCTTCATGTTATCTTTATTGGCCTTCTCGTTTTTCCCCATGACATTTCCTTTTTCCTCTGTTTTTGGTTTGGATATCTTCTATTTTAAAATAAGGTTGTTCCAATTGGGGGTTTGAGTCAGAAACCACCGCTTCACTATTTTTTTTTGAGTTGCGGGGTGGGTTGTTATATTATCACTTGACTGGTTGGACCAATAGGACAGGCTTCAGTGACCCAAACCCAGGCCAGACTGGTCCAATCTAGGATTTTGCTTGGAAGTTATTTAGTTTTTCTATTTGTTTGTTCGGATTTTATTAGTGTTTATCTTCTGAATGCTTGCCAGTTCAAGTCCTTGAAACAGAGGTATGGTTGTGTATGTTTGACTCTCCCTAGACCTTGCTAAATAGAGGAGCCTTGTGCATTGAGTACAACATTTATAAGGCTTCTTTCTTTTTTTTTTTTTTTTGGCTTTGGGTTGACTCCAAAGAGAGTTTTGAGTTTAGGTTGCAAGTTATTTCAGTTAGTGAGGGATTCTTGTCATTTCTTCTTTAAATACTTGCATGCAACCCAACAATTTTTTTGAGTTTTACTTGGCGAGTGTTTCCCTCTTCCCTGTGTCTTTTCCCCTCTCTAGTCCAGCCAATTCACCATTGAGGCTGCGTACATCATTACCTTCACCAGATGTTGTTGCAGTGTTGACAGCCTTGTGTGCTGGGTATCCCTTTCTTATTCTCTCTTTTAAATTTATTTACATACTTTACCTCTCTCAATGTTGTGGTCTTGTTTAGCATGTCTTGCCTTTGGACATGGTTGTTTGGCTGGTTCTTGTTCCACCATCATGAAAATATATTCTGCAGTTGCATGCATTTAATGGGTTGTAAGCTTTTGTGTTATCTATTTATTTTCACTTTTAATCATACAAGCCCTGTTCCAATGAATGCAGGCAGTATTAGGTTTTGTTATCAGTTCAGCAATGATGTATTTGAGCTAAATTCTGTGCAATGAATTAACAATATATAAGCATAGTTCAGCTTAAATTTGAATGTTGAGATTGATAATTGGTAATTCTGGGATATATAATATGGTGAATGTACAAATTAGAGTTGATTTGAGTAGCTTCTGATACATTGGAAGTACATTGGGAGAAAGTTGGTTGAAGTGGCATAAACATGTACAGCAGAGACCATTGAATGCGCTACTGCTAAGGAGTGGTATGACTCATATTGAAGGAACTAGAAGAGCTGGGGGTTAGGCCTTACAATCTCTAGGATAAGTGGTGAGGAAAGATGGTCATGGTTTAGGACTGGTAATAAGTATAGTCTAATTTAGTTGATTCACTAAGACTCCCCTGTTTAGTAAGGAACTGGGGTAAGGCTGATTTGAGCTTTAACGAATGCATGCTTCAAGTATGTTGCCTTCTTTTTTTGTTATTATAAAGAATATTTAAAATCTTAGGTTTTGCTTTTGATCATGTAAGGTTGGGCACTGATCTAGGTGTTTGCACCCAAAATGGGAATATCCTATTCCATTCTTGTTTAGCTGGGCTTAGTGAGTAGTAGCCTTTTGCTACTTTCATGCATCCATCTCTGCCTCGGGCTCATTTTCTTTCTATTTGACTTCTCCTAAACTATTCATGGATTCTCTGAGAATCCTGAATTGAATCAAAATTGATTTGCTATAGGAGATCCTTCTGTAAAGAATTGGTTCTTATACTTGTGTACATGGATTACATCATAGCCAGTTGGAGGGATGATCATATAAGTTAGTCATTTTTGTTTACGTAGTTGTATGCTTGTAAGCCAATGGATTAAACATATTGATGTGTGTTGAAATTTAAGCTTGGTGGTATGTGGCCCTGTTCATCATTGTGCCTTCCCTGCTGCCCTTCTTCCCCATCCCATGTGAGTGCTTCTTCTCCATTCCCTCTTTCAATTTTTTCTTCTCTCTTTCTGTTTCTCCATTCTGCCCCTTCTCCTTGGGTATCCTCTTTTTTGCACTGCCCTTGGTTAATGAAAGAGGGCGTTGATCTGTCTGAATGTTGTTTTCGGTCAGCCTCTATTTATAGACTATCAATCAGTGGTTGGGGGCAAGGGCGATTCACGCCTCCTAGTGATTCATCATTCATATCTTCCTGGTATGATCCACTTGGCTTAGATCAAATCTGGCTGCCAGGTCTGATTCAAGAACTGAATATTCCTCGTTTAGTTGGTGAATCATCCTTTTATTGGCTTTACTCGTGAGGTTCCTGAATTACAAACTTTTCCCTGACTGGACTGCGATTTCTCTTTGGTAAGGTTGAAGACAACACCATATTGTGAGTTTACAGTATTCTTCACTTGAACCCCCCAAAAAAAGGGGAAAAAAAGAAGAAGAATTAAGTAATCTTCCCACTTTCCCCGAGTACCCCTTATTTCTTCCTTGATTCTCTATAGTCCTTATCTGGAAACAGCCTCTCTAGAAAGCCGGGGTAAGGCTGCATATATCACGACCCTCCCCAGACTCTGTAGTGGTTGCAACCTGTTGAAGTGACTACCCCCAATTTATTTATTTGTTTATTTTTGAAAAAAATATATTCCCTCTAGTCCTTATTTCCCTTTGAAGTCTACCTAAACAATAAATCCTAATTCCATTCTTATCCCAAAACCTATTTAACTACCAACTTGTCCTTTGGTATTCTGATTATGCAGCTCTGCCCCCCCCCCCCCCACCCCACCTATGAACTCTGAAACTTTTATGATTTCCGTTATCTTTGTACTATTTTCTATTGTGCAACGAAATAGGGTTTTGTGGCCAGATTCCATATCATGAAAGATATCAAGGGAGTCTTCTTATTGAAAAACTGGTTTACCTAGTAGGTTTTTCTGACAAGTGATGCATTGGTTTCACGGTCGTTCCCCACTAGTATATTGGGTTGGGTCAGGTATGGAAGCATATAGCAGGAGTCTCATTGATGGACTTTCAAGTAGCCTAATGTGTAGCCTAGCCTCTTCAAGATCAAACCGATTTTCATTTAAAAAAAGGACAAGTAGAATGAAGTTGCTTTACCAGCTCATCCAGATGCCCATGGGTTCTGCAGAACTTTTGTTGTGAAAATTGAGTACTTTTTACAACTTTTGGGAGTGCTACTTCTACTATTTCTAGTAAAAAAAATAAATTTCAGAAGTGGTATACTCAGTGCATGAGGTTTGTGCCGCTGCTTTTACTATTTCTATTCAAAAAATAATATTTAACAGAAGTGGTATACTCAGTGCATGAGGTTTGTGCCGCTGTTGGTTCTGGGGAGGCAATTATGATTGCAGCCCCTGGCTTCGTGGGAAGGCTGTCTCCACACCAGAACGCATGATCTGCAGGTCCACATTGGAGAGATCTCGCCATTGGATCAACTCTATATGTGAATGGTTGAATTTAATTCTGTTTTTAGTAATTCAAGATTCTGATTACAATTCTTCTCGTGCCTAGTGCTGGATAGGATTAGTTTTATTATGATCAAATGCTCTTTGCTCTCTACCCCCACCATTGGGATCTGCTTATTACTTGTGTGGATGCACTGTTTCTGTGCCTTGAAAAGATTTTTTGCTGGTCTTTATAATTAATATGACACTTTATTCAGGAGAAAAGGGTGAGAGAGGTTGTCTTGAAGGCAATGGGGCAGGCAATCAGCAAGACGGTGGCAATTGCTGAAATTATAAAGGTTTTCCTATGTTACCTTAGTCGATATATTCTTCTATTTTATTGTGATTCTATATTCATGCTCAAAACTGTTTACATACAAAAACAGAAGAGAATGCCTGGGTTGCACCAAGAAACTTCCATCAGCTCTACAAGTATAACCGATGTATGGGAGCCCATTGAGGAAGGCCTTGTACCGTATGTCTCTTGTCCATTTTTGGCTTTCAGTGTATTCATTGAATATGATTATTCATTTGGGTATAGATGTGGTATACAGCTTGGAGATGACTCGTCATGTTTCGATGATTTCAATCTCTTTGTCCACGACGGAGCTAAACAAAAACTCTCCTGGGTAATGGTCAAATGTTCTGATTTTTCGTATTTCATAATAACATCCGATTGACCTGAGAATTATATTCGGAACTTCAGTTGATTGGCATGCTGATCTTTATGGTTGAATAACTTAAGGCAAATATCTTTTGCACTATAGGTATCAGGCTCCATCATATGTTGAGCAGCCAAAGCAGCAGTATCAGCAACCGCAGCAGTATCACCAACCGCAGCAGTATCAGCAACCAAGACAAGCTTCTGCTCAAATTACTGATGAAAATGAAATTTATATATCTATGAATGGTAAGGAATCTTGCTCTGATGTTCCTCTTTAGAAATTCTTAACATGATTTTTGAACCTTCTTTTTTTTTTGCCCTGAATGGAAATAGATTCATATAGCCGGGGACGAGGTCGTGGTAGAGGGAGAGGAAGGGGTTGGGGGAGAGGTGGATATGGGAACCGCATCCAAGGTATTATATTATGCTTGTGCATTTGTGTGTGTGTGTGTTTGTTTTCGGTTTTTTGTTTTGCAGGATTATCTTGTACCTTTTATGTTCCTGCAGAAGTAATTTTATTTTTTTTGGGTCACAGAAAATGGTGGCTATTGGGGTCGAGGTGGGAACAACACACAAGGTATTATATGATTATTATTTAATTTTTTGGGGTTGGGGGTGTGGTTTGTCTTGCATGTTTTATGTTCCATGGGAAGTAATTTTTTTTTTTTTTTTTGGGGGAACAGAAAATGGTGGCTATTGGGGTCAAGGTGGGAACAGCAACCAAGGTATTATATAATGCATCCATCTTTTCCTCCTTAGGGAGGATTATCTCGCATCTTTCTGTTCCTTCAGGAGTGATTCATCTTCTTCTTCTTTTCTTTTGTGGGGTGGGGGGTTGGACAGAAAATGGCGGCTACTGGGGTCGAGGTGGTGGACGAGGCAGAGGTTGGGGTTATCGTGGTAAGTGATCATATTCTAATGTTGTAATCAATGCAATCTTGTATTAGTCTTGAGGTCTATCCCGTTAATAAGAGCTAATTCTTAGGAAATGGCCTGAGACCCCCAAAGTGGGAAAATACCAGATTAGACCGGTTTGCACTTACATTGTCTGCAAGACCTCTAGACTTAACCAAATTGAGATAATAGTTTCACTAATCATCCAAAACATTATCTACCTACATTGTTATCTTTGCCTTAATATCATGTGGAAAAAGCGATGTAGATCCAGCCCCATATTAGGCTCTTTTGCCTAGGATTGGTGATGTAGATGCCAAGCTGTTTGGCGATAAATGTAATAGAAGATTTAAGAAGAATAGGTCTGGTTCACTTTTGAACCAACCTAATGCAGTGTCAGACCTGTTCAATTGCTTCCAGTCTCACCCAATAGAACAAATCCTGTGGGGTTTACTTTTTATTTATTTATTTATTTATATTATTTCTACATAAGAGTGACTTAGACTTTGGTTAGGATTTTGTTTTGGATTTTTTTATTTCAGTTAGGATTTGCATTTTATTTCTTTTAAATATATCGTATTAGGATACAATTTTTACGTTGAATAGATTGAAGAGTTCTTTGTGTTATTGAGAGATTCCCTATCCCCTCTTCTACTTCCCATTTCTTCGCCTCCCTATTCCTCTAATTCTCCCTCCGTCACAGCCACCATTGCAGCCCTATTCCAGCCCTGCATCATCTCTCCCGGTGTTGAGAAAAACTCGTGAGCCGAGTTTTGTAAAATGAGAGTATTATTACCATGTGATTTGTATCTACAAATATGGACTTCAGTGGGGTGAAAATCCAGTGCATCTCAGGGTCCATCAACTTATAGTCTTTTATGGGATGATGTCTCCACATTGGCAATCTTCTTATGGGCTTTGACAACCAAAATTGGACTGTTGAACAATTCTTCAATTCCAACGTTGATTGAACCATGCGAATCAATTTGATTGTTGCTTTTGTGGGCTTCTGTTTCTTCTACATCTGATCCATCTTTGAAGGATTGTAACATACGCGACATTGTTTTGTAGAAATTATGGTTACCATTGGCAAGCTCCAGAAGACTTTTTGTCATGTTGGAAAACTCTTCTTGCATCACCCTTCCTGTTATCCTAATTCTCCTTCAATTTGGTATCATAGTCGAAAATCATCGCCTTCCCCATCATTCTTCTTCTTCTTCCCTTAGGCTCTGTTTTCGTTGTTTTGTGAACCAGTGGTGTGGGGGTGGTACTCTAGGGTTGTGCTGGGAAAGGGAAGGGGTGGGGAGGCTGAAGACAAGGAGGGGAAGGTTGGGAGTCTTCTACTTGAATGTTGGTGATGCTTGCTGGGATTAATGCTTTGAATGCTGAGAGCACACTTGAAGGTTGAATGCAGAAGATTAGAATGCTTCACTAGGCACCCCCAGGGTCCCCTCAAAGGAACACTGCCACCTCATGGCAAAACACTCAATTCATTAATCATTCTGCCCATAACATTCATGAAGAGGCTATTTATAGCCTGAAAATAAAAGACTCTGACCAACTTGGAACTACTCAAGAGATATGGATCCAATTACATCTTGGACTGGACTCTTATCTTATCTCAATTGACTAATTTCCACTCACTTAGGTGTCATTCAAACAATTTTAACTCAAAATAACTCAAAGTAACTAACTGGAGTCAACAAAAACTGGGGAAAATTCTAAAAATAATTTCAGAAATTAAATAAGGTTTAAAATGCCCAAATACCCCTCAAAAGGGATTTGACCAGCTTAGGGTGGCTTCTTGGAGCCATCCTGGGGGCCCCACCTAGAATTTCGTCCCGGGGGGGGGGGGTTCCCTGTTCATATCAATAAATCAACTACAATTAGACAATTTATCCCATTTGATGAGTGAGAGGTTCTCTGAAATACAAGAAGAGCTTTCTAACTTGACAACTGGACTTAGGGAGCTTGCTGATGTTAACAACAATTTCAATGTCATGCATCTTACGATCCTCAAAAGTTGATTTGATTAATGAATAACTTTTTATAGGAGTTTTGGTGCTATTTTGGCAGTGCATACGTGATTGTTATCCCGTTCTTTGATTACTTCTCTTTTCTTCCCAAGAGTTCTATTGTCCAAGTCAATTCAAGAATGTCTTCAACAACACTAACTTGCATTATTTCCAACTCAAATTCTTCTAATAATCTTCCTATTATTCAAATTCCCCTTCCGTGAAAGGCACCATAGCATTCCAATTGCAGGTTTTGATCATCTGGTAATGGGCCAGGATCCACTCCTATCAATCTTCTTCCTCCTTGATTCCCTCCTCTCCACTGTTTTAGCATTGTGATAGAGCAGTTCAAAAGAAAAAGTAAAAGAGAAAAGACTTTCTTATTGACAGCAACCAGAACAGAGAAGGAAGAAGAGTCGACAGGATTCGACAAGCAGAGAACATGTGAAGCACAGAGGAGTGACAAGTTCAGAATTAGAGAGAGAGAGAAAAGAAGACGCAGTAGGGGAAGAGAATTGGAAAACCATAAAAAGAAAAGTCAAAGGACATAACCAGAGAAAAGAAGAGTAGATCAAAAAGAAAAGCTGAGAAAAGAAGAGAGATCAGAGAAAAAGCTGCAGGAGCAAGAATAAAGGGAAGAATAGAGTAGAGAAAGAAGACATACTTGAATCTAGAATCCCCCATGATGTAATCAGCCAGGATCACTCCACGAAGGCTCGAAAGAAAGCCTAGGGCAGCAGCCCTTCTTGGGGCATCCCCTAGGGGCCAAACTATACCAAGGGCAATATGGTCATTCTCCCTCCCTCATCTCAAGTGATAGTAAGTTTTGTTAAGTCTAGAATATTTTAAGGAGTCCATAAGAAGTCCTTTAGTTGTTAGTTTGGGAGTCGTTAAGTTTGTCGAGTTCAAGTAGAGTTTCTTTGTTTTAGGCTGGCTATCAATTCAGGTCCTGTTTCTCGTTAATATAAATTGATTTAAAACATAAATTCATAAATGGAAAAGGCTATAATTCAGGTCCTGTATCTTGTTAATATGAATTGATTTAAAACATAAATTCATAAATGGAAAAACAGTCTATAATTTATCACCATAAACTGTTAATTTTTGTTTATGCTGGCGACTTTTATGAATGTGTGCAGCAAAAGAAGTACATTACCAAAAGCTTGAAAAAAAACCTTGTTTTTCCTCTCTCTTTAACCTCCACATTGCTTCCATCTCCACTTTAACAATATTTTAGGGATATTCAAACTAGCCCATACCAATAAAGGCGAGTGGAAACTGAAACTATAACTGATATGCATTTTACAAGGTAAAGCAAAGCCAACCAAAACCGAATAGATGATACATAATGTATTATTCACCCAATAGTACCAAACCTATTTCTTTTTATTTAATATATATTATGTCTAGTAGTAACCAAAAGAAAACTGTTTACCACTCATAACCAATTTTCATAATTGATTATCTTTTATATGGGTCATTCAAGATTTGCAAATCTTTTTGGATTAATGGGCCGGATTCTTAGCCGGTTCTGTTACAAAGAGGTGAAGGTCACCACAAAGAAAGTGTGGTTACGGAGGAACTTTATCATTTTGGGCCGCGAGAAGGGTACCAGGCTAAGCACATCCGTTGACATGTTCCAGGGGGTCTTACGTATGGTCAGGTCTTACACGTGTTGCCCTTTACTGCCCATGGACTCAGAAGTCTCGAGATTAGGCTAATTCTAGTCCAAAATCAAGGCTTAAAAGAATCCAATTTGGAATTCTAATCCAAATAGGATTCCTTAGTTAAGTCCAAGTTGGTTTTCTTTGTTGAGTCCTAATTAGTTTCCTTCAATGTAGCAAGGCTATAAATTGCACCTCACACCACATAACAAAGCAGTTTTGATGAATTGAATAAAGAAAAGCATTGAGGGAAGACTTGAGAGTCGTGGGGAGAGCCCATGGCCTGTGTTTTGGAGTTTTTATTTTTTTCAGCAATGTCACCATGTGTTCCTTCTTCCCTCAACCTGTGGTAGCCATTGAAGCTTCTGAACTTTTGCAAATCTTCAAGAAATTCATCAACAAGTTCAGACCTTCCCCAAGCCTTCCCCATCCTCTCCTACTGATGTGCACAAGGTTGACCCCTATAATTGGGTCCAAAAACCCAGGTCCAATTGGTGCATCAAAGGCTGCCTGAACCCTTATTGGGGTATGTTGGTCATTTTGACATTTTTCGGGTGTCTTAGGTCTGGGTCCCATTGAGCCTTGTGTGTGGTCTATACCCCAGATCTATTTTTATTTCATTTTTCTGTTTATTATTTTGCAAATTATTTGAGAGTCCATGTGTAGGTGAGATTCCTAGTTAGGTGGGAATCCCACAACTTCAATCCGCTTTAATCTCTTAATTGTTAGACTCCATTTCTACTCTCAACATTTGGATTGGAGTCCTCTAGAGTTAATTATTGAGGTTTTTTTTTGGGGGGGGGTTGGGGGGGGGTTGTTATTTATTAAGTTGTAAAGGGTATCCTAGTTTATAAGGGATTCCCTAGTTGAGTCAAGTTAGGTTTCCTCCAGAGTCCATGATGTATCCTGGGTTGGGCTCCCCAAAATTGGGCAAAAAATCAGACCCAAAAGGTGCACCTAAAGCTGGCCAAATACCCCCCCTAGGGTGTTTGGTCATTTTCCAAGCCTACTTGGGGCTCAATATGGGTCTTATTGTACTCCGCACGATCCTAAGTCGGGTCTATCTTTAGTTTTCTGTTTGAGTCAGAGTTTAAGAGTTACAATCCCTTTAAGTTAGTGTTGAGTTAGGATAAGGTTCTCTAAGCTTAGGAATCTTATCTTAAACAAGGTGCAAAATGTTGCTGACACAAGGGGCGTTGGTGGCTGTTGACACCACTGAAACCCCGAAATGTCGGCCGCATTTTGCTGACATTTGGATTGGTTTCGGTGAAAAATCAACCAATAGTTTTTTTTTTTGGGGGGGGGTATTTAGGGTATTTTTTGCCTGAAATTTGTTGTTGAACCTAATTTGAGGCCAATAAATACACTGTGAGTATTATTTTGGCCTAAAACATCACCTAAACTAATGTTCCTGATCGGCAAATGCAAGGCTATATGCAGGCGAAACTGGAAGTCTAGAAAAGTCATATGAATCAATGTAAACATGTAAAGAGAACACAAGTACACAACTAGTGAAGAGAAGCTTTGGGAAGCGCTGGAAAAGAGAGAGAAAATGACAAAAATCCAGTGGGAAGATCGTCTTGACTGACATTGGAATAAATATCGCCAATAAAAATCGCTATATCGCGAGAAACGGTGATTTATCGCTAATGGTCGAAAAATCGACTGTTTGGCGATGTATCCCCTATTTCTCGGCGATATATTGCTGACTAATTGCAAACCACATATTGCCTTGAGGTGTCGTGTTAGTACCTATCGACACGGCGGTATATCGCTGACATGGCGTACCTTGATCTGAAAGTAGTTCTATTTTTAATTATTTCCTAATTTGGAGTCTGAGTAGTTGAGTGAAGTTGGTATTTGATTGTGAATGTGATTTGTTTAAGATAGGGTTCTCTAAAATTAGAAACCTTATCTTAAAGTAGTTCTATTTATAGTCAGGTTCTAATTAGGTAGTGTTGGATCCAAACAGTTGAGGGAATCTTTTTTTGAGTCCAGTTCAATTGTAAAGGCTATAAATAGCCTAGTCCTTCATGTTATTTCTCAGTTTTGATGATTAATGAATTTGATTTGAGAATTTGGCTTTGGTATAAGTCGTGGGATCCTTCTTGGACACCCTGCGGCTGGGATTTGTGATTTGCTTCTTCAATTCAAGGCTGCCATCAACCACTTCACACATTCAGCTACAGATCACAGCAAGTTTCTTCAACCAAGTAAGTTAGGAACCTTCCCACTCCTCCCCTGCATCTCCAGCCATTCCCCTACCCAAAACCCCCAACCACCGTAGGTCACCCTTCCCTCTTCCCCTATCCCAACATCACCCTGTCCTACCCCCTTTAGGAAACTATTCATCCCAGCTCTTTTCAGCCCCTTTTCAGTCCCTTTAGGATTACATAAGTCTAGGAAACCCATCCCTACCCTTAGTTCTGCAAATACAGTCCACTTTCCCTAAGTTCTAAAATCCCTGCACTTCATCTCCTTGCTTGAAGTTGCAGAAAAATCTGGAATTGCAGAAACTGAATTTTATGGAGTTCTCACAGCTAGAATCTATTCTGGTTGAAGGAATAGGATCAGAAAGAATTTTGATTTATAGTACCAGCAACACTAAACCGTTTTCCAACTCCAACCTAAATTAGCCCTAAAACCCCTAATCCAAGCATCCAGAAATCCAGGCTGAGTGCTGGTTCCATTCTAGAAGATCCTGAATATTTAACCCAAAACCCTGGGTTAATCAGTCCAAGTCTTTTCCGTCCACTTGTAAGGCTATTAATAGCCCACCCTATTTCGTTGTATGGCAAGTTGAATTGATGAGTAAAATTTCTTAATTTGAGGGCAAGTAATGTTGTGGTCTGTTGTGGATTTGAGTGATTTTCTTCCTCATGTTCAGCCCTTGTTCTTCAATTTCCAGCATTAGTTCAACAAGTCTCAGCAGTCAGTCAACCTCAATAGCAGCTCAAGTCTGACACCAAGTAAGTATTTTCCATTCCATCCGCAAGCCTCCCCCTTCCATCCCAGCGTTAGCAGCAGCAACCCATCCCCTAATTCTCCATCGCCCCTTCCCTTTAGGCCTCCCTTCTTCCACCATAAGAACCACCCCATCCCCTAGAACCTAGCCATACCCTTGTTACCTTGAACTAACCATTAACCCTAAATCTGAAAATCTTGCACTTCATCTTCAACCTCTAGAAACCCAGAATTTTACCCAACCCTCGAACACCTAGTGTCTCTCCAACCCCAACTGTATTCACCTTGCCCTTTTAGGATTAGCATCCCACCCCTTTTACACTCGATCCCAGTCCCACTCAAATCCAAGAATCCTAAATCGTTTAGGACTCTTCAAACACTTTCTAATCCATCTAGGACTGACTTAAACTTATTAGACTTAGCCTGAAATTACAAAACATTAAAAAACAGCCCCCTCCTAAGCCTAACCGAACCCTATAAAAGCATCCTTTAAAGCCTTAACCTGGAATTTCAGTTCTGGAATTATACTACAGCAACAAGTGAAACCCTAAGAACCTTCTATTCAGCCTTAAAACTCTGAAACCTAATCTTATGCTTAATTCCCAGATCTGAAACCTAATTACAGCATTGTCTTAGCCCCTAAAACCCACATTCCTTCAACCCTAGAAGATTGTTGGTTCACAAAAAGAGCATCCAGGAGTGACCCAATTTTAGGGTTTAGTTTCAAATTCTCAAACCCTAGAATCTGGGTTACATCACCTACCCTATCCCCTTCTAACCCCCATGTGACAGTCCCCTCTCCTCTCTCTTCCTTGCGGCACAATAGGCCTTCTCCTAATCCCCAAACCCCTAGGATTCCCACCGCTTCCCCTCCCTCACCCAATACCTCCTCTTCCCCCTAGGTCCCAATTTTTGAAATTATGCATTTCATCTTCTACCTCTAGAAACCCGAACCCTGAGGTTGGAAATTGAATTCAAATACTAAACAGAATTCTGTTTTCAATCAAACCCTTGCACCAACCCACTGGCTGAACCTTAGTCCTTCCCCCTCAAACCTAGCCACCCACACAAGAGTCCTAGACACATCAGGAACCTAATTTTAGAAACCCTATCTTGGGAATCAAATCCGAAGCTTGTGTTTCCACAGAATCAAGATTTAATTCCCTACTTTTGTGAGCCCTAACCATGCTTGCCGAAACATATTCCCCACTTCAGTCAACCCTAAATATCCCTAAACCCTAGCTTTTCTCTTAACCCTAAATTTGGAAGTCATTTCTGAGTTATAAATTACAGCAAGGTTTTGAAGTGAAATCTATAAACCCTACAATCCTAATCCCACCCTAACCCTTGCCAACCCCTCTTAAAACCCTAGAATCATCTAACAGCCCTAGACCTATAGCTGCAGGAAATAATTGACCATCTACAGCTGCTGTCCGTTAAGAATTGACTGAGATCAGACCTACAACAGCTAAGTTAAAACCTTGATTTTACTGCTGGTTCTTTAAAAGAGGATCCTCAAACTGGCCCCTGACCTGGGATTACATCATCCAGGCTTGTAAGACGGCTCAGGTTATTGATTAATGAAACTGAGAACACAGAGTTGCAGCCAGAGAAGCGTGATGGATATGCTTCAGGGTTTCCAAGCTTTGAGGAAACCCTGTGGATCCTATTGGGAGCATTCTTCTCCAACTTCAATCAATTTCCAGCAGTAAATCAGCAAGTAAACATTACTCCCACCCCTCCCCAATGCCTATCCCCCTCTTCTAACTCTCCCATTCTCTTCCATAAAGCTTTTCTGCACCTGAAGTTTTCTTCGAAACCCTAAAACCCAAAGTTCCCTTTTCCCTCATCTGAACCTTCTCCACTTCTTATAATACCATTGCCACTTTCCGGGCCTTCTGCCTTAATTAGAGACCCAACCTCAAGACCGGAACCCTAGTTTTAGAGTCCAAGTCTAGTTAATGATGCAAACCAGGATCTAGGGTTAGGGGTAACAAGGTAATTTCCCTAGATTTATGGTTGCCCAGGAAATTCCAGTAATTAAAGATGAAAATTCTAGGGTTTCAGAGGGTGTTTTCACACTTTAGAAGTCGGTCACAATGTGAACAGGGTTCAGGTTATCTGTAGGATTCAGATTTAGGTTTTCGAGGTTTCGCCAGAGGGAAAGTAAGGGCTAACCGTTGCTGGTTCTGCTGCACAGAAATTGAATTTTATTGATGTTCTACCAGCTGGATAAGGAAAACAGAACTCGACAGAATCAGTTTTTGAGAACTTTAAAATTTCTGCAGAATCTCAAGTAAGAAGATGAAGTGCGGGGTTTTCCAAAGTTAGGGAAATAGGGCTGATTTGAAGAAAATAGCCGAGGGGGTTGTTCCTACGGTTCATGCAATCCTAATGGAGGAAGCTTGAAGGGGGCTGGGATTGAGGGTTTCCTAGTGGGGGTAGGATGGGGCCGATGGGCTGCCATGCGGAAGACGGGGAAGGGGAAGGGGAAGGGGAAGGGCCACAATGACTAGGGGAGGGGCTAGGGCTTGAAGGAAATTAAAGGGGATGGGGCAGGGGGTAATTGCGAGGGAGTGGGGATGGTTTCCTAGGTCTAACAAGAGGGGAGAGGGCT
Organism: Hakea prostrata; assembly: GCF_041222555.1. Taxonomy (NCBI): domain Eukaryota; kingdom Viridiplantae; phylum Streptophyta; class Magnoliopsida; order Proteales; family Proteaceae; genus Hakea; species Hakea prostrata. Next base: position 14,387,215 of record NC_142603.1, read on the forward strand.
GGTGAGGCTACCTTGGCGAGGGGGTTGTACTTTAGGGTTGTGGAAGGGAAGGGGTGGGGAGGCTGTGGACAAGGAGGGAAAGGTTGGGGCTGAGGTTGGAAGCCTTCTACTTATTTGAATGTTGGTGATGCTTGCTGGAATTAATGCTTTGAATGCTGAGAATGCAGTTGAAGGTTGAAGGGAGAAGATTAGAATGCTTCACTAGACAAACGCAAGGTCCCCCCTTAAAAGAACCCTACCACCTTTTGGCAAAACGCTCAATTCGTTGATCAATCCAATCTGAAAATAACATTACATGAAGAGGCTATTTATATCTTGAAAATAAAAGACCTCGACTCGACTTGGAACTCATTAACAGGTAAGGATCCAATTACATCTTGGACTGGACTATAAATGATAAAGCAACACCTAATAGATAAGATAAGGAATCAATTAACTAATTTCCAACTCATTCAAAACAACTATAACTCAAAATATCCTCAACTAACGAATTTGCAACTCATTTAAAACAACTTCAACTCAAAAGTAAAATTCTCCAAACAAAACCAAACCTAACTGAAAATAACAAACTAGACTCAAATGAAAATTCTAAAAATAATTTTAGAAAGAGAAAATTACATGGCACCCACTATTTTTGGGTGAGACTAGTGACCACCTATTATTGTCTCCAAAATTACATGGCACCCACATGCATAATTAAAAATTACCCACAATTAAATTCTACTGTTAAATGGTTAGTAAAATTACTTAAATACCCTTTCCCTATTTAAAATTTGAATTTCAAATTGCCCAAATGCCCTCTGTGTAGGGAAATTACAATAATGCCCCCCACTTTAATACCCTCCAATACCCAACTACGTGAAGGGATTCTCCCTTCACCCATTTTCTAACTATCCCTTGCCTCACTGTCTCTTCGTCTCTCTCTCTTTCTCTCTCTCTTTCTCTCTCTCTAACTCATTGTGAAAGCTTCAATGAAGAAACATAATTCACCAATGGTCAGTTCATTTCATCTGTGAATATCCGTCGCTAACCCATCGTTTCGTTCCCTCTTTTGTTTCATCTCTTTCTTCTTCTTTTTCTTCTCTCTGGTTCTCTATGTTCTGGGTTTTAGCATCTCTCTTCTCTCCTGTGTGTGGGCTCCACCCGAAACACATGCTTCTCTCCTGCAACGGTAATGGAGTATTCTTTCCAATAACATGGTTTTAGAACGATTTCAGAAGGTAATAGATAAATGAATATTTGTCAATGGAAGATGCAATCTTAAAAGACAAAGTAATGGTTCCTTTGATTGTGTGTTGATACGGAGCTTGCAGAATCAAATGATGTAGGACATATTGTTCTGATTCAAAAAATGGCTAGGGAAGAAGTGATGGCCGTACAAACGGAATGCTTCGTTGGATGGGTTTTTCTCCAAAGTGGCCAGTAGCCGATGCCGGAGACGACATCATTGTTCCGACGTTTGATCTCCCTAGGGATTCTTTTTGGATGATCCAAAAGATTCAACAGAGCAGAAAGGAAACAAACACCAGTCGTGTTTTTTGGAGTTTTAGAAAAAGGACTGCGTTAGGGTTTCTGCTGGTAGACGATCTTAAATCCTACAATTCGGACCCGTGCCGAAAAGAAAAACAGATGGAGAGACCACACTGATGAGATTTTGGTGCGATTGGCTTATCATTTTATTGGAAAAATTTCCAGATGAACCATGATCCAAGTTCATCCGTCCAACTTTTTCCCCCTTTTGCAAATTAATCCAAGTTGTTACCTTTATAAGTTGGCCATTTTGATTTCCAAGTTTAAATCATCAACTTTCAAGTCTGAAATTGCAAAAGCAGACGGTAGAAAAATCATACTCTTTTAACTTTGAATTGACGATGTTCTTGTCCGAGGACAATTGTGCTCATGAGTCGTTCATGTATCCCAAATTAATTTTGTATTCTCCTGTTTCCTTTGCTATTTTCAGGGTTTTTTAGTAGCATCACTGACTGGGTTATCTATTCGAATTATTTGAGAGGTTAAATTTGGTGATACACCAAATTTGTCGGCATCAACTTTTGAGGACTTAATCCATAGGAAAACCAGAACCACCGGCGCGAAGAACCGCCGCAGTAGTGACGCTACTGAGAGGATTTGCTTTGCGATGATTTGGCTTCGATTAGAAAGATAGAAAGGGAGATGTAGGGATATGTGATCGTCCATAGGAAGATGGGTGAAGGGGAAATGATATAATGCTCAAAAAGGCATTTTTTTTTAATTAATTTTACTAAACATTTAACTGCAGAATTTAACTGTGGGTAACTTGTAATTATGTATGTGGGTGTCATGTAATTTTAGAGATAACAGTGGGTAGTCACTAGTTTTACCCCAAAAATAGTGGGTGCCGTGTTATTTTCTCTTTTTGAAATAAAATAAGGGCTAAAATTCCAAAAACACCCACCAAAAGGTGTTTGGTCAGCTTAGGGTGGCTTCTTGAAGCGCCATCCTGGGGCGCCTCCACTTGAGGTTTCGGCCAAGTGGGTGGTCCTTGTGTTCACATCAGTTAATTAATTAGAGTCCAAGTGTCCATGTAATATGGCTTTAAATAGCCCCTTTTATTATGAATAAAGCTGGTTGGAATTATTGAGTAAAATCAGACTTGGGCTGTGGAATGAAACCCTGTGGGACTAGGCTGGGAATTCTCTTGAGTTTCAGCAATTTCAGCATTCTAGTCTCCAGTTCCAGCAGCTTTCAACTCAGAACAAGCAAACCTCCATTACAGCAGCAGACGCCTTCTTCCAGGTGAGTATCCCCCCTTCCATCGCAAGACCCTCCCGCTCCCTTTTCTCCCTTCGACAGCAGCAACACCCCCTTTCCCCCTTCATCCCCTATTTTTCTTTCATGATTCCTGCAGCAGCATAGGAAACCAAGAGCCATCGTAGTCCTTGGATTGCAGAAATTAGTGCAATTCAAATTTTCTTGAACCTGTTTCTTTATTTTCCTGTGTTTCTTTTAGATTCTTGTGGCAGTAGAATTTCCCTGTTCTGTTTTTATTTTTTTATTTTTTTGTTTCTTGATTCTTGCGGCAACACACCCCCCAAAAAAAATATGGAAAAAAGAAAGAATCACAAAGGAGAAGAAGACAGAAAGAAAGAAGCTGGAAAAAAGGGGGGAAAAAAAGAATCACGGAAAAAAAAATTAAAAAAAGAAAAAGAAAAGAGAGAAATGTAGGGAAAGAAAGAGGATCTGATGAATTCCAAGATCCATGAATTCTTAAAGTTCCCAAATTTCCTTTCCATCTATCTCTAAATTATTTGACGAAACTTCTTCCCCTCCACATTCCCTTTGGGCATTTTCTGCCCTTCCTTTATCCAAATTATCCCTAATCCATTCCCTAAGATCTTTAGGCACTTCCACAACCAAATTTACATAGCCCATTATCCTTTTTCTTCACCAAAACCATTGCATAGGAGCTTAGGATATTCCCTCCCTTCTTCCATCAACCCTAGAGCATCCCATACCTTTCCTGCAAACCCTAGTTTATCCAAGTATCCCCATAAGTTAACCAATAATTTTAACTATCCCATGACATACCCAAACTCTCCCATAGGATATCTGTTGGATCCAGGAACTCAAATACACGTCTTTGTCAATCCACAGATCATAGCCTAGTGATTTGATATCCCATTATTTGTTGGTTCTTATTAAAGAGGATCCTGGAAGATCTAACCCAGACTCTGGGTTACATCAGTGGTATCAAAGCTACAATAACCACCAAGAACTTGACATAGAAGGTGTACTAGAAGTCAGCCACAGGACCTGCAAGTTCAAGCACCAACATATTGGAGCCGTGAATGGACCAGCAGTAGCTTGCGCTCTAGAGAGCATACAGAAGGGTCATACAGATTTTCTTGCAGGATTGCAAAGATTGTTAGAACAACTACATGGCTTATCTAACATTTAGAGCGAATCCACGGACAAGTACTACCCCCCCCTCCACCTTCATGGTCAAGTCCCCAGTCCCCACAGAGCCTTTCACCCTTGTGAAGAAGCTAGTACAAATCACACATACTGGGATGAGAAGTACAGAAACATGGATAATCATACTAAGAATTTCAGGTATGAGAATCCTTTGTATAACAGGTTTGAGGATGAAGACAGACTCCATCATCGTGCACGACCCACTTTAGAAGAGCTTATTAGGTCTTACTACTTGAGTGACCATGATCAGAGGAGGTACAACAATCAAGACACTATCTGTAGGAGGGATCCCCCACCCACTAATTCTTCCTGAAAACAAACTCCTCAGACAGTCTACAAGGTAACACACTACCCCAATGACAGCAGCCCTAGCTACTACATGGAGGATCCTTTTTCCAAGGACTCTCTTCAGAGGAGGGAAGTTGTTGACCTCAACAACTAACTAACTAGTTCTTGAAGAGGTCCTTTTTCCACCTCTAGAAGCAAATCCCAGATGAGACTGCTACAGACAAAACTAATACAGAGAAGAACCTAGCCCATGATGACAAGGTCGTAGCAACTAACCCACTCCCCCAGAGGTTCTTTATTCGCTTAATGGTATTGGTAGAGCCCACCAATATCAGGCCCGTACCAGCACCAATCCCATGCGAAACTGGCCCTCCTTTGGGTCTCAAATTTTTTCTTGGAGAAGGTACTACATGTATTCTCAGAGCTATAGCTACGGTACTGATGGAGCTGGTGACAAGGAAAGGCTCCAAAGGGATGCCCATTGACTTCACCTTTCCTCCTAGGGGTATTGACAAACAGACCCCTAGGATTGAAGGATCAACACTTTTGTAGTGTAATCTTGTAACTATCGTTAGAATGACTTGGAATTATGCAAAAAGGTGATGGTAAAAAGTGTATCCCCCTAATGGTCGATTTAATGGTTTGACTCTGAGATGCTACCCTTCTCTAAAGAACAAAGGGAGATACTACTCTGCTGTGGAAAACTTGTTTATCTTTGGGAAACATAGCATACATTAATAGAGGAAAATAATGAATAATTAGCTGTATGCTGTCTGTCGGTACGTGATGATGTTTCATGTTGATGTTATATTTTCCCTTAGTGTTTTAAAGTAGTTATTTAAATCTAGTCGGAAAGGGCAAAATGATTTGTAGATGACTAATCATCTTTACATTGTTCTTGAGTACTATTTCACCATTCAATCCTCATCGATTGAAGTTTGCTTGTCACAATATTTCTAGATGCATTGGCTTCCTTGCATAATACATCCAGGCTGTGTTTTCTGTTCACAGGTGCTGGATATGAAAGAGGGAGGGGTGGAGGCAGGGGTTATGGTCGTGGCCGTGGGCGGATGGGTGGGGGACGTATGGGTGGCCGTTGGAGGGGTGGTGGTGGTAATCAGTTCTAGGAGTTGGGTTGGCATGTTTTGTTCTACTCTAAGCCAAGTGCTTGCCCTTGCGTTATGGGGGAAGGGGAGTGTGAGGAAAAGTATTGTGATTACGGTGTTTCCAGCTTCAAACTGTGGGCTATTCTGAAGGGGGTTGTTGGAGCAGTGTTTTGTTCATATGTTCTATGATATGGATATTGGCTTGGCCTGCTTGATATATGTTTTGTTGATTTTCCTTAGCCAAGGGCAGTAGGTGATATGATGTGCTCAATTTGTTGTAAGTCATCCATCTCTCAACGCTTCCCTCCTGAATCAATCTTTCCTTTGTATCTATATCCAATTTTTTTGCAGTGTATGTATTTGTTTTTAAAACCTCCATTCCTAATGCAAGTTTTATCTGTACAAGATGCAAGTTTCCCCCTTACTTTTAAAGGTAGATTGGCTGACTGGCTCTTTGAGTGTTAAGAAAGGCTTCTGGAGCAGGTTGTGCTGTTGACCTTCAAAAAAAGGCTCCTGAAATGGGTGTTGTTCGAATTAGATGTTGAACCTGACACACATAGTTAGCAACCTGAAATTGAATCCTACTTTGTTCCTGTTATCGTGCCTGCATGTATGGGTGTTGTCGAGCACCCTTGAATTTGACTACACTACAGGATTGCAACGAAAACAGGAAGGAACCAATCGAACAGTCAATCAATGCGGTTTGGCATGCATTCCAGTTTCCAATAATTCATTCGTTTAACCGTAAGCTATTGAATGTTGCGGTTTGACCATTTGCAACGTTAGCAAAGAAATCAAATGTCTAATATTTGTTGGAAAGAAAATCTTTACCAAATGATTAAGTTTTAAAGATGAATTACTCCGTTGTACCCATGCTGACCTAGATTTTATATTCCTACTTAGGATCTATTGACTCTATAAAGTACCATGCAAATAAAAGAAGCAATAAGCCTGCTTACTTCAAATACCTTTGAAAAGTACTACCTATTAACTATCTTGCAAGTAAAAGAAGCTATAAGCCTATAGAGTCCTGGGTCCCAAGTCCTCTATAAAAGAAAGCGTGATCTTATATACGGTGCAACCAAATTGAACCAAATTGAAATAAAAAAAAAAATTTCTAGAGTCTTGTGCACGGGAGGGGGTATAGAAGTTATATTCTTTCTTTGAATACCTTTGAGAAGGACTTGTTGTCTGTCTTTCAAAGAAAAGTACTCATAAGCCTATAAAATCCTTGGTCCCAAGACTCTTTCATTAGGATCATTTTCATCTTTCCTTCTTTGCGTGCGTGTGTGCATGGATGGCGTGCGTCCAGCTAAGGGTGTCGATTCGGTACGGTAACGGTAATTCGGTACGGTATGGTACGGTATTGAATTTGAAAACCTCAAACCATAACCGTACCGTACCATATTTATACGGTACGGTATGAAAACGGTAATTTAAAAAACGGTACGGTATGAAAACGGTATAAAATCGGTATGGAAAAACGGCACGGTTCGGTATACGGTGCGGTTTTGTTACGGTATTGTCTTGCTTCTCTGTTGCCATCTTCTTCTTGTTTTGTCACTTGTAATGGGTTTTTTATATGGGAACAGTTCTTGCTTTTTTTAAAGTCTAGGTATGTGATGGTGGAAGAAGCCACATATGCTAATATGCAATTGCTAAAGCTGCTGAAATGCTTGAGCTCAGCAACATTGCCATGATCTACAAAAACCCATAAAAGAGCAATCATTAAATCTATCCATTATTTTCTGTCTTTGCTTGTCAACTAAGGGAGAGGGAATTCTTCTCTCAAGACTTTCAATTCATTCACTAGATTTCTGTCTATTCCATTGCCCCTTCTGACTATTTCTACTTCAGTTTACTTGACTAAAGTCCATGTCCACGTTTTCAAACAGAATAAGAAAGGGTAGTTAATAATTAATTAGATCTATAACATTTGATTAGTTACTTACCTCAAGCATTATATAATATCACTCTCTATGCTCCCAACACTGGCAGTGTTCTCTATCTTTGTGACTCTTGTCCTTTGATTCTTCGAAGTGAAGCGTGACTCTCTGACATAAGTTTAGAGTTTAAACTTTAAAAGGGATAATATCTTTACGGTATATGGTACGGTAAATGGTAATCGGTAATCGGTAAACGGTACGGTAAACGGTATTTACCGACGGTATGACACTGTTTACCATAACCGTCTATTACCAAATTCGGTAATGGTAAAACCGTGCGAATTTGGAAGCGGTGTGCGGTAAGGTTTAAACGGTTCGGTACGGTACGGTTTAACGGTTTTTTAACCAAATTGACACCCTTACGTCCAGCAGCCAAATGTCCTGCTTGTAGTATTCGGTTGGTTTCTTGGTACCATATGTAGGGAATTCAGCATATGTAGGGCATTCAATGGCAGACTTGTAGACGCATGCCTTGCCCAGACGCCGAAGATCTTGAACTCTCCGTTGTCCACTAGCATTTAATAACTTTTGTCCCACTTAGCAGACCAGTCTAATGAGAATTGTACACATCAGGTGAGGCGTTCACATGATTAAATTTGTTGCTCTCTTCTTTTGCCCCTCTAATGAATACTTGGTTTTTCTTTTTATTTTTTCTTCAAAGTAGAGTAGATTGATCAAGTCTTACGTTTGAATTCTTATTCTTGTCTTGGAAGACTAATATCATGAGAAAGTAATTTTAACCCAATAAACAAACGTGTACGTTAAAGAAAATTATTATTATTTTTTTGGAATTGATGATTTTTATGTATATATTAGGGATAGAATATTGCATAATATACCATTAGGTAAATTCAAAGTCACAACCTCTCCACTAAAAGGTGTTCTTACCGATTGAGCATGCCAGCAATGGTTTAAGAAAATTATTTAAACAAATAAAATAATAGGTGATCATATGACTTTTGAGTGTAGGACTCTAGGATCTAGATAAGGGTGTGAATCGGTACGGTTTCAGTAATTCGGCACGGTTTCGGTGCGGTACCAACTTTGAATACCGAAAACCAGAACCGTACCGTACCGAATTTAAACGGTACTGTACGGTTTCGGTATTTACAAAAACGGTTCGGTACGGTTTCGGTATTAAATCGGTACGGGAAAACAGTTTAAACATAGTATCTAGTGCGGTACAATTTTGTTACGAATGAACTTGTGCCATTTTTGTTATTAGTTCATTAAGATCCTAATGAATTTGTGATCAACCAATCGATATAATTTGAAATTAACATAGATAAAGCAAATAAATCTAATTAATAGAAATAAAACAAGTAAATCTAAGAAGAGAAGTGAATGATGAAACGAAAAATTGAAATAGAGAATTAGGGATAGGGAAAAGGTTAAGTGTTTTAATTGTAAAATTACAATTTATATCTCTTAATTTGGTACGGTACCAATTCGGTACGTACCGACGGTATGAGTAGCTAAAACCGGAACCGTACCAAATAAATTCGGTTTCGGTACGTATCGTACCGAATTTTGAACGGTACGGTACAATGCGGTTTTAGACGGCACCGTTAAACGGTTTCAGTACGCAATTGACACCCTTAGATATAAGGATATTGGCAGATCGTCATATAATAAAAAAAAAATTCGAGTCAATTAAATTTGGATTTATTCAATTTGGTATTTCTTTTTAACATGTATGTGAACAAAGTATAACTCTTAATAGTCTTGATCGTGTTTCATGTTTTATTAGACTAGACTATGATAATCTGTACACTAATAAAAAACTGACTTTCCAAATATATTCTTTTTTGCCTTTTTTGGGTAGAAAATTATATTCCTTAGTTGCTTCATCTCCATAGTTAGGAATTATGTATTTCATTTCCCCCCCTATTATTTTGAAGTAAAATTCGTTCTAATATAAAAAATGTTATAAATAATATTAATTGTAGATATCCATCAACTCCAAATAGATAATACTTCCAATTGAAGATCTCAACATGCAATCTTGGTGATTCACATTCCCATCTTAATAGAAAATCACAATCATCTCAATATATACAGTGTTGGCAGTCAATATTTCTTTTATATGCACTTTATATCTTGGGCGACAATCTATCCTTTAATATCAAGAATATCTTATTGTGTGTAAGAATCATATATTGTATTTCTTTGTAGACTATGATATTTCCATATCAGAAAAGATGTTACGTTCTATTATATATATGTAATGCACTCAACTCAATGTACAGTTTTGATTGATCTCGTTTTAGTTTTCTTATTTGTCTTTAATATATTTTATTTATTTTATAACACGTTATTAGCACGACTTTGCTCAAAGTGTTGCGTTTTGAGAAAAAAATACAAATTATATACCATTATGCTTTCTATTCCAAGATGAAAATGATGATCGACCTCCCCACGTGTTTCTGTAAACAATGGAGTTTGTCTTGTTCTAATGTAAGTGCATCGTGATTAACGTATGCATTTTATTGAATCTAAGAGTTAAACAAATAATAAGATATTAGATTGTCTTAACAATTGTGGTTAATTGGTTTGTCATTAACCAATCTCAACTTTATGATTTTATTTATTGTATATAGTGGTTGCTAGTTTTGCACCACAAATATTGGTGGATGCACCTGAAGTTGTAATAGTTGAAATTGTAAATGAATACAGTTCTGCAGATGCACATGAAATTGTCACATTTAAAACTGTAAATAAGTATAGTTCTGCAGTTTTTAAATTAGTTCTCAATTGAAATTATGTAGATAAAATATTATTGATAAAGACTTACTCGAAAGAAAAATATTTTTTCAACTTTTAATGTTTCAAATGTGCTATTACAATAGTAATATTATGAAAAATGTTTTAAAAGATATCTTGAATTGATCTCATGCCTTATTGTGACTGAACAAAATAATGAATTATTAGTGAAAAATTATGAAGCTCATCCATTCCCTAAAGTTAATGCAGTAATTAATGATAAGCCTGATAGATGGCAAAGTTATAATCGTAGTTATGGATGTGGATGTGGACGATGCAAAAGACGTAATAATTAACGTTCTTATGATGGAAATAAATAAGAGAATAATATAACTTTTTAAGGAGTAAATAATTTGTTATCGATGTGGTATGAAAGCCATTAGGCATGTATCTGTCGTACTCCACAATATTTCGTTAAGCTTTGTCATGCCTTAATTAAATGAATGAAAATAATGTGGATATAAATTTGAATTTTCTAAATAATGATACTGGAGCAAATTTTGTATAAAGATGATGATTTTGATGACCTCACACAGATACTACACATCTAGATGTTGGAAACTTATTAGAAGATAATAATTGAAGATTTTGTTATGTTAGTGTAGTTCAAATAAAAATAAAATTGATATTATGTTATTTTGTAATTCTTTTTCCCTCAAATCTCATCTCATATGTTAGTTTATTTTAAATTTAATCTTTTTCATTTCTAATTTTTTTTATTGACTTTCTATATACTTTTTGATGTATTTTGTTTAATTTTGATGAAGAATATGAATGTTCACTAATGTGCTATAATGCATAATATATTAAGAGAGAAAAAATATTTATTTTATTTGATGATGCGGAAGCTAATGTTCATAAAATAATTGATAGTACAACATTGTTTGAGGGCTTTGAAAGAACTAATTTATTATTACCGAGAAGATCAAGTTGGTTATAGATAATGCATTATTTTGTAGTAAGTCTCAAATAAACCTATTAAGTTTCGAAGCTATTTGCTAAAATGACTACAAATGATTGTAAAAGTGAATATCTATGCATTAATACAAAAGTGCTAGATATTTTTTCCCAATTTGTATTACACGAATATGCGCATGGTTGAAGCACATGCTTTGGTTAATCAAATTCTGATAGTTTTATTATTTGACATGACGGGTTAGACCATCCTTGATCAAGTATGATGTGAAAAAAATATTATAAATTCATTTTTCATCTATTGAAGAACAAGAATATTCTTCAATCAAGTGAATTTTCTTGTGCTACTTGTTCTTAAGAAAAATTTATTATTAGGTATTTACCAACTAAAGTTGAAATTGAACATTCTTTGTTTTTGAAACGTATATATGATGAAATATATGAGGTCATTCACCCATCATGTGAACCATTCAAATAATATATGATTTTAGTATATGCATTTATAAGATGATCACATGTATATTCATTATGAACTCACAATTTGGTATTTGCGGGATTGCTTGCTCAAATAATTAAATTAATAGTACAATTTATGGATTATAAAATAAAGACATTTATCTTGATAATGCTGGTGAGTTTACATCTCAAGCTTTTTATGATTTATGTATAGCAACTGAAATCACAGCTATATAGTATATTGCTCATGTTTATATCTAAAATGATTTAGCAAAATCATTATGTCTCCATGTAACAACTAAACCATTGCTTATGAAAACAAATATCCTATGTTTCGGTATGTGATATGCTATTTTTATATACAACATGATTTGTATGCATCAGACCAGCAAGTTGTCATAAATTCTCCCCATTAAAATTGGCTTATGATCAGAAGTCAAATACTTTTCATCTTAGAACTTTTGGATGTGCAGTTTATATTTCACTTATTTCGCCACAAAGCACAAAGATGAGTCCCCAAAGAAAGTTGGGAATACCTATTAGATATGAATCTCCTTAAATAATTTAATATATTGCCAATGATTGGAGATTTATTTAAAGCAAGACTTGTTGACTATCATTTTGACGAATTAGTTTTCCAACATGAGGGGGAGAGAATAAACAGTTGGAAAAAGAGATTGATTGGAATGCATTATTATTATCTCATTTAGATCGTCGCACTGAGCAATATGAACTTGAATTTTAAAAGATAATGCATTTATAAATTATTATGAATCAACTGCCAGATTTGCTGATCTGCTAAGAGTTACTAAATCTCATATTCTAGCTGCAAATGCTTCAATTTGAGTTAATGTCCTGGTAGGACGATCTATTAATGCAAATGAAATTAAACCATGTTTAAATGTGGAATGCCAATTGGTTCTTATGATAAAATCCTAGAAATGAAAGGAGAAAATGATCAAGATGATCATAATATGAAGACAATTGATTATGAAAATCTTGAAGACATAATTTTCTATAAAACCCCAAAAGAGGTTCAGGTACCTGAAAATAATAAAGAGATTTCGATTAGTTATGTTATTGCAGGAAAAAGATGGAACAAAAAAAAAAAGTTTTTTTTTTTTTTTTTTGATACTGAAAGAAAACTTAGTATTAAATAAGAGAACAAGTACACAGACTATTAGTATCTATGATTTTTATTCTCCCTTGATGTTCTATGGAGGATATATATGCTATATATATAAGCCATTCCTGGAGTGTGGTCTGGGTGAATTGTTTCAGACTAGGTTTCTTAATATTACAAAATATATTTACCAAAAAAAAAAAGTTGCCTACAATATTTTTGCATATTAGGTTATTGTTGAAATAATGCAACAAGACGAGGATCTTGAATATAAATTTGTTGATGAATATAAATGAAGAAATGATTGGCCAAAATGGAAAGACTCAATTCAAACAAAATTGAATTCGTTCGAAAAAGGTACATTTTTTGACATGTAGTTCAAATATTTGAAGGTATAATGCCAGTGGGGTGTAAATGAGTCTTCGTGCGAAAATAAAATGAGAAAAAGAATGAAATCGTGATATATAAGGCATGAATTATGACACAAGAATTTTTGCGAATGCCTAGCATTTATTATATGGAAACATGCTCTCTTGTGGTCCAGATATCTTATTAGTCTGGCTGTACATGAAAATTTAACATGAGTCTAATGTATATTATTACAACTTATTTATATGGCTCACTCGAGTGTGAAATTTATATGAAAATTCCTGAAGTATTCAAAATACCTGAAGCATATAAAAATTCATAGGAAGTTTGTTCAATAAGGCTTCAGAGATGATAAGGGTATATATGGTATAATCTTCTTAGTGGATTTTACTAAATAAATTGTATAAAAATGATCTAATTTATTATTATGCCTTTATTAAAGAATATGGAATAATTTTGTTATAGTACGTATATATGTTGATGACTTAAATACCGTTAGAACTCTTGAAGAGCTTCCAAAAGCAGTAAACTAATTTGAAATGAAAAGATTTTAGAGAGACAAAGTATTGTCTTGCCTTGCGAATTGATCATTTGATGAATAGATTATTCGTTCATCAATCAACTTCTATAGAGAATGTTTTGAAATAATGGTACATGAATAAAACACATCTATTGAGTATCCCAATGGTTGTGAGATCGCTCGACATAAATAGAAGATTCATTTGAACCCCATGAAAACAATGAAGAACTTATTGGTCATAAAGTATCATATCTAAGTGCAATTGGGGCACCAATGTATCTTGCTAATAATATACAATCGAATATAGCATTTTCTATAAGTGTATTAGCAAAATTTATCTATTTTTCAATACGAAGATATTAGAATGCTGTTAAACATATATTGCAATATCTTCGATGAATTATTGACATGATGTCCTTTCATTAATATGGACATCAACTTTCTAGTTTTGCAGATGCAGGATATTTATCTGATCCACATAAAATTAGATCTCAAACAAACTATCTATTCACAAGTGAATGTTAGCTATTTCATGACATTCAACAAAACAAACTATAACTATCACTTATTCATATCATGCAGAGGTAATAACGATTCATGAAGTAAGTCGAGAATGTGTTTGGTTAAGATTAATGATTCAACACATACATGAAACATGCGGTCTTTCATTAGAAAAAGGGGTTTCAACAGTATTATATGAAGATAATATTGCATGTATAACTCAATTGAAGGGATGATACATCAAAGGAGATAGAATGAAACATATTTCATCAAAATTTTTTTTATACTCATGATCTTTAACAAAATGGTGAAATCGATGTTCATTGAATTTATTCAAATGATAATTTGATTGATTTATTTACTGGAGGCGTGCTTACTTCAAATTTTGAGAAGCTGGTATATGATATTGGAATGTGCGTACTCAAAGATATTCACTGATATTATCATTAGGGGGAGTGAAATGTGTGTTGCACTTTTTTTTTCCTTCACAAAGGTTTAGTCCCACTAGGTTTTCCTGGTAATGTTTTTAATGAAGCAGCTAGTGATACATATTTAGATATGTGTATTCTTTTTCCTTCACTAAGATTTTTTCCTATAGGGTTTTTTCTTAGTAAAGTTTTAGCAATGTACATTATCTATTAATGAACATCCAAGGGAGAATGTTATAAATAATATTGATTGTGGATGTCCATCACCCCCAAATAGATAATACTTCCAATTGAAGATCTCAACCATCTCAGCATGCAATCTTGGTGATTCACATTCCCATCTTAATAGAATATCACACTTATCTCAAAACACAGTGTTGACAGTCAATATTTCTATTATATGCACCTTCTATTTTGGGTGACAATCTATCATTCTATATCAAGAACATCTTAATAGAACACTTGCTCGATGGACTGAATTTGAACCAATTTGCGCCCTGCGTGGTGAAGAAGTAGAAACAATTTGGCATGTGATGATTTCATGTGAATGGACAAAGAGAATTCATGTGGCTGGACCATTAGGTTTGAGAATGGAGTATTGGACCAATACTTCATTCTTAAGTTTGTGCCAAAATATCCATTGCCAAATGGATAAGAAAACAGCCACATGGATTTTCTTTGTGTTTATTATAACTGGATACTTTATTTGGCATGAACGGAATGGAAAAGTTTTTTACAAACTTCGCCTAACCCTTTAAAGATTCTGGCCAGTGTTAACAAATGGGTCGTGGAACTTCATTTACATGAAATGCTGAATGAAAATCTGGAAATTTCTTTGAATGCTTTGATGAATGATGTAAGCTTAATGGTTGTTGAAGAAGAAGAAAATATTTGTTTATTAATACCACATAATTTGACAACTGTGTTAATGTGTGTATGGATTCTTAACAAACGGCTGAAGACAGTAGGATGGAGCATAGGGATTTTGGTAAACTGGATTGTGAAGACATTTTGGAAGGAACAATTGTAGGTCTACAAGAAGGACTAACAGTAGCAAAATAAATTAATCTAAATGTGGGGGAGATTTGGAGAAATCACAATATGCTACAAATACTCTTACCTAAACTAGCTAATACTTTTTGGCCACTCCATGTAATACCTAAAATAGTAGACATAACTACTAGAATCCAAGATATTAAGGTTAAAGCAATCCCATCCCAGTAATCCATAGTTGGCTAAGTAATATAGCTCTAACAGCCACTTTTGAAGTAATGCAAGCAAATGGCTTGCAAATTCCTTATTGTAACTGCTTTTAAGTAATATATATTTTTTTCTTTTTCGTATAAAAAAAAAAAGAAAGGAACATCTTATTGTGTGCAAAAATCATATATTGTATTTCTTTGTAGACTATGATATTTTCAGAATCGAGAAGATGCTACTTCTACTATAAATATGTAATGCACTCAACTCAATGTACAATTTTGATTGATCTCGTTCAAGTTTTTTTCCTTGTCTTTAATATATTTTATTTATTTTATAACAAAAAGAAAAATATTACTCAGTAGTGCATAGTTAATAAAACATATCTCATTTGGAAATAGTAAATACTCTGCCAGCATCCACTTGATCCATTGGATTGGAATCTACAAACACATGATCTATTCTATGCAAATTTTTAGCTTTAATTATTTTATTTAGAAAAATTGCCCTATTATTTATCCAACTTTAGAAAATGGACTGTCATGAATCATGATGTGATCACCACACCTTCCACAATAACGGATAACAGTTTCTTTGCTACGTGGTAAAACAGTAAAATCAACCATTAAATTATTTGATTACGATTTGAAAGATAATTTCTCCTAACCTAGAGTACGTAGAAGAGATTAAAAAAAAAAAAAACTCTGATTCAATGTAAAAGAACAACAATAAATAAAGAATTTGTTCATGAACTTCATGATCTATTTTCTTAATTCAAGAAAATGAAACAAGAAATACCATAAAATATAAAATTAATACTGTGAGATTAGGAGAATTGACACTCAATAATGACATACATATTTGTTCCTTTTGGAGTAATTTAATCTGTGAATTGACAACTTTATCTTTTAAAATAGTAAAAAATAAAATTGGCATTTCTATCATGTAATCTTACTTTTTGTTAATAGAAAAACAAAAAAGAAAAATGGTTATGGTAAATGAGATGCAAAATGAGATGCAGGTGGGAAAGGAAGAGATGCATGATAAGATGAAGGCGGGAAGAGAAGAGCCGATTGAAAAGGATACTGTGATGATGGAAAAAATTCTGAAGGTGATGGAAAGATTAGAGCAGATGGAGAAAGTGACGATTAACTCGCTCAATACACAAGCTGTAACTTTTGTGTCGCAGTGTGACGGTCCCAAAGTGGATAACAACAGTGGGGAAAAGGAAAAAGATGACAAAACATGCCGATGCTCATACTCAAACTGAGGAGGGACTATCTCAGGATGGGGAAGATGAGGAACCTCATGCATACACTGTCTCCACTAGTAGGAAACCTCGTAGAAACTCTCCTGATTTCATGGTTCTTCCTCCTATCGACCGTTTTAATCTTTTTCTTGACGCCCTGTTATGTGATTTGTCGGATCCAAATACCCTCTTTTGGATTGCGTGGGGCTCCATGGAAGCTCGTTACCTTCTCAATCCTAACCCAATGTTACCAATACAACACATGGTCCATGCTCAACAAGTTCCTCAAGCACTGTTTCAGAATGTGGTGGCGGAACCAGCGACTGACATCCCCTAGGTCTTTCCATATCATAGATACTTTGAATTTTTTGATTTCTACATTGTGTTGTTTATTTGTATACTTGTTGTGATTAATAGTTGGCTGAAAAAAATCCATCCTAAGTTGAGAAATAGGTTCTTTTCTTAACTCTTGTGTATTAGTTGTGTTAAATCTACTTCTAGTGAGATCTATATGAATGTTTGTGATATGGAGAGTTTATGATCAGACCGGGTTCATACCTGGCCCGACCCTCGACCCCGGTCGAGACGGAGAAAACTGAATCGCTCCCAAGCGAACCGGATCCGGAAGATGGCTTGCTGAAGAAGAAAGCTTATTCGGCAGCAAGCGTGCCCTAATCTTACTTATGGATTAGGGTAATCACCCTAATGATGGTAGACTCAAACTGACGGCTGCGGATAATCATTATCGAAGGGATAACCATCGCATAACCTAAAGGTTATCTCAGGAGTCCTCTACTAGCCCAAACTAGTAGAAGTCTATTGCTCAACGGATCTAACTGATAAGATCCAACGAATACCCGAAGAAGGCTCAAGTGCATCCAACGAAGGAGATTCGAAGGTACACTCTATATAAACCTCACTACCATACAAGGTGAGGGACGGATCGATCGATCGAAAAGAATACTATCTGAGACTCAGGTTCAGATACATACCGATAGACCTAAACTATCGATCATCCGCTATCTAGATCACCTTTCCCGTTCTTCATTCCTTAGCTCTGCGCTTCTAGCGAGAGCCGTTTGTGATTAAGTTCATCAACTGACTTAGCCTTCGGAGGTGGACTCCCGACCCCAGCGGTCGGGCCACATTTGACGCTTTCGTTTTGCAGGACATCACGTGGAGATCCAAGGGCTGAGCAGATTTTGGACGCATCATTTGGCGCCGTCTGTGGGAAACGACTTGAAAAGCCATGGTGACTAGATCAGCAGCCGCAGCAGCCGCTGCACAACGCAATTCCGGTGTTTAGATACCTGGAGTGAATGATCCAGATATTCCCCAGGAAAGCCAAAATCCTATCGAGGTGGATGATGGCCAGGGAGGACGTAATCCTCCTCCTGATACAATCCAAGATCAATTGGATCAGGTAAAGATTCAACTCTTGGAGGTGAGCCAAGCACTCCGCATACTCACCAGACGAGTGGTTTTACCACAAGAGCCTGATCAACGCGATTCGGGGAGACGTGCATTGCCACGTGACCGGAGAGATGGCTGAAGACCGGAATGTTGATCAGAATTTCCGTGAAGGAGACCGAGGACTTCGGAGGATCGATGATCAACCGAGGCGAGGCGATCGGTTCGACAGACCGCAAGAGAGTACAACTGATTCAAACACAAGGTTGGATACAGGGGTAAGAGCTCACTCACCCACTGTCAGAAGAACCGTTCGTGATGATCGAGTAGCATGGGATGATCGTGCTAATCGAGGTCGTGATCATATTGCTGAAGATCACCCGACCCAGATTGGTCAAGAATTGGCCAACATCAATGAGAAATTAGGGCGGTTGGCTAAGGGAAGAATAATCGAGGATATTTACTCGGTCATTCGGAAGACTCCTTTTCTTGAGCCAATTGCGGGATATCGGTTTCCCCATAACTTCCGTTTGCCTACCTTCTCAACATTCGATGGCTCCGGAGATCCAACAGCTCACATCGGCTATTACCAACGAGACCATGGCGGTTTCGGGTAATTCGATGAAATTTTATGTAGGGTTTTTGGTTCATCTTTAACTGGAGCAGCACAAAAGTGGTTTTCGAACCTCCCCTATGGAAGGATTGTAAACTTTGACGAATTGGCACGCCAATTCATAGGGCGATTCCGAGTGGGATACGGGTCAAGAAAACGGAAGAAACCTTGTTTCTTGTCAAACAAGGAAAGAGCGAATCGATCGAGAGTTTCCGAAAAGATTCAACCAAGTGACGATGGAGATAGAAAACTTGGATGAACAAGTAGCCGAATCTGCTCTATTCACAGGACTCACTAATCGGAAACTCCCTGGAGTTATTACTACGGGATATGCCTGCGACTTATGCTTGAGTTGGTACGAGAGATGCCGAAACGGTGAAGTCATGGAGATTCTAGATGCGCGCCAAGGAGATAATAAAGTCTCCAATAAGGAACAAAAGGCTCTCGAGCGAAGCGAAGCCAAAGAAAAATGTTCGCGATCGGGTTGGAAAATCCCAGCCTTGGCGCCAAAGGTCCCCCGGTAAAAGTGAGTACACTCCATTGAATGCTCCTCGGGCTGATATTTTGAATATCCTCAAAAGAAAAAATATTTTAAAGTGGCTGCCTAAAATTCTTTTGAAACCCGGGAGAGCAGCGGGATCGGGAAAAGTATTGCCGATTCCACAAGGACTATGGTCATTATACTAATGACTGTCGTCATCCGAAGGCGGATATTGAGAGATTGATATCTCGGGGACATCTGTCCGGTTTTGTTAGCGGGAGAAGGGAGGAGCCACGTGGGCCACGTGCGGCTGCTCCAAAGAGGGATCGTTCGGTTAGTTCGTAACGATCGAGGGAGGCCCCGAAGTCTAAAAAAGGCAAGGAGGTGATTGAAGCTGCTACTCAGTCACCGATCCTTACCATCTTCGGGGGACCAGAGCCCGAATCATTCCGGAGTCTGAAAACAAAATCCAAATTTGTTGGAGCCGGAGAGGCGCGAAGCGGAAGAAGCTGAATGGTGAAGATTCTATCACCTTTAGCGAGGAAGACGAAAGAGACGTTTGTTTACCTCATGATGATGCTATAGTCATCAAGGTAGAGATTGCACGGCGGGAAGTGCATAGAGTTTTGATTGATACAGGGTTTGCAGCTGACCTAATTTCCTACGAAGTGTATCAAAAATTGAAGGTGGATTAGGACTTGACGAAACCTTCATCTACACACCTATATGGCTTTGCGGGGTCATCTCAAGAGAGCGGAAGGATCGGTTCGGTTGGATTTATCCATTGGAAGTTTTCCTAAGGAAACAACCGTCCGAATCAATTTTTTGGTGGTTCGAGAACTACTAGCCTATAATATGATTCTCGGGCGACCATCTTTATCCAAGATAGGTGCTATTGTTTCGACAAAACACCCGAAGATAAAATTCCCGACCGATATTGGAATTGGTCAAGTCTCCTCGACCGGAAGATCTCTCGGCGGTGTTATGTTGCCTATTTAAAAGACAAGGAGGGTCCGAGGAAGGTAACTGCCCTCCCCATAGAAGTTCGAGATGATCGGGAAGAGACAGAGATGCAAAGGCCCGAACCAGTGGAGAAACTGGAGCAAATCCAGCTGTGTACCGAAGATGAGAAAAAGATTACTTATATCGGGTCTGAACAGCTGGAAGAGTTTAAAGATGAGTTGAAGTTATTTCTTCAACAGAATAAAGATGTATTCGCATGGTCTGCTGAGGACATGCCTGGAATCGATCGGGCCATTGCAGAGCACAAATTCTGGATAGACCCTAAGGCGAAACCAGTGATACAGAAAAGAAGAAACTTCTCTATTGAAAAGTATGAAGCCGTTCAAAGCGAAGTTGAAAAACTTAAGAATTCTGGTTTCATAGAACCAATTGAGTGCCCAACTTGGTTGGCCAACGTGGTAATGGTAGAAAAGGCAAATGGGAAGTGGAGGATGTGTACAGACTACACAGATCTAAACAAAGCTTGCCCAAAAGATTGCTACCCATTGCCTCGGATTGACCTCTTGATAGATGCGATCACAGGATATGAAACTTTAAGTTTCATGGATGCCTACTCAGGGTATAATCAGATCCTTATGAATAAGGAGGATGAGAAGTATACGGCTTTCATGACTGATCGTGAGAGCTATTATTACAAGGTCATGCCTTTTGGCCTGAAGAATGCAGGAATAACATATCAGAGGGCCGTCAACAAGATTTTCAAAGAGCTGATAGGAAAGAATGTTGAAGCTTATGTTGATGACATGCTAGTGAAAAGCTTTACAAAAGCAAATCATATTGCAGATTTGACTGAGGTTTTCTCGATCATGGAAACATCAAATGAAGCTAAACCCGAAAAAATGTGCCTTTGGAGTCTCCTCGGGCAAATTTTTGGGTTTCATGGTATCACGAGGGGAGTTGAGGCTAATCCTGCCAAAATACAAGCTCGATTGATATGGAGGCTCCCAAAACCGTTCGGGATGTACAATGTTTGACAGGGAGAGTTGCTTTAAATCGATTTATCTCCAAGTCCGGAGAAAAATGTTTGCCTTTCTTCAAGGCACTTAAAGACCCGAAGGGCGGTAAGGAAGCAAAGTGGACTGAAGAGTGCCGAAAGCTTTCGAGGAATTAAAAGAAGCACTTGGACAACCACCGATCCCGTCCGGACCGAGAGAGGGGGGAAATATTACAGCTATATCTAGCAACGTCCCTTTTGGCGGTCGGTGCAGATACTTGTTCGGGAGAAAGATAAGAAACAGTTGGCCGATTTACTATGTAAGCCACGTGTTGCTAGATGCGGAGACGAGATATTCGCAGATTGAGAAGTAGGCTCGGCTCTCATGATGGCCGCCGGGAAGCTAAGGCCATATTTTCAGGCTCATCCAATTGAGGTATTTACAACTTTTCCTCTTAGTAAAGTTCTTAACAAACCTGATTTGTCCGGAAGGATGGTTTCCTGGTCGGTTGAGCTCAGCAAGTTCCAAGTGAGCTTTAAGCCCGGAACTCGCAATCAAGGCTCGGGCATTAGCCGACTTTGTAGTAGAAACTACTGCACCAGTGGAGCCCACCATTGAGGATCCCATTATACCAACCACTTGGGAGGTATAAGTGGATGGTTCGAGTAATAAAGATGGAGCAGTATTGAATTCTATTAAAAAGTCCAGCAGGATTTATTATTCGATATGCTTTGAGATTCGCATTTGATGCAAGTAATAACGAAGCGGAATATGAGGCCCCGATAGCGGGACTTCGATTGTCAAAAGCATTAGCTATTGCAGATGTTACTATTTATAGTGACTCTCAGCTTATAGTCAACCAAGTCCAGGGGGAGTATGGCATTAAAGAACCACGGTTGCAAAAATATCGGGAGATAGTGCGGGCATTTCAAAACCAATTTCGGAATTTGAAGATATCTCGGATTTCGAGGAATGAAAATTCGGTGGCGGAGATGAGCTATCCCGACTAGCCAATGCCAAGGAAAAGAATCTAGACCCTTCGGTCTACATTGAAGAGATAACTTTTCCAAGTTATCATGAGAAAGAAATTTCTTATATTGAAGCGAACGTTGCTTTGGATGGATCCAATAATCGAGTATCTAAGGGATGACAAATTACCCGAGGATCCAAAGTAGAGGCAAGGTTGATCAAGATTCGATCGGCTAGATTTGTCATTCGAATGGGAGACTATACAAAAGATCTTATGCTGGACCTCTTATGAGATGTATAGGCCCCGAAGGAGCAAAATCAGCTTTGGCTGAAGTTCATGAAGGAATTTGTGGAGCTCACATGGGTGGTCGAGCTCTGGCCCACAAAATTCTAAGACTTGGGTTATATTGGCCTAAGGTCCAAGAGGCTGCTATGGACTATGTTCGTCGATGTGGTAACTTTCAAATTCATGCTACAAGATCGAAGCGCCCGACGGAAACTATGACTTCAATTCTAAATCCCATTCCCTTTGCAATGTGGGGAATTGATATCATGGGCAAATTCACCAAGGCATCGAACGTGGACGGGAATATCCGATAGTAGCAATTGATTACTTCACAAAATGGGTAGAAGCCGATTGCTGGCGACAATTCTCGAGAAAAAAGTGGAGAAATTTGTGCTTGAATCAATCATATATCGCTTTGGAATTCCAAAGATTATTGTCACTGACCATGGAACTCAGTTCGACTGTCCACAATTTGAGCAATTCTGTGGAACATATATGATCGAGCATCGTATGTCCTCAGTGGCATACCCCCAAAGCAATGGCCAGGTAGAGGTTACTAACCGAACGCTCTTGGAAGGAATAAAGAGAAGACTCGAAGCGACAAAGCTTCTTGGGTCGAAGAACTACATAATGTCTTGTGGGCTTATAGAACTACGGTTGGAACACCTACGGGAGAAACTCCATTCAGGTTGGCATATGGATCCGAAGCATTGGCACCAGTGGAGATAATGGCGGGGACATTACGGGATCGTGAGTTCGAGGAAAAAGCAAATGAACAAGGACTGCTTGATAGTCTTGATTTGTTGGACGAAGTTCGGGCAAAGGCAATAGCACGAACTCAACATTATCAAAGAAGGATAGCGTCTCATTATAATACTCGAGTGAAGAATCGTAGGTACTTAGCCGGAGATTTGGTGTTGAGAAACACCCTAGCTTCCGACCCGCGTCACCAAAGAAAGTTGGACCCTTCCTGGGAAGGATCTTATATGGTTGTGAAACCGGTCGGTTCGAGAGCTTACGGGCTGAAGAACATCAATTCCCGAGAAAGAGTTGGATCGTTCGTGGAATGCTAGGCATCTCAAAAAGTTTTATCCTTGAGGATGATTTCAATTTTGTTCGCGATGTAATCATTTTCAACTCAATCAATGCAATTTTTGGCTTTCAACAAACTATCTTTTGATTGGGGGGCATCATACACCACATTCAAGAACAAGATCCAACTATAAGGCATCGGATGAAAATTCGTATGGGTCCTTCAACACTTATGGAAATTTTTCGAACTTTCTTAAGTCGGGGCATCGGATGAAAATCCGAGTGAGTTCCTTTTGCAAGGCGTCGGTTTGAAACCCGAGTGAGTTCCTTCGAGACTTATTGAATTTTTGAATTATCCTTAAGTAAAGGCATCGGTTTAAAACCCGAGTGAGTTCCTTCTCAGACTTATTGTATTTCTCCAGAAATCCTTAAGTAAAGGCATCGGTTTAAAACCCGAGTGAGTTCCTTCTCAGACTTATTGTATTTCTCCGGAAATCCTTAAGTAAAGGCATCGGTTTAAAACCCGAGTGAGTTCCTTCTCAGACTTATTGTATTTCTCCGGAAATCCTTAAGTAAACGCATTGTTTCAGACAACTAAGACCTAATACAACGGCGATTCAAGTGGCTAGCAAAGTTCAAGATAAAGTAATTTCTTATTTCTTCAAAAGATCCAAAGAGGCCAGTATCAAAACAATTACAAGAGCTGGATACAATCTTCCATCAAAGAAGAAAGTCATTATAGGTGACTGTTAACAAGTTATACAAGATCGACGCGACTTTGCTAGAACAAACATATGAGTCAACCATTGGTGGGGATTCAAGGAAAAGAAGAGAAGAAATGAGGATTACAAAAATATTTCGGTATGCATAAAATCCTCCGCAATTTCATACTCTTTGTCCAGCTTGTCCAGGAGAAGAATGGTCCTCGACCAAACTCGCATTCAGTACAAGCTCGTCATAATTGACTTCTTCTAGCGGAGAATAAACAGGAGAATCTTCTAGATATTGCATAATATCTGGATCGGAAGGTGGAGGATCAATCTTATCCTTGGTCCAGTCGGGAGGAGGAATACCCAGGTCGGTAAATACTTCAGGATGACAAACAAGACCTGTGGGAGTCGTATCAAAATGAGGATCCTTCCTTAATATTGATTCCCATACTTCGTTCTCACCATCCCGACGCCTGCAAGTTATAAGCATTCAGCATATCAACAAAAGGCTTACTTGTGTAAATACTTGAAGATGCGAGGCTCTGCGAACATCGATTGGAAGGGATTCGGGCAAAGGAACGACGACTTGCCTTTCGGGTAACGTTTCAGATCCTTTGGCTCCCGACTTTCCAACTGTTCGCTCCGATCGCCGGATCTTCTCCCGGCATCATCCAAATCCGATCGAAGACGACCAATCATCGAATTTTTTTCTCCTCGCCACCTCCCAAGCTAGTTTCGAAGGCGAGCAATCTCAAGCATCTTTAGCTTCGAGAGATCTCCCGAAGCCTAGAAACTTCATTGCTCAACCTCTTCGAGCCTAGAAATTGCTTCCACTTGGTTGTGGAAGTTACCAGCAAGACTCCTGCAAACAACTTTCGAGTTAGCAAGGAGCAGAAAAGTAATTTTTTCAGAATCAGAGGATAATGAAGAAAGACTTACATTACCAGTGACTTCGTAAAGACTTCATCTGGAAGTTTGGAAAGAACTGCGCTCTCAGAAGTCATTCGAGCAGCAGTACACCATTCCAACGCTCTGTCAAACTCGTTTGACACTAATTCAGGCGAAGGATGAGAAAGATGAGCTACACCAAGAGAAGGATGAGCTTCATCACTTGTCACCTGACGGCGCTTCCTAGTGGCAAAATCCTCCAACTCAGAAGGAGAGCACTGGAGTTAGAAATAGGAGCAGCACCTGCTGGGACCACACCTTCATCAGATGCCAACATAGTTGCCTCAGATGCTCGAAGAGTCTCCTTCGGGGGTGCACCAACAGGCTCACCAATAGGCTCACTAGCAGCACCATCGGCAACGGAGTGATCAAGATCTTCCTGGGAAAGACGAGCGATCACTTCGGGCAAAGGAGGCGTAGGGACGGCATCAACAGAAGCTGCGGGAATCGACTTGAAGATTCACCGCCGCGATCGCCTTACGCTTGGAGGATTCACTAGCTGAAACCACCGCACTGGCCCCAACCACCACCGACGGAACGATTTTCTTGCAAGATTTTGCTATGATAAAGTTCGGGTTGATCTTGGGAGCCACTATGCACAAAAAAACCAGCCGTATCAGTACAGAAGTAAACGACAGCAACAACGGGGAAACCCTAGTTTTCTAAAACTTCTGACAAACCAACAAACTAAACCCCAAGTATAACTATTGTGCAGTTTACTCAGGGGGGAAGTGGGGAAAGAGATGAGTAATCAAAAAACTCACTTGTTCAGAAGTTGATAGAGCTGTTGTTGGAGTACGAGGAATACGGAAGCAGGCCGAAGGACAAAAGGTCGCTTTGGCACTTTAGCAAATCTAACTTGCAGAAGTTAGGATAGATGGAGAGTACCCACAAAGGCTTTAAATAGCCTCAGATATAAGACGACGGTTGAAGGCTAAGGACAACCGACGACCTAGATCGAAATGACGCTTCAAAATCCGCAAAAAGCAAGATCAACGGTCGAAGGGATGCCACATGGAAACATGTGGAAGTGAGCACCTGATGCAGAGATACCTCCAATCGTCGCACCGCCATTAAAATAACGGATGTATTTCCGATTCATTGGAAACAAGGAATGGTATACAAAAGCGGAAAACGTTTGAACTTCGCAGAAGGGAAACGTGCGGACTTTGCAATAAATGAAGTAGTGGGGAAGATTAATGCATCTTCCCGAAACGCATCTTCACAATATTTCTACAAGATTATTATTCGGCGAGGAATGAAAAGTTAAGTGATAAGTTTTATCATTAATACTTTGATATTCAAGGCAAGATTCCGGCAGGAGACGGGGAAATTTAGAGGCCAACATGAAAAAAGAAATGTCTATTCATTAAATTGAGGGTAAATCTTTACAAAAGGACAACTCCCTAAGCCTTTTCTTCTTTGTTGCCCGAGGGACCCTGGTCGGGAGGACTTTTCTCAGGACCATGAGAAGAGCCTTCCTCAAGAGGGGCATCGGCTGAATCCTCTACAACAACAACTTGAGACTCGGCTTGTGATTTCTCCTCTGGAAGTGCCGGCTCGTCATTCAGGTATGCCTCATATTGAGGGTCAGCTGGAAAAGGATCATCTTCTTCACCGGGCCCAGTCCGGGAGATCCATACCAACTTTCCCGAAGACCTCTTGGTGGCATACCTCACGAAAAAGGAGCGATGTCGAAGTCAGGGATCGATCCAAGGATTCGCTCCCAAACGTCGTTCTGCCCCATGCGATAAGCTTGAATGTTGTAGAGACCTAGCAACTCGGAGAAAGGTACGTTGTTTAGGTATTTTCGAATGCACTCCTTCCGAAGCTCTGGCTTTATATGCTCAGGCTTGCTAGGGATCGCCAACTTCAGATGTTCTTCGAGCTCCCTGCTTTTGATTTCAAGGCTGTCACCAAACAACGTGGCAGCTGCCTTTTGCTTTCTGGCCTCGCGCTCGGCAGCAGTGACACGAATTTTCGAAGCTTCGAGGGCTTCCTTGAGGGAGATCACTTCTTCCTCATGCTTTTTCTGCAGCTCCACGGTAGCTGCAGTCAGCTGGTCTATTTCAGAATTGGCCTTGGCCAATTTCTCTTCACAAGTTTGCAGCAAGGAGCTGGTGCGACCAACCCAGCTCAATGCTTCCATGTGTTGATAAAAGCTCAACACAGCATTCCTGGGAAGGCGGAAGATATCAGAAGAAGTCATAAGAAATTATGAAAACATAAGTAAGCAAGAAGACCGGTACCTTGTAGATTGACTAACAAGGGAGGTGTCATCCATGGCTTCAAACTCCTGGCGATCAGAAGGAGAAAGACTGAGGGAGCTCCATTCTGCAGCTTTCTCGGGATCCCGAGTAACCCTGTCGGTCATCTTCAGGGTCCACTGGGGGTGAAGACCTCCTCACCATCCGTCGAAGCTTTGGATTTTTTTATTGAAGGGAGCATCAATTGTGTCATGCCTCCTCTTGGTTCGGGCGGAGGAAGAGACATTAGATCTCTCCACCATCGGTTTCTTCCCTTTACCCGAAGCATCAGCTACAGGCTTGATATTCCTGATACCCCTATAAGAGGGGTCGGGAGAGGGAAGAGAAGCCTCTTGATCTACGGTCAAGACCCTGGGCGATCGTTGCTCGACTGCCACAACGGCCCTAGCGGCTTTCACCCGCAGGCTTTCAGGGTTCATTCTGGGAGGCATTGCAAAGAAGAAGGACAAGAGTCAGAATTCAAAATATATCACTTCGGTCAAATCAAAGGATGATGGTTAGAAGCTCACAATGAGCCAAGCCCCAGTACTGAAGGATGGAGTTATACTCCACTTCAAGTCCATGTATCTCTTGATACCATGAAATGGATTTGATCTTCCTGACGGCCGCCTCATCTTCTTTGGATAAGGGAAGGTCTCGGTTATTCTCGAAAGAAGAAGTACACCTCCTCCAAGTGGTTGGGAAGTTAAGATCTGATGGAGGCGCTCGACAGAAAAAGTATCGTTCGCGCCATCTTTTGTGGTTAGAAGGGCAAGTTCCTTTGACAAGGCTGCTGCCTCTCCAATCAAGTTCAGCCTTATTGCGTTTGGACAGAAAAACCCATCCGGGAGGATGGGAGATAGAAAGAACATGAAAATGTACAAAAAGAGAAAGAGAGGGCGTAATGCCAAGCTCAAAACACAAACCCAAGAAGCCGACGATGAGACGCCAACTATTGGGGAGGAGCATTCCAGGACAAATGTTCCAGTGATTCAAAATTGCGGAGAACAAAGGATTAAAAAAGGGAAAGCGAACCTCGCTTTCCAGTGCATCTATATACAGAGAAAATTCACCCGAAAGGGATGAATCAACCCTCTCATCAGGGTGGGGAGCCCTAACCTGATATGAGGAAGGAAGATCAAAATCTTGGACAGCTGAAAGAAGGGTTTCCTCATTGTAAATGGAGGGAACAGAGCCAGGTCCACCACTGGACCCGGAGGTTTGAGGCTGCCTAGAAGACTCGACAATCTTGGAAGATCCAGACTCGAGAAGGACAGGAGAAGTTTTGGTTTTTCTTTCAAAATCTTTTTGAGAAACTTCAGCGAACTCCCCGCCGGAGGACGGTTAGGGTTTTGTTATCACTATCCGATTGTTCGGGAGCAGGAGAAGCAAAAGCATCACTGCTATTACCAACATGGGGTACTAAAGAAGCCCTATCGTCCGCCATTACTCGTTTCGAAGAAACTACAAAAGAAAAAGACCAGTAGAACTTACTGATTCGAGGAGACGGAAGCTTGACGAGCAGGAAGGCGCGAAGCGACGACAAAGGTTCAAATTCCAGGACAGGAATAATGAAACCTACGAAGACAACGAACCGCTTTTAAAACTCCCGCACGAGTGTTCGTGAATCTGAACGATCGAGATTGATTCAAAATCAACGATCAAGATTGAAAGACGTTTTGAAAGTTTGAACTCATGAATCCGAAATAGGCGTTCGGAAACCGTCGCTTGGATGACGTGAGCCACGACAGATCAACTGCAACGAGATATGTGGCCTTACACTCACAACGCTCGAGGAAAAGTGACCACCGCATTAAATGTGATATGACATTTAATGAAGCACGCAGAGATTATCACCTCGACGACGAACCCGATTTAAAAACCAAGCCCTCGGGATCGACCGAACGCTTGGTCTGGGGGGCTCGTGATATGGAGAGTTTATGATCAGACCGGGTTCATACCTGGCCCGACCCTCGACCCCGGTCGAGACGGAGATAACCGAATCGCTCCCGAGCGAACCGGATCCTGAAGATGGCTTGCTGAAGAAGAAAGCTTATTTGGCAGCAAGAAGCGTGCCCTAATCTTACTTATGGATTAGGGTAATCACCCTGATGATGGCAGACTCAAACTGACGGCTGCGGATAATCATTATCAAAGGGATAACCATCGCATAACCTAAAGGTTATCTCAGGAGTCCTCTACTAGCCCAAACTAGTAGAAGTCTATCGCTCAACGGATCTAACTGATAAGATCCAACGAATACCCGAAGAAGGCTCAAGTGCATCCAACGAAGGAGATTCGAAGGTACACTCTATATAAACCTCACTACCATACAAGGTGAGG
Source organism: Hakea prostrata (assembly GCF_041222555.1). Lineage (NCBI taxonomy): Eukaryota > Viridiplantae > Streptophyta > Magnoliopsida > Proteales > Proteaceae > Hakea > Hakea prostrata. Next base: position 14,417,029 of record NC_142603.1, read on the forward strand.
GACGGATCGATCGATCGAAAAGAATACTATCTGAGACTCAGGTTCAGATACATACTGATAGACCTAAACTATCAGCGATCTGCTATCTAGATCACCTTTACCAGTTCTTCATTCCTTAGCTCTGCGCTTCTAGCAGAGCCGTTTGTGATTAAGTTCATCAACTGACTTAGCCTTCGGAGGTGGACTCCCGACCCCAGCGGTCGGGCCACATCTGACGCTTTTGTTTTGCAGGACATCACGTGGAGATCCAAGGGCTGAGCAGATTTTGGACGCATCACCCCCTAATTTAGTCTAAGAGAAATTGGATCGAGTCTTCTCCTCTCCTAGTTGGATTAGCTGGTTTCCGAATTAGCGAGTTGAAAAATTACCTGCTTCTGGGTCCGACCATAACCCTTTGATCCTTAATACTTTGGGTGACACATTGTTTAATCGAAAGTTGATTCACTTTCAAAATGCTTGGTTTTCTCATCCTAAATTCCCTTTGGATTTGCAGTCTGGCTTGGGGAAAAAATTGAACACCCCTTTCAATGAAAAATTGGCCAACTTGTCCCGTTTTTAAAAAAAAGTGGAATTCTTCGGTGTTGGGCTTGTGGATAATATTTTCCATGGAATTTCTCTTGAAGTTGATGTGTTGGAACAAAGTGGAGACCCTAATTGGAATCTCATTCGGGAAAAGAAACAAATGATGGCTTGGGCTTTAGAGGCTGAAGAAATGTTCTGGTTTCAGAAGTCCTGAGGTATGTACATTTCGAATGGTGATAGAAATACTAGATTCTATCATCTTGCTAGTAAAATCAATCTTCATAGAAGAGGAATCTCAGTTGTTGAGGCTGATGGGCGACTTTTTTTCCAACCCAATTGAGATTGCCGGGGTGTTTGCGGGATACATGGAAAAACTCTATCAGTCACCAGGATCTCTTGATCCTGATTTTATTGAATGCCTGTTCCCACCCATTGACCTTGTTGGAGGGCCTCTGTCTGATACACCTAATATGATAGAGATTAAGAAAGCTGTGTTTTCACTTTGACCACACAAAGCACTTGGGATGGATGGCTTCAATGGTTTTTTTTCTTAATTTTTTTTAAAAAAAATAAAAAAAATCGTGGGATTTGATTTGTGATGATGTTTTTAAGTTCGTTACTGCTTTCTTCGTGGACGGATTTCTCCCCCACGGTGTTAATCACACTTTGTTGTGTTTTATCCCAAAGAAGAATGAGGCGAAATTGGTCTTGAATTTTAGACCAATTAGCCTGTGTAATGTGTCCTATAAAATTATTGCAAAAAATTTGGCCAAGAGATTGAAAGCCTTCTTGCCTGGCATTGTCTCCTCTAATCAAGGAGCCTTTGTGGCCAACAGACAAATCACGGACAACATTATGGTAGCTTATGAAATCTTTCATTACATGCATAAGACATGCAGTAAGAAAGGTTTTATAGCCTTGAAACTAGATATGTATAAAGCATATGACAGGGTTGACAGGAGCATTTTGATCAAACTCTTTCAATTCTTGGGATTTGATAATAAGTGGTGCATGCTTATTAATACTTTAATATCCTCCCCCACGTTCTCCTGCAAAGTTAAGGGATCCTCGTATAAGTGGTTCACTAGATCACGAGGGTTGAGACAATGGTGTCCCCTCAGTCTCTACCTTTTCCTGCTAATTATGGAGGTCCTATCTCGCCTCTTAGATGAGTACAAATCTCTCAAGCTTGTAAGTGGAATTAAAGTTGGAAGGGCCGCCCTAGAGATTTCACACTTTTTCTTGCAGATGACACTTTTTTATTTTGCAAAGCGGACACTGAAGAAGTTTTGGCATTAAAAGCGGTGTTAGAATTATTTGCGGACTTGACAGGGCAAGAGATAAACTTTGAAAAGAGTGGAGCTTTTTTAGTTGGAATGTTCCCAGAGAAGAGAGAAATATGATACTCTCAATATTAAGGGTATCAGAAATCAAAGGGGAAACCACTTACTTGGGGACTAAACTGATGCTTGGCAGAGGAAAGTCAAAAATCCTGCAAAGTGTGTTGGATCGAATGTCTCATAAGTTAGCATGTTAGAAGGCAAAGAATCTATCATATGCGGGACGGGGTGTCTTAATGCAGGCAGCACTTCAGTCGATGGCACTTTACCGAATGCAATGTGTTAGATTGCCTAAGACAATATGCACAAAGATTGATTCCATCTGTCAGAGATTTTGGAAAGGACAACCAAACAAGAGTAAACAGATGAACCTCATTGCGTGGGGTAAATTCTGTCAACCAAAAGCGATGGGGCAATGGGCTTTAAGAGAACGGAAGATTACAACTCTGCCTTACTGTTAAAGCAAGGATGGCAAATACTTTCACAATCATCTTTAATCCTAAGGTATACAAGAAGAAGGGATATTGGATATGGAATAGTATTACAAGCTTCATTCCTCAGTTAAGGGTGATGGTGCTCCGTAAAGTGGGGAATGAAACTCAAACTTCTTTTTGTTTCGACCCATGGCTACAATCCCAAGAAAACAGTTTGACATCTATACAAAATTTCACAAGATGGTCCGACAGGCTACGGTGGCAGAAGTGGCAAGTGAAATGCAAAGCGTAAACATGGAGATCTCTTCACCTTCATGCAACCCCACCCCTGTTATAACATTTCCAATTTCACTTTCGGACCATTGTGATTCCTGGACATCTTTACTTTCTCCAAATGCAGAATTCTTGGTGAAAAGGGCCTTTTGAGAAATTATCAAACAACGTTTCTCATTCCATGAAAACCAATTCACGGATTGGTGGAAGCAAATGCAGAAATTACCGATCCATCCAAAATATGAAGTTTTTTTTTTTTTTTTTTTTTTTTTTTTGGCGTGTTTTAAATGCAGGATTACCAGTCTAAGCAAAAATAGCGCAATGGTCGCACACTCAACCGGAATGCGGTCTGTGCGGGAAGGAGTATGAAACAACATGGCATATTTTTATTTCGTGTGAATGGGTGAAAGGAATTCACGCTGCGGGGCCACTGGGGCTACGCACGGAAAATTGGAGTGACACTTCAATGCTGAGTTTGTGTTATAATATATGCTCTCAATTGAATATGTCTAATTGCAAATGGTTCTTATCTGTCTTTAGCATCTCTTGTTACTTTATTTGGCAAGAGAGAAATTCTAGAGTTTTTACTCAAAAAACACCCAATCCTCTCAAAGTGTTAGTGAATGTGAATCAATGGATTGCAGCCTTAAAACTATGGAAGGTTGAGGAAAAAAAAATCCTAGATTCAGCTACACAAATGAACTATGCGTTACCCCAAAGTTTTGAAGAGAATTGTTGTAGCCATATATCACAGACTGACAGCAATGTATTGATATGTATAGGGATACTTAACCGGCGGCTAGGACAGTAGGATGGAGCATGGGGATGTACATAGATGGACACCTACAGTTCATCAATTTTGGAAAGAAAAACTCAATGGGGATCCTGGAGGCAACATTGTTTGGGATACAAACACGAGTCGACCATGCAGCAACAGCTGGGGTGGAGATAAGAGAAATTTGGACTAATTACCCAGGGTTACCAATTCTCTTACCAAAGCCAATATCAGGGACATGGCCTCTTCGTGAAATATCTATGTTAATTAATGTTGCTAAGACATCACAAACAATGAAGTACGAATGTACGATAAATTCCCATCCCCAATGCTTCAACTATGTTTTGAAAAAACAGCTACTATAGCATCTAATCTAACGGATGACTGTAATAGAACAATAGGTAATATCTGTAAGTGTTTTCAAGGTAGTTAATGAATTTTAATATTTTTCTCTCAAAAAAAAAAAAAAAATTCTTACATTTTTCTTCTCCAATTAAATGGTGTGATACACATTAATCTTCTTGTTGCCAACATTTCTTAAATCATACTCTTTTGAGTGTATTGGATGCAAAGTGATGAGGAGTACCAGCACAAAGTGCTCTGATTGATGTGATCGTATTCATGAATTTGGAAGGATGAAAGGATTAGCTCCTCTTGGATGGTTGCAGCTTCAGCAATAAAACTCTCTTTTTCTTCCTCTTGAAGAAGCTGTCATAGGTTTGCCATTTGAGTCTCCAACAATGTAGCCCAATGCTCTTTTCTTCCTTGCTTCAATCCAAGTGCAAGGGTGTTAAATGGTGGAGAATGAAGCTGGCTTAGCATAACTAACTCACACTCGTTCTCGCTCTTCACAAACGCTTTGCAATTTCCTGTAACACATCTTTAACAAAAAATTGTTGAACTGATGAAGCTATTCAATGTTGCGGTTTGACCATTTGCAATGGTAGCAAAGAAATTAAATTAAATGTCTAATATTTGTTGGAAAGAAAATCTTTACTTTTTTTTTTAGAAGAAAATCTTTACTTAATGATTAAGTTTTGAAGATGAATTAATCCGTTGTACTCGTGCAGACTTAATAGATGTTAGAGCAAATTGCACTAGTACTCCAAAATGGAGGCCTTAAAACACTGATACCCTATTTTATAACTAAAAAGCAAAGAGACCCCAAAATTGAATTTTCATTGAATATATTTGTCCAATTTATCACTAAAGACAATTATATTACTGTTTATTTTAAAAAAATATCCCTATAATAAAACAGTGTCTGAAAGGTTTTTAGTAATAAATTGGACAAATATATCTAATGAAATTCTAATTTTGGGGTCTCTGTGCTTTTTAAACATAAAGTGGGCTGTTAGTGCTTTAAGGCTTCCATTTTGGGGTGCCAGTGCAATTTGCTCTAGATGTTATGTTCTTACTTCGAATTCCTTTGAAAAGACTATCTTGCAAGTTGCAAATAAAACAAGCTATAAGCCTATAGAGTCATGGGTCTAAAGACCTCTATAAAAGAAAGCTTGATCTTATATACGGTGCAGCCAAATTGAAATGAAAAATAACTTTCTAGAGTCTTGTGCACGGGGAGCTAGGGGGTATAGAAGTTATATTCTTTCTTTGAATACCTTTGAGAAGGACTTGTTGTCTGTCTTTCAAAGAAAAGTACTTACAAGCCTATAAATTCCTTGGCCCCAAGACTCTTTCATTAGGATCATTTTCATCTTTCCTTCTTTGCGTGCGTGTGTGCATGGATGGCGTGCGTACGGCAGCCAGATGTCCTGCTTGTAGTATTCGGTTGGTTTCTTGGTACCACATGTAGGGAATTCAGCATATGTAGGGCATTCAGTGGCAGACTTGTAGACGCATGCCTTGCCCAGACGCTGAAGATCTTGAACCCTCCATTGTCCACTGGCATTTAATAACTTTTGTCCCACTTAGGAGACCAGCCTAATGAGAATTGTACACATCAGGTGAGGCGTTGACTTGATTCAATTTGTTGCTGTCTTCTTTTGCCCCTCCAATGAATACTTTGCTTTTCATTTTCTTTTTTCTTTTTTCCCCAAAGAAGAGTAGATTGATCAAGTTTTATGTTGAATTCTTATTCTTGTCTTGGAAGATTGATATCATGAGAAAGTAATTTTAACCCAATAAACAGACGTGTGTGTTAAAGAAAATTGTTATTATTTTTTTTAGAATATATGATTTTATGTATATATTAGGGACAAAATATTACATAATATACCGTTAGGTGAACTCGAAGTTGCAACCTCTTCACTAAAAGGCGTTCTTACCGATTGAGCATGCCAACAATGGTTTAAGAAAATTATTTAAAAAAATAAAATAATAGGTGATCATATGACTTTTGAGTGTAGGACTCTAGATATAATGATACAGGCCGATCATCATAAAATAAAAAAAATCCAAATCAATTAAATTTGTATTTATTCAAACTTGGTAATTCTTTTCAAAATTTATGTGAATAGAATAGTCTTGATCGTGTTTCATGTTTTATTAGACTAGACTATGGTGATTCGTACACTAATAAAAAACTGACTTTCCAAAGATATTCGTTTTTTTTTTTTTTTTGGGGTAGAACATTATATTCCTTAGTTGCTTCATTTAGGAATTATGTATTTCAAAATTTCCCCCATTATTTTGGAGTAAAATTCGTTTTAATATAAAAACAAAAATATTACTCACTAGTGCACAGTTAATGAAACACATCTCATTTGGAAATAGTAAATACTTTGCCAGCATCCACTTGATCCATTAGATTGGAATCAACAAACCCACATGATCTATTCTATGTAAATTATTAGCTTTAATTATTTTATTTAGAAAAATTGTCCTATTATTTATTCAACTTCAGAAAATGGACTGTCATGACTCATGATGTGATCACCATACCTTCTACAATAACAGATAACAGTTTCTTTGCTATGTGGTAGAACAGTAAAATCAACTATTAGGTTATTTGACTACGATTTGAAAGATAATTTCTCCCAACTTAGAGTACATTGAAGAGATTAAAAAAACCTCTGATTCAAAGAAAAAGGACAACAATAAATAAATAATTTATTCATGAACTTCATAATCTATTTTCTTAATTCAAGAAAAATGAAACAAGAAATACCATTAAATATAAAATTAATACTGTGAGATTAGGAGAATTGACACCCAATAATGATATGCATACTTGTTCCTTTTTGGACTAATTTAATGTGTGAATTGACAACTTTATCCTTTAAAGTAGTAAAAAATAAAATTAGCATTTCTATCATGTAATCTTACTTTTTCTTCTCCAATTAGATGGTGTGATACACGATCTTCTTGTTGCCAAAATTTCTTAAACCATACTCTTTTGAGTGAAGGATGCAAAAGACTACAAGATACACTTCAATCAACTTCCATAGATATGCTTCCTGCTAAAGATCAACATGTATATGATTTTGGGTCAGGATAGGCTCAGTTGAATCTACCCCTTTCCAAGTACAAATCAACACAAACACTGATGTTGCACAATCTTCTTGTTTTTCATAGTTTTTGTCTTTTTTTTTTTTTGATCAAAGAAAATAAACTCATATTAAAGCTTAGTTCTAAAAACACTTACAAGGACTACATATAGTGTTATTACAGTAATCCCCTTGATGAGTTGCTAAATTAGCATAATTTTCAAAACGCATCTGGAGCGCAGTGTGTGGGAATATATCAAATTTTACCATTTTTGTGGCATTAGCCAACTCCAAAAGAATGGTTAATTCTTCAAGAGGCCATGTGAGTTTTGAAGGCCATGGTAATAGATAAGCTATTTTTGGATTGTTTGTCCATATCTCTTCTATCCTCAGCCCACAGTGTGCAGCTTTTGTTATTCCTAGATGAAGTCCACCAATCATAGTCTCCACAACAACTTTCACCTTCCTCCTTCCAAATTGACATATTGTATATGTCTGTCTTTGTATACTCCCACACTCAATCTTACGGACCCTAGTTGTTGGTTAGGAACCCCTGCACACATCAAAATACTTTTATTAGATATTAGTATATTATTGCATAAGTCGTCTTCCAACTCATTAATGTTCCCATAGTTGTTAGGACTGTAAATATGTAGTTTCTCTTCCTCCCTTTGTAGTTGTAAAGGTCCTATCCAAGATGAGAGTTTTCCTAACACCAGATGGGGATTAGGTAATTTGTGATTGAACAGAGTTTCATTCTTTCCTGCCATATGAAATAGCAAGTTATAATGAAAATGGACATGAACCACCGAAAGTTCTTGTTGTTGTTCAGTTGGTGGCCCATGCTGTGTCACCAGTTTAGTAGGGATGTATCCGTCCAATTTTTGGTGCGCAGTCCCAAAGGTCCAGCCGCATGTCTTACATACAAATTTAACACGTCAATAAGGTGTGCTACTTTTTTTTTTTTTTTTTTTGAGAATTGATGAGTTGATATAATGGTGGGGATATGACTAATATATGATTTGGTAGGACCCATAAAATTTCATTTTAATCAAACAAATATCAGATAAGATGTGGACTGATCATGCTAGCTGCTTCTGCAAACAAATCTTGGGGTCTTGTTCTTGATGCAGTTTGGAAGCAAATGAAGGGTTTCTTGAACAATATTATTCAAAAGAATCAAAACCCATATAACAAGCCTGTTCATCTAGTTGGGCAGCTGGTAAAAATATTCATAAGTCATAATTATAGTCTTCTGAGTAGATTCTCTATCAATTATTATTCTTATTTTCTGGAAAGTAGCTTACCTGTTTTATGGAAAACCGTTCTTTGGGCACCGGTTATCATATATTCTAAATGCACGAGTAAAGGAGAAGAACTTTTATTATATAAGAAAAAAAAAAAAAACATAGAGTATATATTTATAGTTTAATTGGCTAAACTAGTTGCCATAGTAGATTTGTTCGTACCTACATTTCCTCTAAAGAACAAAATCAATAATGGGCTCTGGGGTTATCTGCATAGGCACTGTACTTCCATCACATATCTCACAAATCGAGTCATCTGAATTGCCTATCAGAATATGTCAAAATAGGAAAGAGTTGAATTGACTACTTCTAAACAGGTTTACCTTTTATAGTTTTTCTTCATTTTTGTAAAAATAAAACTACTTTTCTTTATTTTTGTAAAAATAAAACTACTTTTCTTCATTTTTGTAAAAATAAAACTAATTTAAATATTAATATTTTTTAAGAAAAAAATATATTGATTTTTAAGTTACAATAAAATTCTCATATGATTTTATTGTATTGTAGGAAAAAAAAATGGCATTTCAGACACTTAGGTGATATAAGAAGAAAAAAAATATATCTCCTGAATACAAAATTATGTGTATTCTTTCAAATTTGATTATTGACTTTACTTAGAGTTCAAAACATTCGTTCTATAATTTTTCATATCATATTATAATGATGTCATTTTAATGATTTTGAGAAGATTTTTTTTAGTTTTTGTGTGTGTATTTGTGTTTTTTTTTGGGAGGGGGGGTGGGAAGGGGGTTTATTGAAATAAGAATATAATGAGAATAATTGATTCTTTATATACTTGTGGAGAAGAAAAGATCCAATGTTGAATCAGTCTCCAAGACAAATAACAAGATTCTGTAGACCATATACAATATTTTATTTGATTTTAATAAGTAGTATATGTTAATATACCATGTGTCGATTTTTCTATATAAGAAATCTAGTGCAGATATTTTAATGAACTGTAGAACTATAAATGTGAACTCATAAAAGGAAAATTCAAACTCTGAGCTGATGTCAAAAGAGAAAGCAAAATTGAAAATGAAAATTTAGACAAAGTAATGTAACATGAGGAGATAGCTCATATAAACACAAGAAATTTTTTGCAGTCGAGGGATTATAGTCCTATGTTGCCTTGATCTTTTTTTTTTTGGAAATGAGGTTCATCCGGGCCAGCTTGCGCACGACTACATCTTCAAGGCGGTTTTCATATAATTAATATAGGTGGGGCTTCGCCCTTGGCCCCGAGGGGATTCGAACTCTAGACCTCATACGTGGAAGCGTTGGGCTTTGCCAACTGAGCCACCCTTCGGGGTTCCTATGTTGCCTTGATCTCTGGTGCAATTTGTGATCGACCATTAAGATCAATCACAGTAGTAGCAAAATAAATTCAACGGCTAAGGGAGCTCCAAATAATTTGTTGACTTTCTTTTTAGGTAAGACAAAGAAAATGATGACCCATTATATATAAAGGTATAGCTGCAAAAAAGCAGACAAAATGAGGTAAAAGAAGGAAGGGAGACGCTAATAAGTCCAGGTTCATTTCCCAGAGTTTCTGTGTATCTGTAGATCTTAGCGCTTTCCATTTCTCACATTTCTCTTTGTTCGCTGTCTTTTCGCGTAACTAGAGATTCGAGCACTTTCATCACCTGAGACATCATCAAGAATAATCGGAAAAAAAAATGCAAGGTGCAGAAGAGAATAGGAAGATGAATTTCAGGAATGGAGAAAAAAAGGATTCTTTCCATGTTATCCACAAGGTTCCTTCTGGAGATACTCCTTATGTTCGTGCAAAATATGCTCAGGTACCATTTCTATCCCTTTTTCTTCTCTTCATCAGGAAAAAAAGTTTTACTTTTTCTCCTTTCTGCGTTTGATCTGGCTTCTATTTTCCTGGGTTAATCAGGATTCTGTAAAAAACAGTGTTTTGCTGTTTCCGAAACTTTCTTTAGTTTGGTTTCCATCGAAGCTTTAATTTGGTTAGTTTTCAGTTGTTTTTTTGACAACAAAATTTTCATTTTATTGCCTCTATTTTCTGGGAAAATCAGGATTCTGTAAAAAATAGAGTTTTTTTTTTCGTTCTCTCGGCGTGTTTTAATCATGCCCAGGATTTTTTGTTTAATGGTTATGGTGTTGGGGTTTGAGGATTTGCAGCTGGTGCAGAAGGACCCAGAAGCAGCAATAGTTTTGTTCTGGAAAGCAATTAACGCAGGAGATAGAGTTGATAGTGCACTCAAGGACATGGCTGTGGTGATGAAGCAGCAAGAGAGAAGTGCAGAAGCCATTGAAGCCATTAAATCCTTCAGGCATCTTTGCTCCAAACAGGCCCAGGAGTCACTTGATAATGTTCTCATAGACTTATATAAGGTATTTATATTAATTTATACTACTTTTAAACCAATATCCCTCACAGTCCCAAGAGGTTTCTAATCAAAATTAATTTTCTGAATTTTATTAGTTAGTTAATTAAGCCAAATTAGCAGGTTTCATCATCAGCTGACCTTGAAGATATGTATATTTAACAGAAATGTGGAAGAATAGATGAACAGATTGATTTGCTAAAGCAGAAGCTGAGGCTGATATACCAAGGAGAAGCTTTCAATGGCAAACCCACCAAGACAGCTCGCTCTCATGGCAGGAAGCTTCAGGTTTCCATCAAGCAAGAAACCTCAAGGATACTTGTACGTAATATGATCAGATTACCTAACTCAGACTGTATTTTAATATCATTAATGATTAGAAATAATTCGTTATAGTTTGTTCATCTAATGATCATAATGGTAACTTTGAAGATGGACCGCATAGATATATTTTGATAAGCAACCCGAATGACTCGTTTATTCATTTTATAAATAAGTATCCTATGTTCATCTGAGGTCATTGAGAGCTTTGGGATTTTTCATCTTAGAGTTTTGGGTGAGATTTTTTGTAACACCATTCTGGTGATTGGTTGAGAGGTCTCCATTTGTTTGATGTAGTATACCCCATTGTGTGTGAACTACGTTAAATCTTTGTGTTTTTAACTTTTTGTTTCAATTTTAATTGGTGATTTTTGGGTGTTCATTCTAACAGTAACTAACTGAATGGAATGGCAGGGAAATCTGGGGTGGGCTTATATGCAACAAACGAACTATATGGCTGCTGAAGCTGTGTATAGAAAAGCACAGATGATAGAGCCAGATGCAAACAAAGCCTGCAACTTAGGGCTTTGCCTAATCAAACAGGGAAGATATGATGAAGCCCGGTTAGTTCTTGAAGATGTCCAACAATGTAGAGTCACCGGTTTAGAGGATTCAAAGTCAAGAAGCCGTGCAGATGAATTGTTGCATGAGTTGGAATCGCTTCAATCGGCCAAGTTTTTGTCAACTCAACTCGGTCATAACTTGGAAGAAATATTTACAGAAGAGATTGACAAGATTTTGTGTGATTGGACTCCATTCAAATCCATGAGACTTCCCATCTTTGAAGAGATCTCTCAATTCAGAGATCAAATACCATGTTAAGCCCAATTGTGTATAACTTTCTTAGCAGAGAAAAAAATTGAAGGCCAAAGGTTACTTTGTAAATATTGGTCAGGAGAATAATGGTGGTGTGGTTGGTGTCTTGGTAGTACCATTGTTCTTGTCGCAAGAATTCTGAATAATCTCTACCAAAAAATGTATAGAAAAAATTATTATGAGGATCACCTAAGGTTTTTTAAAATTCAATTGAAAAAACAAATTGTTCTATATAGGAATCATGCCAATATACATGAAGAGAATTTGGTTGGATAAGGCTAATAAGGTTTGAAATTTAATAATTAAGTGATATCTAAGCAATGACTTTTTTTTTTTGGGCTCAAGGATTTGGAAGATCAAATTAAGTCCCCCAATTGTACTTGTTCCTTCCTTTAGTTGGTGTGCAAAGACTATATCTCCTTACCAATGATGAGAAAAAGAAAATGAGCTTATATTGGATCAGGAATCCTGTTACTTCTGCTAGAGTTGAAGGGAAGACAACATGCATGCATGTACTTTATTAGAGACTGCAAGTATGCTAAAGGTATTTGGGAAAGATTGTGCCTATTGAACATCGGACTTGGTTCTGCACCAGTAATCATAGGGAATAATGACCCTGTAGTTGGATTCCTTGAAGGCCTATCCCTTATTCTTGGTTTCAACCAAAGGGTGCGGAGGTAGATTTTTGAGAATAGTAGTTGAAATAAAATCACTGACTAGCTCAAATGGTTGGTAAGTTATAACCATATATATACGAAGAGGTGAAATGTACGTGTTGCTGATTAGATGCCCAAGGTGCTGTAGAACCAGGTTAACTTTTTGACCAAATCCACTTAGCTGGCTGTAATTTTGATAGTTTTGTAGTCATGTTTATACAATGCCTTCATTATGCAACAACGTATATATCAACCTTAGTTTGAAGATTCAACCAATTCAACATGGACAGTCTTTTATCTTATTTAGAGTCATCAGGTCTTTTATCTTAAGATAACCTTAGGAGAAGTGGTGAGAAGGGATATGTATAGCTTAGGCCTTATATCTAGCATGACCTTAACATAACTGATTGGAGGGCAAGAATCCATGTAGCCGACCCCATTTAGTTAGGACAAGACTTATTGTTGTTGTTGTTGTTATCTCTAGAGGGTCATGTTGTGACATTTATTTTTAAATATCTAGAATTGAAGGTGTTTGAGCTTTGAACTCCAGGCTTAATTTAAGAGATATCATGTAGAACGTATGCAAGCCAATGGTATCATACGAAATCTTGCATTTTTCAAATATCAGCTGGGCTGGAAATCTCATTCCTGGCCTACCTTCTCTTAATTATTCAATGAAATCCAAAGACTGTGGAGTCTAGAGGGACACGTAGACTGTGATCTGTCCAGACTCAAATGGTCAAGTCAATATATGAATTGTACGATAATATACAAAAAATATAAAAAAAGTCAAATATGTGAGCTGTTTCTGGTAAATCTTAATTTTAATTGTTCTCTAATGTATAATATGACGTGGGCTTTGAGGGGTCATAGATTGAGATAGATTGACTTTTGTATGATCTCTATTGAGGGATTGACTTTTAGTAAAAAATCAGGAAAGGATCCAGATCCTCTCCATTCAGGCGGGCTGTCATCTGATGTCATTATTTATTTATTTTTTCAAATAAATCGAAATGATTGAAGTTTTTCTATTTAGAATCGACCTGACACTTCGGCTGGATTATTCATCACTGCACAAACCTCTTCCTCTCTTTATTCTGCAGGAGGGCGTATAGGCAGGTTGCTATTCAAGTTAAGGAGGTTATTTCATTGTAATTGGACCTAACAAGAATGGAATCACCCTCTCTAGGATTTGAACATATGACATTGCGTTTTGGAGACCCATGTTAATTCAACCAATCTGAACTAAGAGCTCTTTCAACTCTATTGTGAGTAGTTGGATAAAACTATAAAGAAATGATTATTTTTTTCCAAAACACCTTGCATGCATTGCTTATCATGATGGGAGGCCAAGCATTTGGGTGGAGAGGATCTGCACACTTAGGCAAAACAAATTTTAATTGCAGGCCTAGATTCCTTTTTGCTGCAACGACTACTATTAGCAAGCGGTTATGATCTTATCATGTGTACGACAATAAATCTAATAGTTGTGAGAGAAAATGCAGGTACATATGTAAATACTATTTTTTTTTTAAATACATTCAAAAGCTTAGTATCTTATAAGTTTACAAAATGAACCCCCGCTCTAAAACGTCCTAATTCTCGCTTTCTTTCTATATGTGTTGACTACTCTACCTTGGAGCTTCCCCATCCCAACTATTACGTCTACCCCAAATCCTTGTTCTCATCCCATGTTTTCAACCTGCAATGCACATCATCTTTAGGGTTGGATGGCCCCCCTCTGATTTTTTGATATATTTTCCTAGTAAAGAGGAAATTAGAAGAACTTAAAAGCTGAAAGTAGCTTTGTATATAATGGGCAGAAGAACTTTAATGATTGGCATGCATGTACATAAATTTATGAGTGGTTGTTGTCCACCCTTTGTTCTTGCCATAAGAACTTTGAATAATTTCTACTAAAACAAACACATAGCTCATAGTGAGGATCAGCTGAGTTTCTTTAAAATTTATAGAAAACAAATTATCTTAAATAAGAATAATAGCAATACATGGAAGAGAATTTGGTTGGATTAGGTTTATAGGTTTTGAAACTTAATAAGTTTTCTTTCCTCAAAGCAATGGTTTTATTTTTTTATTTTTTAAATATAATGACCAAAATTGTCACATCATGTATATATATATATATATATATATATATATATATATATATATATATATATATATATATATATATATATATATATATATATATATATATATATATATATATATATAATGAAGTGGTTACCCAAAAGAAAAGAAAATAAAAAAAATAAAGTGGTTACCGAAAAAAGATAAAATAAAATAACTTACGGAAAAAGTCATATAGAAGTGTGTTTTTTTTTTTTGGGGGTCATCCTCTAGAATTGTCTTCTTAACAACCCAAAACGTGTCTTATTTGGTAGAAAAATATACATTTTTTATTCAATCTAGGTATGACTATCTTGTTAGCTTGAATTTATGTCAAATGGTGATTTCTTGAGAATTTGGAAGGCAAATTAAAAGATGAAAGTCCCCCTCTTTATCTGTTTCTTCCTTTGTTGGTGTGCAATGATCGTCGCTTCACCAATGCTAGGAAAAAGAAAATGAGTTTATTGGATTCTGTAACTTTTGCTTGAATAGAAGGGAGAACATCATGCACGTACTTAAGAGACTGCAACTATGCTAAAGGTATTCGGGAAAAGTTGTGCTTGTTCAACATCAGTTCTTCACCAGCAATAGTAAGGAATGACTTGTTTTAAATATTGTGAAGATGCATTGAAGTTACCAGTGGACTGGTAGGTTAGAATTGGATGCATTTTGTATTTCTTTAGAATTGGAGAAACCAAGATACTCATGAGAGCGAGTTTACACTTTTATCCCAAACAGAACACAGTGATTAAAGGTTTAATTTTGAATTAGAAAAATCCTCAATACTCTTTTAATTTTTAGGTTTTTTCAGCCATTTGTTTGATATATAAGTGCATTGCTGTGTACAGCAGAGGATGTTTTTCCCTGACTAGCTCGAATAGTTTAGTAAGTTTTAACCACAGTTGTAAGTAGTCAATCATGCTACTGATTGGATGTCTAAGGTGCCGTGTTGAACCAATCCACTCTTTGACTTTCTTTCTTCATCCACCAAGTGATCAAAGGGAATTTTTATGTGGACTTACCTAGCTGTAATTTTGATCGTTCGTTATTCTGTTTTTCGTCCCCCAACCACCCCTCCCCCAAAAAAAGAAAAAGAAAAGGGTGCCTTAATTATGCAACAACATATCACGCTTCGTTTGAGGTTCAACCAACATGGACACTTCTGTATATAAAGGTTCTCACTGAAATCCTCATATAAGTACTAACAAAAAAAGATCTTCATGTAAGATTAAAGAAGTTTGTATCCCTAAGGCCTAAGCTCTTGTATCATCTCTTTTTTAATATAATTCTCTGTTTATTCCTGTCTCTCCTATCCCCAAATCAAAGGGTCGTTGTCGAGTTATGACCTAGACAACATTAATAAGGCTGTATATGATAGGGTGTTGAGACATCTATTTTTAGATTTCCAATAATTGTAGGTGTTTGAACTTTGAACAATATACAATTCCAGGCTTAACGGATATCATCCACAACACAAGCCAACGGGTCTCACACGAAATCATGCATTTTCAAATATCAGTTGGGCTGCTGGGAATCTCATTCCTGGTGAACTGGTCTGCTTTCCCTTGATCAGTAGTGGGGCTTCCGTTTAGGATTTTATGAAAACCAAAGATTGTGGAGAGATACGTAACAGGTGATGAGGTGAGAATCTCGAATGGTCAAGTCAATATATGAACTGCGAGCTGCGAAGTCATACATGCCGGCAGTTCATGATTTCGATCAATCTTCTGCTGGTGGTCATTTATTTGGGTGAACATGGACGACGTTCCAGAATAGAATGAAGTGGAGCTTTTACAATGCTTTGGCTTGACCCTTCATATTTGGAAATATTTGTTTTTCTAATCGGTTCAATTTTGCACAGTACTGTACCGTCAACGGTCAACATCGAAATTTCAACCATTGGGAGCAGGTGCTGAGCATTAAATGTGCAACATTCAAGTCTAGGCCTTTTCTGTTGTATAATACAATATGAGCTCTTATACTTCTATGCTGTCTGAATTGATGGATTGACTTCAAGGCAAAAAAATCAGGAATGGGTCAAGTAAAACAAATTCTAATGGCAGCCCCATCCGGCCATCCCTGTATACTGGAATGTGAGGGGTTAATCTGTAAATTTCTTTGCTTGAAACGTAATAAGGAACATTCAGTTCATGTGGCTTGCATTGATATACATGCACTTTTTATTGTGTTGAACTGAATGTATATGTCAAATTATGCAAGTTCTCACTTTAATCTTCCACAATCTTTTTGTGAATTCACTAGACAGCAGGCTGCTAATTTCTTATGGGGTGAGAAAGAGGAAAAAAAGAAAATTCACTAGATAAGCCAGGCAAGATTCTGCAAATCCAAAAACAAAGGAGGTCTTGGGTTTAGAAATTCAAAGCTACAGAATATGGCTTTACTCACTAAATTGGCTTGGAAGTTATTTTTAAATCCTTCTTCACATTGGGCTAGACAGATGATAGGAATTTAATATAGCCGCTGCGACTTCATGAACGCACGATTTGGGTCAAACCCATCATGGGCATGGAGAGGAATCTTGCAAGGGAGGAAAGTTCTTGAAGAGGGTCTCATTTGGAGGGTGGGCGACATGTGAAAAATTTAAATCTAGAATGATCGATGGATTCCCTCTCTCCCTACAAGAAGAGTTCAAGCTCCTAAACCGGCTGATTGTAGTATCAATTGGGTCCACGAACTCATTGATGAATCTAATAGATGGTGGAAGCCGGATCTAATTTACCAAACTTTCCCTGCCCAGGTGAGCAAAGCCATTTTAGACATAAATTGAGTCAATTCCATAGGGACGATGAATTGTTCTGGGGAGCCTAAAAAAACGGCCTCTTTAGTGTCAAATATGTGTACCACCTGCTCAATAATTTAGAAGAATACAGAGAATCGGAGAAGGCGAGTACTTCACGCCCTCATAGACAGGTACCTAAACAAGTTTGGAAAAATATATGGAGCATCAACACCTTACCAAAAAGATTTCTTAGGGAGATCGATAGCTCGAGGAGCGGCTATAGGAGAAGAACTTAATCATAGAAGAATTGAGGTCGACCCATCCTGCTCATTTTGGGGGAATCCAATGGAAACAAGGGACCATATCATTTTGGACTGCCCAATGGCGAGAATGGTTTGGCTTGGGTCCTCACAATCTTTCATACCTCTGCCCTCACCGTCGATGAGTGATTGGATTTGGAGCTGGTCACACCTAGCAAATTTGGGGAAGGAAGAAAAAGGCAGAGTGACTTCCTTATGTAGCTTTGTGGCTTGGCATCTATGGATGGCTAGAAATGTGAGACTCTTCTCTCGCAAAAAGGATGACCACCACGAAGTGATTGAAGCAGCAGAATGTGATTTCAAAGATATCACAATTGCAGTCAAAATATAACCCCGAGCTCCTCCTCGTCGATTAACACCATAGGAAGAAATGCACTAGGAGCCTCCACCATTGGGATCCTTCAAATTAAACACTGAAGCCTTTTTTAATGCCCAATCAAAGAAAGGGGGTATTGGTTTCATCATCCGAGATCATTCGGCAGAACCCAAAGAAGAATAAATCTCGACCCATTATCTTTCCCATCTGCTGAAATTTGAGAGACAATGGCGATTAGAAACGGAATCCTTCATGTGATTGGCGAAGGCTGTGATCATCTGATAGTGGAAAGCGATTGCAACTCTGTAATACAGTACATAATAGACCTTGAGAAGCCGATCCCATCTGATCTTGAAGTATTGATTTCAGATATTCGAAGATTGGGAAACTCATTGTTAACTTGTTCCTTTTCTTATATTCCAAGAGGCATCAACATTGTAGCTGATGCTCTTGCTTGGAGTGCCTCGTCTATTCCGTGTATGACGATTTGACGTTGCTCCTCTTCTTGGATTCAGGACTTGTGTTTCCTTGGCTCCATCACGGTCTTCTTTTGAATGAATTACTTTCGTACCAAAAAAGAAAAAGAAAAAGAAAAGAACTGGATGTAAATGCTGTTCTTTGGTTTATTATTACAATGAACAATTAGAGATCTTGGGATCTCTATGCTAGGGTTTCTATTTGTCTTCTTCCTCTTTTCACTGTGATGTAATGGCCTGGAAAATAATGTTGGCATGCATGTAGATGTAATTTATGAGTGGTTGATGTCATGGTCGTACACTTGATTGTTGTCCTAATAACTTGAATTATTTCTACCAAAAAATATATAAAAAAACTTATTATGAGATCACTTGAGTGTTTTTCAAATTTAATTGGAAACAAATTGTTACATATAGGAATCATGCCAATGCATGGAGAAAATTTGTTGGATGAAAACTTAATAATTAAGTGGATCCCCTAAGCAATGACCCTTATTTTTTATCAAGTCGGAAAAATAGTCACATCATATATTATTGTGAGAGTAATTGTACCCAAGTAGTGACCCAAAAAACAGAGAGAACTCTATCTCATATAGTTTACCCCCCCCTCCCAAAAAAAATCTCTCTCATAAAATAAAATAAAATAAAATACCGGAAAAAAAATCATGTAGAAGTGTGATTCTTTACCAGCAGAAAGGATGCCTAATTTGGCAGCCCTCGGTTAGAGGGACATTTTTGGTTCAATATCTACGTATGACTATCTGGTAGGGCTTGAGAATTTGGAAGGCAATGTGGAAGGTCAAAGTCCCTCGTTGTATTTGTTTCGAACGCCAGGAAAAAGAAATTGAGCTTATTGGACCAGGAATCTTGTAATTTTTGCTTGAATCGAAGGGAAGCTGGACAACATGCATGTACTTAGAGATTGCAACCATGCTAAATGTGTTTGGGAAAGGTTGTGCCTATTGAACATTGCACTCGGTTCTTCACCACTAATCATAAGGAATGACTTATCTCAAATATTTGTGGATATGCATTGAAGTAGGCAATGGACTGGCAGGTTGGATTTGCATGCACTTTGTATTTCTTATGGAATTGGAGAAATCAAGATACTCATGAGATTGAGTTCACTATGCCTGGTGATGGCTTGGCCTTAATTCAGCGGAGAAGTGTAAGTTTGGACAAGAAGACATGTATAGTCGGCGATGATCTCTTAAAAGTGTCAGGGAAATGTGAAACCCAGCTCTAACCCTGACCCGGAAACCCTGTTGTTTGTAGGTCCAGCAACCCGAAGTAAGGCAAGAAGTCATCTTTGGGTCATTTCTATTGAAGACTTGATGGCTGGATTGAGATCCATGAGTGTTGATGTCAGTGTTCCATTTATGGAAACTGCACCCTGATGAAGATCGGATTAGTTGATGGACTTGGAGTGCTCTCTGTATTGGTTCGAAGGCATTTCTACCTACTAGGTATGTCACTTTAGGCGTGTGCAAAACCCCTTGATGTTTGGACTTGATCTGAGCCTTCAATTCCATGTTTTGAAGTTGCTGTTCTGATTGGTCGACCCATTGGTCGATTGGACCAGTCGACCAATCAATCGACCAATTGATTCTGTTTTTGAAATTTAGGTCGTGGCTACTCTATTTAAGTTTAGTCTCGGGAATACTCCGCCTCATCTGCCTCCTAAGCCTCTGGAACGAGTTAGAACCCTATTCTAATCGATTCCCTTGCATCTTTGGTTGATATCTCGCAAGAACTCAAGTGATCTTCATCCTCCTGGATCAAAGGTATGTTTATGATCTCTTTCCTCTCTATCTCTGATTTTTTCTTTTCTTTATTCTGTTAATGGTTGAGATTAGGAAGAAGATGTTGCACCCTTGCAACCATCTATTCTATGATCTCATCATGTTCTTTGAGATCTATGATCATTATGATGATCTTAACCCTAGCCAGTTGAATCATGGAAACCCTAATCCTTGAAACCCTAACCTTGTGTGGTCATCAGGAGAACCTTTGGTAACCTCCCATGTGAGGGAAACCTCATGGGTAAATTGTTAGGTTGATCTAAATTTAATATTCTATAATTCTTCTTGTTGTAATTGGGCTATCATTAATTCCCTCCCTCCTGTGATCTCAACCTTTTCCATGGGAGCCAAAAAGGGTGAAACCGTAATTTCTTGGATATATGTTATTGACCCTGTTAACATCCAATCAATGTGTTTTCTTTACTAGAATCATAACCTATCATCCTCTAGTTCATTATCCTTGATCCACACTATTTTCCCTTCATGATCTATGTTTAACCTAATTAGGTTAACCTTCTGGTTCCTAAGTTGTAACCATGAAACTTGAATTGATTAATGGTGTCCTCTATAGACTTGGATGCTTCCATTAAAGTTTCCCCCTTATTTTGTACCCCTTTGAACCACCAAATTCGGATTCATATTCTAAAATTTCTAATTCTTGAAGGCTACTGTCTCTGTTGGTCGACTCATTGGTCGATCAGGGCGATAGACCAATCGATCGACCAATGGGTACAGCAACCCCATTCTTGGTCTGTTTTGATTGAATTGTGATCTTTCCTTCTATGTATCTTTCCTAACTTATTGTATACACTTGTTTAAGACTCTTTTCTCAGGTTTAGTCAAGGTCTTACTTGATTCTCTAAGTTCCTTTATGAGTTAGAAGGTAAGGACAATTATCTCCTTAACTACATAGATCACATACTCTCTGGTTTCTATCTTTATGAAACTATGAGTTTTACTACTATTTGTATACTTTTACTTCTGATATACTACTGTGAGAACAATAGCACTTGTTTAGGTTATCTTTTCATTATTCATACTTATATGAATTGGTTATTATCATGTTGTTAATGATTAGATCATGACTTTATATTTTCCTTGGTATATGATGAACTATTGACTGTGTATGTCATGACTGATCTGAGATTGTATTTGATTTGGGATTGAGAGGTGTCCTTTTGACACTTCTGTTCTTGGACATTATCGGAAATAGTATGGGATGTTTCCGGGATTGTCCATCGACGCTTTCTCGAATTATTGATTGTCATACCTAGGGCTGTCTAGCAGTGTTTGGCTAGGATATCCCCGTTATATTAGACCCAAACCGGAAGGGTATTGAGACCGAACGACCCGTGGCAGTAATGGGGATTCACGGGCGCTCAAGACCGGTAACCAACCCGTGAGAGGACGGGAATCACATTGTGGGGGCCATTTATTGGAGGGTTGCATATGGCTAGACTTGGGCTCATGGGCGCTCAAGACCGGTGAAATGATCCGTCAGGGGACATGAGAGCTTCCCTTTTACCATATGTGGATAACCAATAGGGTTGATGAGTTCGTAGTCCGGGACTATTAGGACTCTAGTGGAAAGGATACCAGAAAGGATCGCCCGAAGGCAAGGAATGGAAGTATCTGGACTTGAGTTGTTGTAATTGAGTAGATGACTTGCATTGGGCTAGGCTTTACCCTGACATGCGCCGGTATTTATGCCAAATGGTTGTGAGAGAGAGTGTTGACTTAACCCCTTGCCATGGTTTGTCCTGAGGGATGCCGGACCCACTACCAAGAGGAGCCGTACGCGTGACCTACCCAAAGAAGTACGGTGCGATGACTTAAAGCATGTCTGCCATAGAGACCAGCATACATAGAGTTTAGATGCATACATACATTATTTGTTTCATATTGCATTGCATCTTTTTATGGATTGCTTTCATGTTATTTATGTTGTTATGGATTAACTACCTTACTGAGTTTCTTCGAAACTCATTCATTTTGTACATTGTTTTGTTAGACTATTCTACAGGTACTGATTACTATGGCGAACAGTACGATGAAGTGCAAGCCGGTGAAGCGTACTACACGCAAGGTGTTGGCAACAATCAAGATTACTCTGATGATCCTTCAGTTGATCAAGTTGCGTACTACGATTAAAGACAACGTGGAGGTGGAAAGTCTCAAATGGATTGATGAAATCCACTATTTTGAAGACGTCATCTATAGAATAGAAAACTCTTATGTTTAGTTATCTTTCTTAGTTCCTTTGATTAGTTGTTATTTCTTTTAGACTTACATACTGCGTTCCGTTGTATTTTGTGGAGTGAGTTTCCGCTTCTCTCTCTACTTCTTTTGATATCTTTGGATATCTGGTATCATTCTCCGCACTCGGATTATATTCTTTTTTTGAATCTTGTTTATAATATTAAACCTTGATTATTTCTTGTTTATGATTATGTTATTGTATATGTGGGAGGATGATTTCCTCGATACTTGATCTTTGTGGCTGTGGATCACACTCTCGGGTATGCCAGTTAGGGTACCGGCTGGGAGGATGTGACAGATTGGTATCAGAGCCCAAAGCTCAAGGAAATCATAACCATAGAAAACAGTAACAGAACATTCCTGAGTCATAGATCCAGAAGTGACTCATCTACTCTTAGATATGAATAATAGAACACTTGGACTAGAAACTGTATAATGAAGCATAACTGAATACTTCTAAATAATGCACAATAATTATAGTTAAACAATTGTCACTAAGTGCAATACAAGAAAAGTGCATAATACACAATAATAAGTGAGAAAAAAAAGAACTTCATTAACTTTAAGAAAAGTTTTACAACGATTACATTTGAAAAGCATAAAAGGAAAATCCTAAGTACAGTCTATCTAGGTGATCTCCTCTGATCTCTGTAAGCTCTAAAGTCCTCTGATAGCTGAGTCACCTGATGCTCTATCCTATCCTGTCGTGACTCCATCCTCTCATACATCTGCTCCTGTCTGACCTCCATCCTCTCCAGCATGGAAGTCATCAATCTCATCTGTGCACTAAGATCTGTAGTCTCTGGAACTGCATGAGAAGGGCCACCTGTCTCAAAGTGCGATGAAGGAAACTCGTGATGCTTCGGCATAGCCTCATGCATCTCTGTATCATCTCCGGCCTGATCATCACTATCAAGACTGATATCCTCCTCTCCATCCTCTGACTCCTGCTCCTCATCCTCTATCTCATCATCCTCCTCACCCTCTAGATCAGGAGATCTCACAGTCTGTTGCAGCCTCATCTGACGAATGGTTCAAGTCCCGATAATATATCCTCGTGAACCAGTGTCCACTGGTGTATCCTCGAAACTCACCCCGAAATGCCTAAAGATCAAGGTCAGTAGCCTCCCATAGCAAAGGTTCCGCATGCTAGGCCGCAGAACCATATCCAGCATGACCTGCTGAATGATGTAAGAAAGGTCGATCTCGAAGCCCATGTAGATGCGGTAGATGACTAAGGCTTCCATCACTGTGACCCGATGGTGATGTCCAGCCTTCGGCATGATGTTTCGGCCAACGATGCGACCGATGATCCGTGTTGAATCTGTCATCCACCCGCTGTTGCACGGAGTGAAGCATCGGTGACTATCCCACAGTGTGGAGCATATCTTGCGCAACTCATATGGCATCAAGTAGCTGTCTATGTCTGCCCCTGCAGGTATCCATATGCACTGATCTGGGTAGTGAGGGACCCGCAAGATCTTAGCCAGTGATCTCGTAGAGAAGTGGATCCGAGTCTGAAGGACCCTGCTCCTGAGGACAAGCCGAAGTGGATGTCCTGGACCTCTAGCCTCCTCGGTATAGGTTAGGTTGCAGAAGAACAACCTCACTGGCTCTGGGTAATATGGTGCAACAGCAAGTAGCCCAGTTCAACCAAATGATGACCGGTTTCATGACTCTGCATAATGAGACTCGTGCAGGTGTTAATGGAAATCTTCATGCTGTAGCCTCGAGAATGCGGGAGGTTTAGCTGGAACTCCTCATACTCGTCTAATGGAGAGTTTTCTGAAGATGCAAGTGCCCAGCTTTACTGGTGTTACCAAGGACCTCTTGTTTCCTAACAAGTGGCTTCGTGAGTTGGAGAAGGCTTTTCGTTATTTACAATGTACGGAAGCTCAGAAGATTTTGTTTGCTGAACAGAAGTTGCAACATGAAGCTGATGCTTGGTGGACCTCTACTCGGCCTGTTTTGGAAGGTTTGCATGCAGGTGTGGTAACTTGGGAGTTGTTTAAGGAAGCTTTCTGCATGAATTATTTTCCTGAGGCAGTGAAGGATGCGAAGGAAGTTGAGTTTATGGTTCTCGCGCAAGGATCTTTGTCTGTGTTGGAGTACCAACAGAAATGCGAGGAGCTTCATTTCTTTGCTCTTGATTCTCTGAAGCTTGATCTTGCCAAAGTGAAGAAATTCTTTAAAGGACTGCGCCTTGCCATTAAAGCTTACCTCACTGTCCAGCCTATAGTGAGCTATGCTCAAGTGGTGCAGAACTCGAAGAAGTTGGAAGAAACTGAGAAGGAGAATGCTCGTGTGCAAAGGCCCTGGCAGCCTAGGAACCCTGGATTGGTGGATTGTAATGATCGGCGATTTGTGAGACCTACACCCTATCCCACTCCTGCTTTTCAGCCTAGGAGTGTAGGTCAGAACTCTGGTTTTCAGCAGCCCGGCCAGTTTAAGCAGTATGGCGGGAATCGACAACCTGTGAATGCGAGTGCTAGGCTAGTGAATTCGAATCCAAGGCCATTGGTTCATAAGCCCCATGTTGCGGCTACTTCAGTAGGACTTAGCAATCCTGGTTGCTTCTACTGTAAACAGCCTGGTCACTTTGCTGGTGAATGTCCGAAGAAGCCTGTCCAGTAGCCTGCCCCAGTGGTGAAGAGTGCCCCTGCTCCTCCCCCTGGTAGAGTGTTCAGTATCTCCAGTACTGAACAGGATCCAAGCCATGAAGTGATTACAGGTACATTGTTAGTCGCTTCTATTCCTGCATTTGTTTTATTTGATACGGGTGCATCTCATTCGTTAATATCATCTGCATTTATCAAGAAGACTGACCTAATCTCTGAGAAATTGTCTAGTTTTTTATTGATTAGTACACCTACTGGTCCTGTTGTGAAACTAGATAAAGGGTTAGTTAAATGTCCTGTGTTGATTAGTGAGAAGAACTTGGAAGCCAATTTGGTACTTCTTGAGATGAAGGACTTTGATGTTATTTTGGGTATTGACTGGTTGATGACCCCACAAAGTTGTGTTTCTTTGTTCCTCAAGGAAGATCCAGTTCCATGTTTGTGGAAGTCCGGTTTTTGAATTTCAAGGTGAGAAAAGAAGGGTATGTAGGAAGATACTGTCCGCACTGATGCAAATCTATGCCCTAGTAGATGATGCTTCATCTGAAGGCAAGAGTAAAGTGGAGAAAAGAGTTGACGAAGTCAAAATTGTCTGTGACTTTGTTGATGTCTTCCCTGATGATCTATCGGGAGTGCCTCCAGATAGGGATGTTGAGTTTTCTATTGATCTCATCCCTGGTGCCGCTCCGGTATCTAAGGCTCCGTATAGGATGGCTCCTACTGAGCTGAAGGAGTTACAAAACCAGTTGAATGAGCTCATTGATAGAGGTTTCGTACAACCTAGTGTGTCACCTTGGGGAGCTTTGATCTTGTTTGTCAAGAAGGATGGTAGTATGCGTCTGTGCATTGATTACCATGAGTTGAATAATCTGACTATCAAGAATAGATACCCGCTGCCCAGAATTGATGATCTCTTTGATCGGTTGAAGGGTGCAGCTGTGTTCTCAAAGATTGATTTAAGGTCTGGATATCACCAGTTGAAAGTGAAGCCTAGTGATATTTTCAAGACAGCTTTTCGAACAAGGTATAACCATTATGAGTTCCGAGTCATGCCTTTCGGATTGACTAATGCTCCTGCAGTGTTCATGGACCTCATGAACAGAGTCTTTCACGATGTGCTCGATAGTTTGTGATCGTCTTCATTGACGATATCCTGATTTATTCGAAGAGTGAAGAAGAGCATGCAAGGCATCTAGATTTCACTTTGCGAAGACTGTGAGAAAAGAAGCTTTATGCTAAGTTTAGAAAGTGTGATTTTTGGCTCAATAGTGTAGTATTTCTCAGCCATGTGGTTTCAGCTGAAGGTATTCGTGTTGATCTTGAAAAAGTCCAAGCAGTGGCTGATTGGGAAAGACCGAAGACCGTGACGGAAATAAGAAGTTTCCTTGGATTGGTGGGTTACTACAGAAGGTTTATTGAGAACTTTTCTCGGTTGGCTGCTCCTATGACTAAGTTAACTAGGAAAGAAGAGAAGTTTGTTTGGTCTGAAGCTTGTGAGAAGAACTTCCAAGAGTTGAAGGATAGATTGACAAGTGCCTCAGTTTTAACTATACCTTATAGTTCCGGTGGTCTAACAGTCTATACTGATGAGTCAAAGATTGGTTTGGGTTGTGTACTGATGCAGCATGGTAAGGTTGTAGCCTATGCTTCTCGGCAATTGAAAGATTATGAGCGGCATTACCCCACTCATGATTTAGAGCTTGCCGCGGTGGTTTTTGCTTTAAAGATTTGGAGACATTACCTCTACGGTGAGAAGATTGCCATTTTCACGGATCATAGGAGTTTGAAGTACTTCTTTACCCAAAAGGAGTTGAACATGAGGCAAAGAAGATGGTTGGAATTGGTTTCTGATTATGATTGTGATATTCAGTATCACCTTGGGAAGGCAAATGTTGTTGCAGATGCTCTTAGTAGGAAGATTCAGAAGAAGACTTTGGATCTGAATACTTTGAGTCTACCTTTGTTGTCTTTTATTGAAAGTTTTGATTTGGAAGTTGTCCCTGAGAATTCTGATTTTGTTCTTTCTGCCATGACGGCAAGATATGGTCTTAGAGATAAGATTGTTGCTCTACAAACTTCTGATCAAGAACTTAAGGACAAATTTGAGAAGATTTCTTCGAATCCTGAGTCAGACCTCGACTTTGGTATATCCATGGATGGTGCTTTATTATTTAGAGGTAGATTGTGTGTGCCGGCAAATGATGAAGTTAAGAAGGAAATATTGAAGAAAGCACACCAGTCGATCTTTACAGTACACCCTGGAAGCACCAAGATGTACAAGGACTTGAAGGAACATTTTTGGTGGATTGGTTTGAAGACTGATGTTGTATGTTTTTGATTTTAATTTTGAGAATAGTAAAGATGAAAGAGTGCAACACCCCCACCAACAACCACCTCACCCCCCCCCCCCCCCCTCCTCAAAGGAAGTGGAAATACATTTAAATTCCTAGACACGTTTCCCCCGGACAACAAAAGCCCAAAAACCACCGTGGGTGTTTTTTTGTTGAAAAAAACCACCCCCCCCCATCCCCCTCCAAACCAAACCCCCCCCCCCCACCAGAAACAGCAACGTTTTTTTTGTATTTTTTTTTACTCCCACATGGTGTGCCAATGTGTTGTAACTAATATATCCATTGCCGGTTTGTACCAGTCAAACCAATCTCAACCGGGTTCAATTGAGATATAAAGCTAAGATGATCGAAGACGTCCAAAGAGGAGCAATGATCTGATGGCCATGATTTAAAGAGTATTATAAGCGGGAAAACTAGTATAAAAGCGGAGGAAGATCCGTGAGAAGGTAAGTCTCTAGAATCAACCAATACTCTAAGCTCACTCTGATTGAACTCCATTACTAGCATTCCAAAAGCTCCAGAGAGAGCTCGGTGAACACCATTGACTCCATACTGACTAGATCGTCGGAGACGAGACGCCGATCAAGACGATCGGCTCCGTTTCTTACTGTGATTCTGTGTTCTTTCAGGAGTGAGAGGTTGATTGACTGAAGAGCGAGTCAGATCGATCCAAATCTGAGTGGATTGGTGCGAAGGATTACGGTTCAAAGCCTCCGGCAATTTTAGCACCAACATTTGGCGCCGTCTGTGGGAATTCAAGTCAGAACAGAAGCTATGGCTCAATCACCTGAGCGAGAGGGGGAATTACCGATAGAAATGGCGGAAACAAGCCGAGGGGAGCCAAGGAGAGTAAATCCAAAAAGAAGAGCGAGAGAAGTGGTTCCGATACCGCAAATTCCAGTGATGCAAACTCGACAAAGGCAGAGAATGCTGGAAGATCATTCTCCATCTCGTCCAACTGATCAGTTTGAAAGGCAAGAGAAACAATTAGCAGATACATTGGCGACATCTCGTCCAGAGTTAGATCCAAATCTAATTGCTTTGGCGGTTTGAGAGCATGCAAGCATCAAATACTGGAGACACAAAATCTAATGAGAACCTTCATCAAGCGGATCGGAGTACATCCCGAGGAGAGAGTTCCGGTTTTGTCGGTTGGAAGATCTCGAACTCTTTCCCGAGCAAAAGCGACTTCTCCCCAAACTCTCGGGTTCAAAAATCGGGAGGAAGTCGAAGGAGATCATTTCGAAGGAAGGATCGGGAGAAAGTGCAGATCCAAACTATATTCCACTAGAGACGGAAGATCGAGAATCGTCCGGAGATGATCAATTGAGTCATATCTGGAGCAAAAAAAGGGGAGGCGTTGGGAATTGGAGAGATAAGAGAGAAACAGGAAGATCGGAGATTGCAGATCCGAAGTTTATGGATCGGAAATCAGCAAAAGATTTCGCGTCCTCGATGATCGATCCAACGATTGGTGAATAAAGATGGCGGAGAAAATACTGAGGAAAATAATGAACCAGAATCCATTTGCTAAAGACATTATGTCAGCACCATTGCCGCGCAATTTTAAACTTCCGACATTCACGATGTACGATGGAAGTACAGATCCAATGGAGCACCTGGCTCAGTTCAACTCTGTTATGATGCTAGCAGGTAACTCTGATATTTTAAAGTGTCGCTCATTTCCATCTTCCACGAAAGGATCTGCAACAACCTGGTTCTTCACTTATTGCCAGACTCCATTAAGGATTTTAAGGATTTGACGAAAGTATTCTTGTCAAGATTCCAAAGTAGCATGAAAAGCAGCAAAACTGTTGATAACTTGGCTGCAATCCGCCAAAAATCGGGAGAATCAGTTCGAAATTATATGAAGAGATTCAATCAGGAGTCAATTCAAATTAAAAATTTGAATGAGGCGGTGGCATATGACGCTATGTTCAGAGGCCTAATAGATGAACATCTTCTGGAATTCCTGATTATGAATAAACCAGCAAACATAGCAGAATTGACAACTCGCTGTAATCAGTATGCAAATATGAAAGACATCCTCCAAGCAAGAAAAGAAACTGATAGCAGTGGAGTTAAAAGAAAAGATGAGGGAGTTGTGAAATCTGATCAGAGAGATCAGAGAGAACGAAGGAACAGCAGGAGCTTTTCAAAAAATATTCCTGATCGTCAATACAGAAGGGATATTCCCAAACCATTCCAAGAAAACTACACTCCTCTCAACGTAAGAAGATCGGAAATTCTGATGCAAATTCAGCACCAGGGATTTATGAAATGGCCATTACCTATGATAGCAAAGGCGGATGAAAGGAATCCGAATAAATTCTGTAGATATCACAAAGATCATGGTCATGATACTGATGACTGCAGAATTCTAAAATATGAAATTGAACGACTGATCAACCAAGGAAGATTAGATCAGTATGTTCAAAAAAGAAATGGGGAAACCAGAAGAAATGTTGCTGATCAGCCGAGAAGGTGGAACAATCGAACACCAGCAAGAGAAGAACAAGCCAAGGGAGATTTTCAAGTATAACTCTCCGAGAGGAAAATACTAAACAACGGGAAAATCGGCGATTCAACGAAGCGAGTCCCCGTCATGACCATCCTGGGAAGTTTGGACTTAAATTCAATTTCAAAATCTAAGGCTCATGCCAGGTATGTGAATTATGTTGAATCTCATGTTATTCCTAGAAGAATCAAAATGATGAAGGAAATAGTCTTCACGGAGGAAGAAATGGAAGGAATTCAAGAGCCACACGATGACGCAGTTGTGATAGTCATTGAGGTGGCGAACAGAGATATTCATAGAGTTCTGGTAGACACGGGATCATCTGTAGACATCATGTCTTACGAAGCTTTTCAACGATTGAAGTTGGATACGGTCAAGATAAAACCTTGCAGTACAAGACTATTTGGATTTTCTGGAGAGTCTACTTCGGTAGAGGGAACTGTGGAACTAACGATAACACTTGGAACACATCCACAAACGGTAACTACAGTTACCAAATTTTTGTTAATAAAAAGTCTGTCAGCATACAATATAATTCTGGGGAGACCAACGTTGAATACTATTGGTGCAATAATTTCGACAAGACATTTGAAGGTCAAATTTCCAATAGAAAGTGGCATTGGAGAATGCAAATCAGATCAGAAAACTTCAAGGCAAAGCTACACAACTTTTTTGAAGGATTCGAAAGCACAAGGTAAGGCACTTGCCTTTCTTGTTGAGAGTTCCGAGATAATAGAGATGAGGAAAAAATTCAAAGAGGTGAACCAGTAGAAAAGCTAGAAAAAATTTGTTTTGATTTGGAGAATCCAGAAAAAGGGACCATGATAGGAGCTGATCAGAGCCGATCAGGATAAGCAACAATTGAAAGAATTTCTCCAGCAAAACGCAGATGTCTTTGCCTGGTCAGCACAAGACATGCCGAGGTTTAAGTAGGGAGGTAGCGAGCATTGTTTATGGATAGATAAATCTATCAAACCGATAAAGCGAGAGACGAAGGAATTTCTCATCAGAAAAGCATGATGCAATTAAGGTTGAAGTGGACAAACTTAAGAAATCTGAGTTCATTGAGCAAATCGAGTGCCCAAGGTGGTTAGCAAATGTGGTAATGGTGAAAAAACATAATGGAAAATGGCGAATGTGTGTAGATTACACTGATTTGAACAAGGCATGTCCCAAGGATTGCTATCCTTTGCCACGAATCGATCAGCTAATCGATGCCACATCGAGTCGGCGAGATGTTGAGTTTTATGGATGCTTATTCGGGTTATAATCAAATTCTTATGAAAAAGGAGGATCAACCTCACACGGCATTCATGACCAATCGGGAAAGCTATTGTTATAAAGTTATGCCTTTTGGGTTAAAAAATGCTGGTGCAACGTACCAAAGGGCAATGAACAAGGCTGTTCGTGATCAAATTGGAAGAAATATGGAGGTTTATGTAGATGATCTTCTTGTAAAAAGTCAATTTAAATCTGATCATCTCGTCGATCTGAGAGAATGCTTTGATGTATTGAGGAGAAATGGAATGAGACTCAATCCTGAGAAGTGTGCATTTGGAGTTTCATCTGGTAAATTCCTAGGTTTCATGGTCACACAGAGGGGCATTGAAGCAAATCCGAGAAAAAATCGGGGCTATCTTAAATATGACGGCTCCCGGCGATATGAAGGAAATTCAAAGCTTAACGGGAAGAGTTGCAGCATTAAGTAGATTTATATCCAGATCGGGAGATAAGTGTGCACCATTCTTCAAGGCTTTGAAGAATCTAAATGCACTCAACGAATTCAAATGGTCGGAGGAATTTGTCAAAATTCATTTGAAGAGCTAAAGAGGAGGTTGACCAGATCCACCGTTTTATCTCGACCAAAGCCCGGAGAAAGCTTGCGAGATATATCTATCTTCTTCAAAGGCGGCGGTAAGCGCGGTGTTAATCCGGGAGGAAGGTCTTGTCCAAAATCCTATCTACTTTGTAAGCCATACATTGTTAGATGCAGAATCTAGATATCCGGAATTTGAGAAACGGGCTTTCGCCTTAATAATAGCGACCCGGGAAGCTCCGGCCCTATTTTCGGGCTCATCCAATTATTGTTCTTACTAAGCGGCCTTTAAAGAAAATACTGCATAAACCTGATCGCGGGGAAGAATGGTATCATGGGCGATAGAGTTAACGAGAACATGATATAGATTATAGACCTAGAAGCGCAATAAAGGCACAAGTTTTGGCTGATTTTATTGCTTTGAAAGTATTTCATCACCGAGAGGAGGAAAAAGATTCTAGTAAGGCATCTTACGTATGGACCTTGCATGTAGATGGGTCAAGTCATTCGCGAGGATCGGGAGCGGGAGTGATTTTACAAAGTCCGTTCGGATTTGTAATTCAAAATGCACTTCGGTTTAATTTTCATGCTTCAAACAACGAAGCGAGAATATGAAGCTCTTATTGCGGGATTACGACTAGCTAGATCTCTCTGTGTTCAAAGCATCGAAGTAAAAAGTGATTCGAAGCGGTGGTCGGTCAAGTCACGGGAGCGTATGGTGCGAAAGATGATCGAATGGTCAGCTATCTTAAAAAAGTATCACAATGTAAGGAGTGGTTCACACAGTTCTCGATCACAAGGATATCTCGAAATCAAAACAATGAAGCGATTCTCGGCAAAATTGGCATCCGCAAAAATCTGTTTCTATTCCACAAAGCTGTATATTATGAGGAGCTAGATATTCCGGCATATTCGAGCCGAGAGATAATGGAAATTGATGCGAGAGATATCTTGGATGGATCCTATTATGCAATATCTAAAAGATGGTATTCTTCCTGAAGATAGAGAAAAGGCGGAGAACTGTAAAAAAGAAGAGCTGCCGGGTTTATTCTAAAAAATGAGTTATTATATAAAAGAAACAGTTTACGGGCCCTTTGTTGAAGTGTTTGGGACCCTACGATGCTCTTTATGCTCTATCTGAAGTTCATGAAGGAATTTGTGGAAACCACTTAGGTGGGAAAGCTTTGGCATATAAAATTTTAAGACAAGGATTTTATTGGCCACGAATGCAATCCGAGGCAATTGAGTATGTAAAAAGGTGTCATCAATGCCGATTCATGCACCAATTCGGAACCAGCCAGCAGAGCGGCTAACATCAATTCTTAATCCTCTCCCATTTGCTATGTGGGGTATGGATTTGTTGGGACCTTTTCCTGTTGCAGCTGGAGGGAAAAAGTTTGTGGTGGCTGCAATCGATTATTTTACGAAATGGGTAGAAGCGAAAGCCT
Source organism: Hakea prostrata (assembly GCF_041222555.1). Lineage (NCBI taxonomy): Eukaryota > Viridiplantae > Streptophyta > Magnoliopsida > Proteales > Proteaceae > Hakea > Hakea prostrata. Next base: position 14,450,070 of record NC_142603.1, read on the forward strand.
TGGCAACAACTACCACGAGTCAAATTGAAAAGTTCTTCGAGAAATCATGTCATATTCAGATATGGCCTACCAAGAGATTCTCTTGACTGATCACGGACCACAATTTGACAATGAGAGATTCAAGGAATTCCGTGCAGATTATCATATTGAGTGCAAACACTCATCCGTAGCGTATCCTCAATGCAATGGCCAAATTGAGGTAACAAACAGAACACTTTTGCGGGGGATAAAAAGGAGGCTGGATGAAGCGCATAGTCTGTGGATTGATGAACTACCTCATGTATTATGGGCATATAGGACTACGGTCGAGAACCCCAACAGGTGAAACACCTTTCGGATGGCGTATGGATCGAAGCATTGGCTCCGGTGGAAGTTATGGTGGGATCAAATAGATATGAAGGATTTGATCCAATAACTAATGAAGAGGGACTACGGGCAAACCTCGAATTTTTAGATGAAGTCGAGAGAAAAGGCCTTATACCGTAATATGGAATATCAAAGGAGAAACAACGGCGTATTATAATGCTCGAATCAAACATAAATCTTTCGGAGTAGGAGATTTGGTTTTGAGGAAAAAATCAGCGTCGGATCCAAGGAATTGTGGAAAGCTTTACGCAAGCAGGGGAGGGACCATATGTGGTAACAAAAGCTGTGAGCAAAAACACATCTTGGCTGAAGGACTCTCATGGAAGTTGTTTGAAACGACCGTGGAATGTAGTTCACCTTAAGAAATATTATCGGTAGAAAGAATTTTCTTGTATTCTTGGAGAATGCATTTTATTAAGCGGGGTCATCCAAAGTTTCTTTCTCGTTATTAAACCAAGAAACATTAATGTGAACCGGTTTCTTCGATCAAGCCATATCAACGCTGATCCGGGGTCATTCCTTCCGAGGATGATCCCGACTTTCCGAATCGGGAGGCCCAAGTGGCCAGCCTTCCGAGGCCTGGTCATGCTTTCCGAAGCTGATCACGGATCATTCCGTCCGCCGAGGATGATCCCGACTCTTCGTGAGTTAGGCTCAAGTAGCCAGCCTTCCGGGCGTGATTATGCTAGCTGATCCGGATCATTCCGTGCCGAGGATGATCCCGACTCTTCGTGAGTTAGGCTCAAGTAGCCAGACCTTCCGAGGCCTGGTCATGCTTTCCGAAGCTGATCACGGATCATTCCGTACCGAGGATGATCCCGACTCTTCGTGAGTTAGGCTCAAGTAGCCAGCCTTCCGAGGCCTGGTCATGCTTTCCGAGGCTGATCACGGATCATTCCGTGCCGAGGATGATCCCGACTCTTCGTGAGTTAGGCTCGAGGTAGCCGAGGTCACGCTCGGCTAATCACGGATCATTCCTTTCGCGAGGGTGATCCCGGATTGTTCCTTCCGAGGAATGATCCCGACTTTCGAAGTCGGACCCAAGTGGTCGACCTTCCGAGGCCAGGTTATGCTTTCCGAAGCTGATCATGGATTGTTCCTTTCGAGGAATGATCCCGACTTTCAAGTCGGACCCAAGTGGTCGAGCCTTAGAGGCGAGGCGGGGGGTTATGCTTTCCGAAGCTGATCATGGATCATTCCGTACCGAGGGTGATCCCGACTTTCCAGAGTCAGACTCCAGTAGCCATCTTTCTAAGGCATCATTTGGATCGAGTACGACGGAATTAATCAGTAAGTAACTCAAGGATCAGGTTACATTGAAGTCTGTTAATTAAAGCTCAAAGGTCAGATCAGGTATTAAATCAACATCTCAAGCTATCTGATCAGGTAAAAAAAAAAAAATCATTTCAAATACTTTTTCATCAGAGGTATTTTCAGCAGTATATATATAATATAAAAATAATCACAATAGAAGGAGGGAAGAAAATTTCATTCACATAAAAGATGGACAAGTAAAAAAGAAGAAGAAAAACCCTCATATGCAAAAGAGGTAGGCAAGAAAGAAAAAGGTAATGACCATAAGTTGAGGATTAGCTAAATGGTTAACAATAACCTTAAAGAAAGAAAAAGGTAAGTCCATAAAGCAAAAAGAGTGTTTTCTTCATATGTGTGATTTTGTAGATGGATCAACATCTGTAGCATTATCAGACGGATCAACATCAACAGCATCATTAGCAGCAATATCTTCATCTCCTTGAGCAGGTAAATTGTCATCATCATTATCATCTGAACCACTGGCGGAATGATCTGGGCCAGAGCTGGAGGAGTCACTCATATCATCATCAGAATCATCTTCTGATGAACAATCAGAATTGGGATGCTTCAAATTCCTAAGATCAAAAAAGGTTCTAGAAGGGAGAAACTCTGGAGGTAACATTTTGAAATCTAAACCGGGGTGAGTCTTAAGGATCTACGAAAAAATTTGGTCGAGCAGTCCTTTACCATATTTTTGCAAAACCCTTGGAAAGTCGGATTATCTCCAACTTCCTTTATAGAGGAGGTAACCGAGTTTAAAACTATATGGCTCTCATTTTGTATTCTTCTCTTTTCAATTTCAAACTGTTTCCTCTCTGCCTCTAAGTCTTCATGCAGCAAAGTTTTGAATTTCAAAGTTTCATCCGGGGAGTGCATGAAGGTTTTCTTTCTCCTTAGAAACCAAATTAAAGGAAGCATTGAGATTATCCTTTTCCACTGTCATCTCATTCAGCCTTGACACCAAACCATTATTCTTATCTTCCAAAGTAGACTTCTCCAGTGAGAATTGAACTGAAGGCTTTCACATGATATTCTTGTGCCAACTCTAAAGCAGTATTCAGCTTCTCAATCTCATCAAACTTCTCCTGGAGTTCATTCTTTTCCTTCTTAATGCTTTGTGACCAGATCAAAGCTCTGGTCAGCTTTCCTTTAAAATCTTCTCTTTCACCTGTGGCAATTTTGGCCCTGTCAAGGGCATCATCCTTTAACATTTTAAGTTGAAGAAGCTCATTCCTATGATTCAAAACGGCTTCTCTCAACATAGAAACTTCTTCCTGCAATTCAGCACAATGGTCAGAGCAAATTTCATAATCATTATGCAAACTATCAAGATCATTCATCAAATCTATTTCTCGAACTCAAATTTCTTTGTTAATTTTCTTTACGAAGATCCCAATTTTCTTCGAAGATCCTGTACCTCATTAACCAATTCGAAGTTCTTCTTGATCGGTTCAACATTTTCTGAGACAAAGTTTTCTCTCTCTCCAACACTTGAGAAAATGCATTGAAGGCAGCTCCAAAACATCTGTTTATCAATCAATATATATATACATTAAAGACAATATAAATAATCAGGTCAAAAGTGAATTAGTTTTAAAAAAAAAAATAAAATAAAAAGAAGGAGATGGTCTAATTCTTACCCCCACCCATGAGAATAAAGATCAGAATCAGACATCCGTGCAGTATTCTTCTTGTCGCGAGGAATTCTGCCTTTTGTACCCCATTCTCCGGCAGCCTCCCAATTACGGTGGCTGTGTGATTTTCTTTTAAAAACCACTCGGGGTGGAAAGGGTTCCCAGAATCAGCATTGCTCATGGTATCATCAACTTTGATCGGGGGCTGGTTGGAGATCGGCTACCCCAAGAATATTCTCGGGATTAACATTCAACTGCGGCATCATTTGAACCGTCTGCATGATGATATTTTCTTGATCTTCATGAGGGACAATTACCACGAGGGCTTTAGGAGGGACAGGATTATTCTCTGGGAGAACTACTTCATGAATTCCATGGGAAACATTTTGGTTATTATCCTCCAAAGGAGGAACATCTTCATTACTTCTCTCAGGAGGAGGAACATCTTCATCATTTTTCTCGGGAGGGGGAACATTAGTATCCGGGGGAGCAAGAACATTGGTATCCGGAGGAGCAGGGAACATCGATATCTGGGACGAGCAACATCCAACACGGGGATGGACAAAGGTAAAACGGGACGCGGAAATTTCATTTACATGGTCCTCGGCAACAACATCCAAGGGAGAGACAGGGAATATCAATATTTTCATCACATAGTTGATCGGCTATTTCTTCAATAATACCACCTGCGACATATGTTAGTATGTCTTCAGCAATTTTCTTCGGATGGTCGGAAGAATAGTCAAATAAATCCTTACCTTGACCTTCGTCCTCAACCATTTTTTACGGGAAGACGAAGTATCATGAGGAATTTCTTCACATGGATTATCTTCAACAACGGGAACTTTTATGGGGGCGGTATGAATTTCTTTTCTTCTTTTCTTCTTCTTCTTTGAGCCGAGATGGGCCCCGGTCGGAGGCTGGACACTGTAGACCTAAGTCTACATCTCGGTGTATTGGAGGTTACGGAGGTCCTCATCTTGGGACCAGGGATTTCACTTGCAACTGTTTTCACAATTTGCACATCAGCATCTTCTCCGATGGCACTTTACGGAGCCGGGGTAGTTTCCTCTTGATCGGGGAATCTCTCTTAGCAGTTTTTCTCTTCGAAGGATGACGGGCGGTATGTTTTCTTTTCTTGGAGGGTTTAATGACCCTAGAATCAGACTTCTTTTCTTCCGAAACACTTCTCCGTAAGTCGGCAACATTAAGGATGGGACGAGCAATTACTTCGATGGCAAAAATATATGATAATGAGTAAGGATTACAAAAGGATAGAAAGGTATACAACGGTTATTATCTTTACCGGAAAAAGGCCATGACTAATGAGACCTGCATCCGTCTTCAACTTGGCGCATCTATGGGAGTTCTAGTCGGAATCATTCTCCAGGTTATTCGGTCATATTCAGTAAGCACAGGACGTACTTTTAGAGGAGATAAGGATTCCAAGGAATGAAGACACCATCGAGACCGGAAGTTTGGATTTGGAATAGCGCGAGAAAAAGTATTTTTCCCGCCATTGCTTATTGTCATGGGGAATGGAGGAATCAATGAAAATTTTGGATTCTCTCCCCAGTTCACCCAAAATGCGGGTTCTTCGGCAAAATGAAGATATCCGCGTTCGCGGGATACTTTCAAGGTGTAATAATTTCTGAAGAGATCAACGAGACGGGACACGATTCATCGAAGAATGAACGCAAAAAAAACGATAAACCAGCCTCCAACTATTTGGAGTAAGGCGAGAAGGACAGACATGATAATAGTCTAACAAAGATTGAACTATGGGAATCAGCGGGATTCTAAAACCTGAATCAAGGTGATCAAGGTAGATGGTGATAACACCGGGATCAAGCGAGTAAGGACGGTCGGAGGAGTCGGGAACCCATACTCTAGCATCGGAAGGAAAATGGTAACTTTCCAAATAAGAATCCGGGGAGGATTTCTTTATTTTAGTGGGATACCATTCGGGACCGGCATGCTTTGGGTCCATTTTTCTCTCGGACATGTTGACGGGGAGTATAAGGAAGGATGGCTTCGTCATGAGCATACGGGACCGGTTTCCAATCTGAAGGATCATGTTGAGAAGAGGAAGAAGCACCGGACACATTTTTCATTTGCTTTTTGTTTGAAGGTATATCGGGTTGGGAAGAGATCTTGGGTGCTTGAAGGATTGGAAGCGGGATCCATGGCGGAGATAAGCAAGGAAGAAGAAGGAAATTGAAAAGGTAAAATCCGAAAAGGAGTAATAAAGAAGTTAGCGAGATAGGTATGTTGGTGTTCGCGAAGAAGAGAGTACGGAACGGAAAGGAAAAGCGACAGGTTGATGAGATATATATAAAGAATGAGAGAGGATTTCTTGAGAGGGGGAAATACACGATGGTCCAAAATCAATGGTCATTACCTTTCGTAACCGACGCGTGGGATTAATCAGCTAACGCATGAAAAACAACAGTTGAAAAAATGAAGATGATGTGTGAAAAGACAAGGGAACAATATGATGGCAATGCATGGGAAAAAGATGAAGTCAGTGATCAGGCGGCGGTAACGCTAAGGAAGTTAAAAAGTTGTATTTGAAAATTCAGAAAAGATCTGACAAGACAGTGATTTCAGCCGGTTTTAAGATAATTTGGGGGCTGAATACAGTAATATAATGTCAACCAATACGAAGGACATGATCTCATGAGAGATATAATTATAAGCAGATTTTCAAGATAATGATGATATGATGCGGTAACTCGTCATCAAGGTTTTGAAGAAACCAAGAATTACCTGGGGAAAAGACATAATAGCTGGACAAGAGATCTTGTGTGTTTTTTATGAAAAGGATAAAACCTCTGACCGAGAGTCTCATACGAGCTCGACTCGATCAGCGAGCTTGGGGGCTTATGTTGTAACTAATATATCCATTGCCGGTTTGTACCAGTCAAACCAATCTCAACCGGGTTCAATTGAGATATAAAGCTAAGATGATCGAAGACGTCCAAAGAGGAGCAATGATCTGATGGCCATGATTTAAAGAGTATTATAAGCGGGAAAACTAGTATAAAAGCGGAGGAAGATCCGTGAGAAGGTAAGTCTCTAGAATCAACCAATACTCTAAGCTCACTCTGATTGAACTCCATTACTAGCATTCCAAAAGCTCCAGAGAGAGCTCGGTGAACACCATTGACTCCATCTTGACTAGATCGTCGGAGACGAGACGCCGATCAAGACGATCGGCTCCGTTTCTTACTGTGATTCTGTGTTCTTTCAGGAGTGAGAGGTTGATTGGACCCCCAAAGCCCCCCCACCCCCCCCCGGGGGGGGGGGGGGGGGGGGCGCCCCCCCCCCCCCCCCCCCCCCCCCCCCCCCCCAAAAAAGTTTTTTTTGCCCGCGGCCCCCCCCCCCCCCCCCCCGGCGGGGGCAGCGGCACGCGCGCCCGGCCCCCCCCCCAATATGAAAGTGCCCCCCCCCCCCCCCCCCCCCCCCCCCCCCCCCCCCCCCCCCCCCCCCCTTTGGAGAGGTCCCGCGCCCCTTTGGGGGGGGAATGGGGGGAAATTGGGATGAACACTTAGCTTTGGTTGAGTTGCCTATAACAACAGTTATCAAGCAACAATAGGCATGGCTCAGTTTAAGGCTTTGTATGGTAATACTTGCAGGACACCATTGTACTGGACTGAGACTAGTGAAAGAAAAGTCTTAGGTCCTGAGATGATTGAAGCTACTAGCGCAATGGTCGATATGATAAGAGAAAGGATTAAGTCTGCCTAGTCTAGGTAGAAATCTTATGTTGACAAGAGAAGGACTGATCTAGAATTTCAAGTTGGATAGAAAGTTTTCTTGAAGGTTTTGCCAATGAAGGGTGTGATGAGATTCAATGTTAAGGGAAAGCTTAGCCCTCGTTTCATTGGACCTTTTGAGATTTTGGAGAAGGTTGGACCTATTGCGTATCGATTGGCATTACCTCCATCTATTGCTGCTGTGCATAATGTGTTTCATGTTTCGATGCTCCGTAAATATATAGAGAATCCGGAACACATTCTACAGTAAGCACCTGAAGGACTTAGTGCTGATCTCACTTATGATGAAGAGCCAGCCAAAATTTTGGATAAGAAGGACAAGCAATTGCGGAATCGCACCATCCCTTTGGTAAAGATTCGTTGGAAGAACCATACCCCTGAAGAAGCTTCTTGGGAGAAGGAAGAAGATATGAAGGAGAAGTTTCCTCACCTCTTTGGGAGCACAGGTATGCTTTCAATTTCGAGGACGAAATTTCTTTAAGGGGGGGAGAATGTGAAACCCAACCCTAACCCTGACCCGGAAACCCTGTTGTTTGTAGGTCCAGCAACCCGAAGTAAGGCAAGAAGTCATCTTTGGGCCATTTCTATTGAAGACTTGATGGCTGGACTGAGATCCATGAGTGTTGATGTCAGTGTTCCATTTATGGAAACTGCACCCTGATGAAGATCAGATTAGTTGATGGACTTGGAGTGCTCTCTATATTGGTTCGAAGGCATTTCTACCTACTAGGTATGTCACTTTAGGCGTGTGCAAAACCCCTTGATGTTTGGACTTGATCTGAGCCTTCAATTCCCTGTTTTGAAGTTGCTGTTCTAATTGGTCGACTGGACCAGTCGACCAATCAATCGACCAATTGATTCTGTTTTTGAAATTTAGGTCGTGGCTACTCTATTTAAGTTTAGTCTCGGGAATACTCCACCTCATCTGCCTCCTAAGCCTCTGGAACGAGTTAGAACCCTATTCTAATCGATTCCCTTGCATCTTTGGTTGATATCTCGCAAGAACTCAAGTGATCTTCATCCTCCTGGATCAAAGGTATGTTTATGATCTCTTTCCTCTCTATCTCTGATTTTTTCTTTTCTTTATTCTGTTAATGGTCGAGATTAGGAAGAAGATGCTGCACCCTTGCAACCATCTATTCCATGATCTCATCATGTTCTTTGAGATCTATGATCATTATGATGATCTTAACCCTAGCCAGTTGAATCATGAAAACCCTAATCCTTGAAACCCTAACCTTGTGTGGTCATCAGGAGAACCTTTGGTAACCTCCCATGTGAGGGAAACCTCATGGGTAAATTGTTAGGTTGATCTAAATTTAATATTCTATAATTCTTCTTGTTATAATTGGCCTATCATTAATTCCCTCCCTCCTGTGATCTTAACCTTTTCCATGGGAGCCAAAAAGGGTGAAACCCTAATTTCTTGGATATATGTTATTGACCCTGTTAACATCCAATCAATGTGTTTTCTTTACTAGAATCATAACCTATCATCCTCTAGTTCATTATCCTTGATCCACACTATTTTCCCTTCATGATCTATGTTTAACCTAATTAGGTTAACCTTCTGGTTCCTAAGTTGTAACCTGGAAACTTGAATTGATTAATGGTTTGATGTCCTCTATAAACTTGGATGCTTCCATTAAAGTTTCCCCCTTATTTTTTACCCTTTTGAACCACCAAATTTGGATTCATATTCTAAAATTTCTGATTCTTGAAGGCTACTGTCTCTGTTGGTCGACTCATTGGTCGATTGAGGCAGTAGACCAATCAGTCGACCAATGGGTACAGCAACCCCATTCTTGGTCTGTTTTGATTGAATTGTGATCTTTCCTTCTATGTATCTTTCCTAACTTATTGTATACACTTGTTTAAGACTCTTTTCTCAGGTTTAGTCAAGGTCTTACTTGATTCTCTAAGTTCCTTTACGAGTTAGAAGGTAAGGACAATTATCTCCATAACTACATAGATCACATACTCTCTGGTTTCTATCTTTATGAAACTATGAGTTTTACTACTGTTTGTATACTTTTACTTCTGATATACTACTGTGAGAACAGTAGCACTTGTTTAGGTTATCTTTTCATTATTCATACTTATATGAATTGGTTATTATCATGTTGTTAATGATTAGATCATGACTTTATATTTTCCTTGGTATATGATGAACTGTTGACTGTGTATGTCATGACTGATCTGAGATTGTATCTGATTAGGTATGATTTGGGATTGAGAGGTGTCCTTTTGACACTTCTGTTCTTGGACATTATCGGAAATAGTATGGGATGTTTCCGGGATTGTCCATCGACGCTTTCCTGAATTATTGATTGTCATACCTAGGGCTGTCTAGCAGTGTTTGGCTAGGATATCCCCGTTATATCAGACCCAAACCGGAAGGGTATTGAGACCGAAATACCCGTGGCAGCAATGGGGATTCACGGGCGCTCAAGACCGGTAACCAACCCGTGAGAGGACGAGAATCACATTGTGGGGGCCATTTATTGGAGGGTTGCATATGGCTAGACTTGGGCTCATGGGAGCTCAAGACCGGTGAAATGATCCGTGAGGGGACATGAGAGCTTCCCGTTTACCGTATGTGGATAACCAATAGGGTTGATGAGTTCGTAGTCCGGGACTATTAGAACTCTAGTGGAAAGGATACCGGAAAGGATAGCCCGGGGCGAGGAATGGAAGTATCTGGACCTGAGTTGATGTAACTGAGTAGATGACTTGCATTGGGCTAGGCTTTACCCTGACATGCGCCGGTACTTATGCCAAATGGTTGTGAGAGAGAGTGTTGACTTAACCCCTTGCCATGGTTTGTCCTGAGGGATGCTGGACCCACTACCAACAGGAGCCGTACGTGTGACCTACCCAAAGAAGTATGGTGCGATGACTTAAAGCATGTCTGTCATAGAGACCAGCATACATAGAGTTTAGATGCATACATACATTATTTGTTTCATATTGAATTGCATCTTTTTATGGATTGCTTTCATGTTATTTATGTTATTTGTATTTTTTTATTTATTCTTGTTTGGGGACAAGCATAGTTTAAGTGTGGGGGAATCTGATGAGCACATTTATGTGAAATCTTAGGGCATAAAGCATGCATTTTACACACTTTCAGTGGAGCTACCTTGGATTTTATGAATTTTTAGGACTTTAGCGAATATCTGGAGTTTTGGGTATGAAACATGCGATTTTACACGTCAAGAGGTCCATTCAAATTCTCAGTGCGAAAGTGGGCCTGATGGGCTAAATTATGGGCCAACTCCAAAATATCTTGTAAAATTAGATTAGGATTTTTATTTTATTTTTATTTATTGTAATTGAGAATTGTATGGGGCCCACAAGTAGTCAAAGACTATGATTTTCTATTTTTTTTTAGAAGATTTTATTTTGTTAGATTTTATTTATTTCTCTAATTAGTTTTCTCTCTCTCTTCCCACTTTCTATTATTTTTACTATTTTATTTTATTCTTTTTCCTTAATTAACCCAAAATCGTTTTTGTAAAAGTATATATATTTTTCCATCTTTCCTTTCCTTCTTCCACTCTTTCTCTTTCTTCTCCACCTTCTCTACGTGTTACTCAATCTTAAGTTTTATTTATTTATTTTTTCTCCACTTTCCCTCTTAACGTATTCCTATTTATTTTATTTTATTTTATTTCTCCCCACATTCTCTCTCTCTCTCTCTCTCTCTCTCTCTCTCTCTCTCTCTCTTTATTTCTAACGAATTTTTGCTCCTTCTTTATTTGTTTTTTTCTTTTTCTACTTTACTCTTATTCTTATTCTTATTATTCTTATTATTATTTTTTCCTTGTTTGTAAATTATTCTCCTTCTTCTATAAATATTACCTCCCTCTTAGGTCTAGTTTACATTGGATTTTCTCTTTAGTTTATTTTAGTCTTACACTTTATTTTTCTCTTTAGTTTTACTTTAGTCTTACACTTGATTTTCTCTTTAGTTTACTTTAGTTTTACACTTGATTTTCTCTTTAGTTTACTTTAGTTTTGCACTTTCTATTCTCTTTAGCTTGCTCTAGGTTTTCTCTAGTTCTTTGATTAATTTGTGGGTTCTAGTTTTTTTAGATTGAATGTTTAGGAATATTGAAGTTGTGTAATTTTTCTTGTATGCAAGTGTAATTCCTTTAGTTTTATCAATGCAATTTCAAGTTCAAGTTCAAATTCAAGTTTCAAGTTTGAGGACTTGCTTTCTCTCTGGGTCTAGCAATTGCAGATCTAGTTTATTCTAGGTTTGGTTGTTAGGGTTGGTTGAGATTCGAATCGTTTATTCAAGTTTTGTTTGGAAGATGCAAGTAAGTAAGATTCTTCAATAATCTTCTCTCCCCCCCTCCATTCCTACTTCTATCTACCCCTCCATATTCTTAATTTAGGATTTAAATTTCAGCATTTACTTACTGTTCTCCTTTCCCCTGGGTCCTTGATCAAAGATGCCTATAGTCGTGCCTCTCTTTGGTTAAGGTTTCCCTTTTGCTATTATTGCTTTGTTTATTGCTTTGTTATTTCTTTCTGCAATTTCTTTGTTCGCATTATTTTTCCTGTCTTTTATTTATGCATTGGTTATGTTTGTTTTATTTTTCGTTTCAATTCGATTGCATTAGATGTATGGATTAGGATCATCGGTTTAGTTTAAGTAATTAATTAACAAAAATTGAATCATTCAACTCTCGCATTACTATTAAGAAGTTGAATTATAGGTGGCATATCTCCCTAAGATCGACCTGTTAGCTACACGATACTGTGTGCTTGCGGTTATTTTATTTTGCAAACAAGTTTTTGGCGCTGTTGCCGGGGAGATATTTGTTCACCTTATTTTTCTCATTCTTAGGTAAATCGAAGTGTTTAAAAAAAAAAAAAAATTCAAAGATATTACTCTGAACTTGAGTAGAAACAAAAAGGTATAGTAGTCCCCACTCTACTGCAGAATCCCCAGGATTCATTTGTAGGTGATTCCGAAGACTATACGGATTCCCTTGCTGTCAAACCTATATAGCGCTCAGCTATACGGCAACCTTACGGCTTTGGAATCATTGTTTCAATCTTTGTGGTGGGGAAATCCATTACTTTCAAAGCTCTATGTCCAACTGAGCAACAATGGCTAGTATGAGATGGATGGAGGCAAATCTAACCACAGGGGAAAAAGTTTCCTCATAATCAACGTTCTATTGTTGGGTGTAGCCCTTAGCCACTAAACGAGCCTTGAATATCTCAATAGATCCATCTGCCTTTCTTTTGATTTTGAGAACCCACTGGTTCCCAATTGCCTTTCGGCCTGACGGTAAGTCAACCAAGTCCTAGACATGATTGACTTTCATCGACTCCAAATCTTCCTCTATCACTTTCAACCATTCTTTTGAGCTTGTCCCAGCAAGAAATTCCTACACACTCTTCGGTTCATGCTCATCGAATGGAGTCATCTCATAGTCGTTCTCTTCAAGAGTTACCATGTAGGCTTCATCCTTTATGTTGAAATGTCGACGAGGAACTAGCCAGCCCATGTGGCGCTAGTGCATGTTAGATTGCTCAACCTTTGAGGTACCTATCACATCTGCACTCCCACTCCCGCTAGGATCTTCTATATGAACCTTAGGTTCATTATCCAGAGTCTGAATCCCTGGAATAACAAGATCACTATTTTGTATTTCAAAGAATTTCGATGTTTCTTTGCTAACTCTTGAAAGAGATGGAAAATAATTTTCCAAGAATGTTGCATACCTAGACTCGAGTTCCGTTTTCCTTTCATTCTCATCTAGTCCAATGAAGACATGGCCCTTCGAGAGTTTAGAATATATTACAAAGATACAATTTCTTCCTCTAGGTCCAAGTTTTCTATATTGGTGAGATGTAGAGTGAATATATGATGCACATCCCCATGCGTGCATGTAACTCAAATATGGCTTCCTTCCTGTCCACAACTCATATGGTGTGGAAGGAACTGATTTGGTTGGAATCCTGTTGAGGATATAGGCCGCAGTTAGCAAAGCATCTCTCCAATAAGAGATGGGTAGATTTTCCTGCGCCATCATGGATCTCACAATGTCTGGCAAGGTTCTATTCCTCCTCTCAGCAACCCCATTTTGCTGTGGAGTCCCTGGAATAATAAGTTGCCTAGATATCCCCTTTTCATCACACAACCCTTTGAACATATCAAAGAGATACTCTCTACCTTTATCCTTTCTAAGAGTTTTAATCATTTTATCTAACTGATTCTCAACTAAGCTCATGAACTTCTTAAGACATTCTAGAGCTTCTGACTTGTGAGAAATTAGATAAATGTGACCATACCGTGTATAGTAATCTATGAATGTGATGAAATAAGCCTGTCCTTTTCTAGTATGCACATTCATGGGTCCATGTAGCAGTTAATTTGTGTTTCAATTTGGTTTGGGTGAGCCATTGCTATTGAACCGGTTTGGTTCATGATGTATATATCTTTATTGGCTGGTTGGGTTAGATCAGTTGTATGCAAGGAAATTAGATTTCTGGGTTCAATGGTTTCTTTTTCTTCTCTCTGTTCTTCTTTTTCCCTAGCATGCGATCTTGCTTGGAGCTGGTGATTGCCGCTGCGAATCGAAGGTATCTCCGGCGTGATGGAATGCATATGAAGGCTGTAATGGAGGCATTCTTATGTTCTCTTTGATTACCCTCTCTGTGCAATTTATTTTTTCCTAGATCTGTAAGTTTATCAAATGATTCTCATATTGGATTGGACTCATATCTGAGTCTCGAAGACGTAGGTCTTAGGACTGAACTCTGTCATCAAACATGTGTTTTCTTTACTTTAATCTTGCATTTCTCAATCACGGACACATTTGCGATATCAGTCCACATACATCTGAATGAATAAGTTCTAGAGGAAGAGAGGCTCTCAAAGCATTTTTGAATGGTTTTTTAGTTGCTTTTCCTACTAGACTTGATTCACAGGTTGGCAAATTAGATGTGAACCTTGGACCAAGAGACCTTCTCTTGCCAACATGTTCATCCTATCTAAAGCCAATATGTCCTAATCTAACATGCCACATATTAGAATCAATACACACAGTATCTTGGCAAACAAAAAACACTATTAGAATTATATAACTAATCCATTGTATCCAATAAAATAAAACCATTATGAAGAAAATCATAACCATAAACTGTATCACCTAGATACAAAACCAAAGAATTGTTCTCAAATACAACTCTAAAACCATGTCTTATAAGAAAAATAACAGAAACAAGATTTCGCCAAACGTCTGGAGCATACAGCACATCATAGAGCATTAGCGTCCGGCCACCTCGCAAAACTAATTTGCAAATGCCAACGCCATGAATCTCCACACTTGAGCTGTTCCCTATCGTTATTTTCTTGCTTCCTCTTGGAACACGACGGTATTCCACGAAGCTTGAGCGTTTCCTTGTTATGTGTTCTATCACACTTGAATCAACAATCCACAAAGGACATAATTCAGCAAGCATAATAGAACTTGTTACATAGCAAGATGAGGTATAACACACAATACATACCTCCTGCTCAGTGCTATCACCAGTAAAATGACCAGGCTTTCGGCAATTGAAGCAAATCAAAGATGATTTTTCTTGCTAGCACTAGTCCTATTGAATGCTTGGGGCCATTCTTGTTTTTGTTCCCACCTCTGTTACTTCGTCTAAAGCGCTAAGGTTGAGCTTTTTCCCTTAACCTGCACCCTTACTAGTGCTCGCTTCAGCAGCAAGTACTTTAGTGGGAAGGGCATCAGCCAACATCTGATCCTCCTCCAGCTCAAGGTGCTTGGCAGCTTGATCAAAAGTCTTAACATCATTAGCATGAGTCAAGAAGATCTTCATATGCTCCCAAGTCTTAGGCAATGACTTGATGACTGCAGAGACTTGCTTCTCATCAGTCTTTTGGTGCCCATATGCGCTCAACTCACTTATCATGTTGGACATGATGGTTATGTGCTGCATCATGGTGTCACCCCTAACGCATCTTGTAACCATCAAAAGTGAGTTCGGGTTGGCGGCCTCTTGTGGTGGAAGTCCCTCCATATTGGAACTTCACAGCCTCTCACAAAGACTTTGCAGTCCCTATGCTTCTCAAACCGAAGCATCAGGTCATCCCTCATGGAGCTTAGGATAGTAATCTTAGCTACTCGGTTTTTCCTCTTCCAGGCATTGTAAAGCTCAAGGTCCTTGCGATGCTGTGTAGTGGTACTTTCCTCAGGTGGGGACATGGTCCGGTTTATGGTTTTCAGCATGTTCTGCTATTCCAGGAGATATTGCATCTTTCGGTGCCAAATGTCATAATTCTTCTCATTCAGTTTATCTCCTTTCGTGAGGTCAGCAACGATGCTCTTGGTAGCAACCATTAAACTAGAGACAATATATATGCAAGGATGAATTCAACTATTCTAGCATAAAACACAATACAACACAAGCAACAACAATTCACACTACCATATGTCAACGTATGGTATAAACATTTAAACCAAAAGAGATGCTAACAAACATTCAATCAAATTCTAATGCAAACCCACATAGACTTATATACTAGTTCCATTCTATGCTAGAAACATGATTAATAAGACCCATAATCAAAACTGTTTTACTAAAATAAAAAAAAAAAAAGAACTGGACAGACCAACGTCTCAAAAAATCCATCTCCCAGACAGATTGTTGTCTGGCCCAGACGGACTTCCGTCTAGTCCACTGTGATCAGATGGACGTTTGGTCTACTGTGGACCAAACGGTGTCGGAACGAACTGTACGAATTTACAGTTCCAGAAAAACGGAAAAATCCTTTTTTCACCCAAAAATGCATGAAAAATCCAGCAATTATTAAACAAAGAATACAATCTCATGGATCATCAATCATGCACATTTTTACAGAAGGGAAATCACAAGGATCCTCCCACTTGGATCCAAACAAAAAATTAAGGTTTCTTAAAACCCTCTCAATTTTCCATGGGATTCCATCAAACCTTAGATTCTCCGTTGGTTTCTATAAACCCTTGATCCTCCCATTGGATCCATTCAAGAAAAATAAAAAATTTGGAGGAACAAAGAATCGTGGGAACCTAGGCTCTAATGCCAATGTAGGTGAAATTCTATATATCTATACTCGAAATAGAAGGGAGAAAAATTCTTAACTGGATTAGCTTATCCCAAATAGAACTACCGTAGCGGAAGTTAATTTGATTCCACGTCCTTGTTCCTCCACGAAATCGTCACCGATAAGTTTCCACAATCACGAGGAAAGGGAATGGATTCCACAACCCAAATGCCGATGGAAGAAAGCAAAGACCAAGGCTATGGAGAAGATGATCCATGAAGAACTTCTCATTCTGCGTTTGGAGAGAGAGAGAGAGAGAGAGAGAGAGTCACCTTTAGGAAATCTCACGTATGCGTAATGTGATCACCCAAGTGATGTGGTGGTTACTAGAATATATAACCCTATATTTTGTAACCGCCCAAAAGATGAGTTTCCAATTTTGCCCTTGGGCATATTATAACTAATAAAACCCAGTAGATTGGAATCCACAAAGTCTTATGATTGCATATTTGTAGTTTTAATTATTTTATCTAGGGAAAATTTTCCTAATATTTATTCAACTTTAGAAAATGGACGGTCGGTATTATCCCCCAATTGTCATGACTCATGACGTGATCACCACATCTTCCACAATAATGGATAACAAATTTTTGCCACGTGCTACACCAGTAAAATCAATTATTAGATTACTTGATTACGATTTAAAAGATGATTTGTTGTAATTTAAAGCATGCAAAAGAGGAGAAAAGAATTGTGATTCAAAGAAAAAGGACAACAATAAGGAAAGAATATTGTTCATAAACTTCACGATCTATTCTTTTCCCCCCTAATAGGTCATTTGTATTAAAAGAAAGAAAAAGAAAAAGCATCGGTATTTGCCTTCTTCTTCACACCTCTGTTATTTCTAATAGAACATCTTCAGAAAAAATTTTAGAATAAAAAAATTTCATTCTTTAGCTGATTATAACCTAAGTTTGATTGTTTATTTTACTGTTTCCTTTCTCCACCAAGAATCGATCAATTCCTGCAATTTCTTTAAAAACAATATCTCTTTGCCTACTTTTTGAGATATTATTTTCATGATCTATTTTCTTAATTCAAGAAAATAAAACAAGAAATTCCATAAAATATAAAATTAATAATTCGCACTACAGGTGAGAGTTTAGGAGCATTGATAACCAATAATGACATGCATTATTGTGCCTTTTGACTAATTTAATATGAATTGACAACTTTATCTTTTAAAAAATTAAAAATAAAAATAGCACTTCCATCTTGTAATCTGACTTTTTCTTCTCCAATTAGACGGTGTGATACACTATCTTGTTGTTGCTGAAATTTCTTAAATCATACTCTTTTGAGTGTATTGGATGCGAAAGACTGTCTAGATACACTTCTATCAACTTCCATGGATATGCTTTTTGCCAAATATCAGCATGTATAGGTTTTTGGGTCCAGATGGACTCAGTTGAATCTATCCTTTTCAACGTCCAAATTAATACAAACACTGTTGTCTGCACAACTTTCTTGCTTTTCATAGTTTTTGTCTTACATATGATTTTGATGTTAAGTGTATATAATTTGAGAAAAGACTGTTCATATACAGTCAGTATAGAGATGATTTTCTTGCCCTTCTTATTAGATCCTTTCCGTTGGGAGTTGGGTATCCTTTGCTTTCAAGAAAGTCAATTATTCATGTTTTCTAGAAAATATATGAACGACCCAACACCCATAAATTATGGAAAAATACAAATAAATTGAAGAAACAAACAAATCTAACATGGTTCACACACACACCAATAAGGTGTACTATGTCCACATATAGAAGAACTTTCATTATATAAGAATTTTTTTTTAATGAATTTCTTAATCAATTGTCAAAACAGTGTTATAAAAACTATAATATGAAAGATGTTTGCAAAATAAAATAACCGCAAGCGCACAGTATCGTGTAGCTAACGGGTCGATCTTAGGGAGATATGCCACATAGAATTCAACTTCTTAATAGTAATGCGAGAGTGGAATGATTCAATTTTTGTTAACTAATTACTTAAACTAAACCAACGATCCTAATCCATACATCTAATGCAATCAAATTGAAACGAAAAATAAAGCAAACATAACCAATGCATAAATAAAAGACAGGAAAAATAATGTGAACAATAAAAATAAAAGGGAATTGATCCGAGTGTCAGCTCTGGATCGAGGGAAGGGGAGTATAATAATAATGACTTTGATCGTGGAGCCTTTGCAGTTGCTTACAGTTCACCAATCGGGGGAAAGGGTTTTAGAGAAAAAGAAATTGCGAAAGGAAATAACCAGAAAGTAAATAACAAAGCAATAAACAAAGCAATAATAGCAAAAAGGGAAATCTTAACCAAAGAGAGGCACGACTGTAGGCATCTTTGATCAAGGACCCAGGGGAAAGGGAGAACAATAATAAATGCTGAAATTTAAATCCTAAATTAAGAATATGGAGGGGTAGATAGAAGCGAGAATGGAGGGGGGGGGAGAGAAGATTATTGAAGAATGTTACTTACTTGCATCTTCCAAACAAAACTTGAATAAACGATTCGAATTTCAACTTACCCTAGCAACCAGACCTAGAATAAACTAGTACTGTAGTTGCTAGACCCAAAGAGAAAGCGAATCCTCAAACTTGAAACTTGAATTTGAACTTGGAATTGCATTGATAAAACTAAAGGAATTACACTTGCATAAAATAAAAATTACACAACTTCAATCTTCCTAAACATTTAATCTAAAAACTAGAACCCACAAATTAATCAAAGAACTAGAGAAAACCTAGAGCAAGTTAAAGAGAATAGAAACTGCAAGACTAAAGTAAACTAAAGAGAAAATCAAGTGTAAAACTAAAGTAAACTAAAGAAAAAATCAAGTCTGCCCTAGACCTAAGAGGGAGATAATATTTATAGAAGAAGGAGAATAATTTACAAACAAAGAAATAAAATAATAATACCTAATAATAATAATAATAACAAAAGAGTAAAATAGAAAAAGAAAACAAATAAAGAAAGAGCAAAATTCGTTAGAAATAGAGAGAGAGAGAGAGAGAGAGAGAGAGAGAGAGAGAGAGAGAGAGAGAGAGAGAGAGAGAGAGAGAGAGAGAGAGAGAGAGAGAGAATGTGGGGAGAAATAAAATAAAATAAAAAATAGAAATATGTTAAGAGGGAAAGTGGATAAAATGAATAAATAAAAAAATAAAAAAAATAAAAAAATAAAACTTAAGATTGAGTTCACGTAGAGAAGGTGGAGAAGAAAGAGAAAGAGTGGAAGAAGGAAAGAAGGAAAAAAAAAACTTTCAGAAAAACGATTTTGGGTTAATTAAGGAAAAAGAATAAAATAAAATAGTGAAAATAATAGAAAGTGGGAAGTACTCATAAAACATTGCAAATTCCAATTCAAGTTAAAATAAAACATTGCAAATTTCAACTTTAACAATTGATAAGTACTCATACTGAATCAATAACTATGACAATTTTCCTCACCATTGATTTAAGATCCCCCACACTTGAACTTTATTACCCCGTATTGATTCTTGAGACTAAGCATATATTTCAATCAAAGACTCACCTTATATCTTTCAAGTACACCTCTCCTTTAAGCAAAACCACTAATAGAGTAAGAGGACCAAAGACTAAGGTTTTGAAGTATTTTTGACCAAACATTTCAACCAAAGCATTGATGACATTTGCATTTATTTATTTATTTTTTTCTTCTTTCTTTTGAGTAGTGAACTCTACTTTACTCCACTACGGATGGCTTGAATAACATGGTGGAGCAAACACCAGATACCCAAGTTACTTTGTAGCTTTGCTTTGCAAATGCCCACATAGACAGTGATACGAGAGTTCTTTTCAATAATATCATTCCTAAGAGTTTCGATCAAGTCACCTTGATTCCTGAGTCGGAGTGCCTTGTCTAGTTCCAAGAAATTCAACTTTTACTTTCTACTCTTTTTTTTTTTTTTTTCATTCTCATTTCTTTTTGAGCTTTTGTCATGCCATACAAAAAATTGATCTCAACTCCTAACCAAAGAACAAGGACCCACAAAACCCATAATGGTCCAACGCCTTAAGTTAAGGGCTTCTTATTTTTCTAAGGAAATTCTCATCTCAACATACATACAAGTTACCTTCCTCTCAACAGGGTTTTATGTATTCACGATGGCTACCAAAATCACTCTCATTTCACACATCATAGCAATTGAAATAGTATGTACACTAAACCAAAAGTCAAAGTTAAAATTCACAAAGAGGCCAAAGGTATTCGCCCCACACTTAAGTAATGCAATGTCCTCAATGTATGCATG
Organism: Hakea prostrata; assembly: GCF_041222555.1. Taxonomy (NCBI): domain Eukaryota; kingdom Viridiplantae; phylum Streptophyta; class Magnoliopsida; order Proteales; family Proteaceae; genus Hakea; species Hakea prostrata. The sequence continues at coordinate 14,470,554 of NC_142603.1, forward strand.
AAAAGATAAACAAGGAAGACAAATGAGGGGTATACCTTTCAGTCAAGATGTGCTTATCATGGGAAGCTTTAGTCTTATCTTCAATATCAATGTATGATGGGGAAGACACTCCAAATAAGAAAAACCATGAATAGAAAACTCATCCCTAAAGACTTTAAGAAAAACCTTCACAATGTCAAAGAAAATACTCATCATATGCTGAGGTTTTCTAAAATATTTGGCATCCTTCATAAGATGAATATGAGATTGTACAACGGAAGAGCTTACACCTTTGATATTAGTCATAGACCAACCCAATGCTTCTCTATTATCATTCAACAATGTGATAAACTCTTCTGCTTTGTTAGAAGTTAAATCAGAGACAACAATGATAGGAAGAGAATTATCTTATCCTAAGAAAGCAAACTGCAAATTAGAAAGCAACTCTTTCAATTCTAGCTTGGGAGGTTCAATTATTGAGGGTTTAGGAATGGAGATGGAGATGGATGGGGGGTTTAATAGGCTCCAAAGGTATGTGAAAACTTGAGACTTCAGAAAAGAAGGTTTCACTATCATCTTCCAACATATCCATACATTCTTGAAATTCCTGATCAAAATCAATCTCAAAGTTGGTAATCAAATCATTAGAAAAATCCAAAGACTCCTCAAGCATATTGATTTCTTCCTCAATTTGTGGTTGTTTTCCTATCCTGAACGTATTAAACTCCACAGTTCGATTTCCAAAAAACAACCGTAAGAGGCCATTTCGACTATTGATTAAAGCATTACTAGTAGCCAAAAACGGTCTTCCTAAAATTATTGGGATTTCATCCTTGATTGAAAAAGGTTTAGTATCTAACACAATGAAATCAACTGGAAAAATAAATTCTCCCACTTTTAATAAAACATCTTCAACCATCCCTTTAGGAATCTTAATTGATCTATTCGTCAATTGAAGAGTAGTTTTAGTTGCTTTCAATTCTCCCGATCCTAGTTGCTTATAAACATGGTAAGGCAAAAGATTCACACTTGCACCAAGATCAAGTAAAGCATGTTCAATGTGTGTATTGCCTATGACACAAGCTATGGTGGGGCTCCCTGGATCCTTATACTTGGCTGCTACAGGTTGAGTAATTATGGAACTGATGTTACCTGCCAAGAACGCCTCTTTGGGAACACTAGTGATTCTTTTATTAGTGCATAAATCTTTCAAGACTTTCGCATAGGCGGGGATCTGGGATATGGCATCTAAAAGAGGGATATTCACTTCTACCTTTTTGAAGACATCAAAAATTTTCTCCATAGTTGCAGTCTTCTTCTTATTAACTAGACGGCTGGGAAAAGGGGCCTTAGGAACATAAGGTCTCTCAGGTGAAATTTTCTCTTTTCTCATTGTTTCAGCTAATGGTTCAACAAACTTAGGTTCTGCTACAGTAGTTGGTTCATCTTCAACTTCTATGGGTTTCTCAGACAAACCCTCTTTAGGAGGTACTTGAACATTCTCCTCATCACAGTGGTCACCACTCTTGCTCTTTTCATTAATATGTGACTCACCTGTTAAATACCCTTTCCCACTTCGCAATGCAGACACATAATTTATTGAAGATAAAAAAGAAGGGGATGATTCAACTTGGTTGACTTGATTTGGTAAATTTGATGGTCTTTGTTGAATCCGAATCCTAGGATTTAACTCAGGTTGGCTAGGCATTTTACCCTTTTCTCGCTCAGACAAAGCACTTGCAAGAGTGAAAATTTGTCTTTCCATATTATGCATAGAAGTCATGAAGGTGCTGGAAAGTACTTCCATATTCTTCTCTAAGGTAGAGAGACGAGAAAACTCTGGATTATTACCTCTGTTGAAACCAAGTGTTGATTGATTTTGTGCAGTGAGAGGCATATAAGGCACAACAGGTGAATTGACAGGCCTGGCTAAATTGGTATTTTGAAAATTTGGGGCTTGAGGGAACTGGACATTTTGATTATGAAAAAACTGTGCACTTTGTTTTTGAGGAGCACCAAATTGATTTTGTGTGGAATAATTGCTTAATCCATTTTGGTTTTGCCCTTGAGACCATGAAAAGTTAGGATGACTCTTCCACCCAGGATTGTACGTGTTACTGTACGGGTTTGGGAACATCGCACTGACATTTTCATGTTGGCCTCCAGAATAGCTAGGGCATTTCTCAATTACATGTGTAGGAGACTGACACCATGCACATATAGCAACAGATTTGTCAACAAAAAGTGATTGATTTGGTTGTGGTGGTGCAGCTTTTACTACCAAAGTCTCTAGCTTTTTCAAAAGACTATCTATTTGTGCATCCTTATGAACTTGGTTATCAACAAAATATCCCCTACTAGTCCTTTCAGATTCTTGAATTGACTCCCATTCTCTAGTTCTATCTGCTAGGTCTAAAAGAAATTCCCAAGCTTTGGAATCATCAGTGAATGATGTAAATCCTATGGGGCACATAGATTTCAAAAGTTGCTTAGTTTGATAATCAATACCCTCATAAATTATTTGGCATAAATGCCACAATTCTAAACCATGGTGAGGGCATTCTTGGAGGAGACTTTGGAACCTCTCCATTACCTTAGCAAAAGACTCATTGGGTTTTTGACGAAATTGAAGAATGTCATTTTTTATCTTATTCGTCTTGGAGAAAGGAAATAATTTCTTCAAGAATAGGACAGTGAATTGTTCCCATGTGATAATGCTATCCAAAGGTAGGCTATAAAGCCACTTTTTTGCTTGGTCCTTTAATGCAAAGGTAATAAACCTTAGTCTTACGGCATCATCAGTGAGTTGTTGTACCTTCATAAGGACACAAACCTCCTTAAACTCCCTAAGGAACAAATATGCATCTTGATCAGGAAACCCATGAAATTGGGGTAACATAGACAGATAATTAGGTTTAAGTTCAAAGTTGTTACCCCTTACGTCCAGTAAACGTATACAGGAGGGTTGTGCAGACCGAGTTGGGTAAAATCTATCCCTAAGACTCTTAGGTGGAGGTATGTCGCCCACGGTCAAGGTAGATACTCGAACAAGTCGATTGGTGGAATCACGAGTCCAGACACACATGCACTAACCTCCTAATGCAATTAAAGGCTCTTACGGAAGATGAAGGGAAAGTAATGGATTTCCCCACCACAAAGATTGAAACAATGATTCCAAAGCCATAAGATTGCCATATAGCTGAGCGCTGTATAGGTTTGACAGCAAGGGAATCCGTATAGTCTTCGGAGCCACCTACAATCGAATCCTAGGGATTCTACAGTAGAGTGGGGACTATACATTTTTGTTTCTACTCAAGTTAAGAGTAATATCTTTGAATTTTTTTTATTAATTTTTTTAAACACTTCGATTTACCTAAGAATGAGAAAAATAAGATGAACAAATATCTCCCTGGCAACGGCGCCAAAAACTTGTTTGCAAAATAAAATAACCGCAAGCACACAGTATCGTGTAGCTAACGGGTCGATCTCAGGGAGATATGCCACCTAGAATTCAACTTCTTAATAGTAATGCGAGAGTGGAATGATTCAATTTTTGATAACTAATTACTTAAACTAAACCAACGATCCTAATCCATACATCTAATGCAATCGAATTGAAATGAAAAATAAAGCAAACATAACCAATGCATAAATAAAAGACAGGAAAAATAATGCGAACAATAAAAATAAAAGGGAATTGATCTGAGTGTCAGCTCTAGATCGAGGGAAGGGGAGTATAATAATAATGACTTTGACCGTGGACCCTTTGCCATAGCTTACAGTCCACTGATCGAGGGAAAGAATTTTAGAGAAAAAGAAACTGCAGAAAGGAAATAACAGAAAGTAAATAACAAAGCAATAAACAAAGCAATAATAGCAAAAGGGAAACCTTAACCAAAGAGAGGCACGACTGTAGGCATCTTTGATCAAGGACCCAGGGGGAAGGGAAAACAATAATAAATGCTGAAATTTAAATCCTAAATTAAGAATATGGAAGGGTAGATAGAAGCGGGAATGGAGGGGGGGGGGGAGAGAAGATTATTGAAGAATCTTACTTACTTGCATCTTCCAAACAAAACTTGAATAAACGATTCGAATCTCAACCAACCTAGCAACCAGATCTAAAATAAACTAGATCTGCAGTTGCTAGACCCAGAGAGAAAGCAAATCCTCAAACTTGAAACTTGAATTTGAACTTGAAATTGCATTGATAAAACTAAAGGAATTACACTTGCATAAAAGAAAAATTACACGACTTCAATCTTCCTAAACATTTAATCTAAAAACTAGAACCCACAAATTAATCAAAGAACTAGAGCAAACCTAAAGCAAGTTAAAGAGAATAGAAAGTGCAAGACTAAAGTAAACTAAAGAGAAAATCAAGTTGTTGGTGCTAATTTTTCTGATCGCCTCAAACCGCCACCTTCGCACCGAACTCCTCAGATCTGGATCGATCTGGTTCTCTCTTCGATCCATCAACCTTTCACTCCTGAAAAAGGTAGAACACCAGTAAGAAACGGAGCTGATCGTCACGATCGGCGTCACGTCTCCGATGATCTAGTTAGTATTGTGAAGACGATGCTTCAGAGCTCATTGGAGCTTCTAAAGTGTTCTAATGGAGTCAAATCAGAGTGAATTATGATTTTGGTTGATTTCAGAGACTTACCTTTCTCGAGTCTTCCTTTCCCTTTTATATAAACTTTCCCGCTTATAACACTTTTTCAATCATGACCGTTGGATCATCGCTCCTCTTTGGACGTCGCTGATCATCCCTTCTTTATTCTCTCGATCGAACCCATAAATTTTTTTATCCCATAAATCGAATCCGGCTAAGTTTGGTTAGACCGGTATAAACCGGAAATTGATATTTTAGTCACAACATAAGCCCCCAAGCCTACTAATCAGGTTGAACTTATATGAGACTCTGATCAGCAGGTTTGAATCTGTCTTGTCAAAATCATCCAGCATACTCCGTCCAGCTCTTACGCCTTTTCCCTAGGTACTTTTTGATTTCCCAAAGAACTTTGACGCAAAGTCATCATATCATCATTCACTTGAAAGTTGATTTGTGGCTCTCCCCCTCATAAAATCATATCTTTTGAAATAGTTGAACCGCCTTGCGTGATTATTACATCTCTTTATTCAGCCCCCAAATCATCCTGAAACCGGCCGACATCTCTTCCTTGTCAGACTTTTCACAAATTTTAAAATGTAACTTTTCATCTTCCTTAACGTTACCGCCGCTTGATCATAAATTTCGTCTCTTCCCCACGTACGATCATCATACCTTCCCTTACTTTTCATACATCATCCTCATATTTTTCAACCGCAATTTCCCTATATTCACTGATTGATCCCAAGCGTCGGTTATTAAAAGTAATGACCATTGATCTTGGACCATCGTGTATTTCCCCCCATTTTTCAAGAAATCTTCCTTCGCCTCTCTTTATTCTTTATATATTCATCTATCAACTGTCACCTGCTCTCCTCCGTACTCTATTCTCCTCCTTCGAGAATATCAAATATACTTATCCGCCATTTTCCCTATCATTTTTCTTCAGATTTTATCCTTCGAGTTTTCTTCTTCTTCTTCTCCTGCTTTCACTATGGATACTGCATCTAACCCTTCAATACCCAGTACCTCTATACGACCCATCATTCCTCTCAATATTGATCATCTGAAAGATATGTTTGGTGCTTCTTCTTCTTCTCATCAGAATCCTTTAGAATGGAAACCCACTCCGTATGCTCACGACGAAGCCATCGTTGTGTATACCCCCGTAGATATGTCCAAGGAGAAGATGGACCTAAAATATGCAGGCCCCCGAGTGGTATCCCACCAAGATAAAGAAGTCTCACCTGGCTTCTTATTTGGAAAGTTACCATTTTCCCTCTGATGCCAGAATATGGGTCCCCGAATCTTCTGACCGTCCTTATTCAGTTGATCCAGGAGTCCTTACTGTTTATCTCGACCATCTCGATTTAGGTTTCAGAATTCCTTTGATTCCAATAGTTCAATCTTTGTTGGATTACTATCATGTCTGTCCCTCTCAACTCACTCCAAATAGTTGGAGATTGGTTTACTGTTTTTTCGCTTTCATTCTCAAAATGAATCGTATCCCCTCTGTTGATCTTTTCAGAAACTACTACACTCTGAAAGTATCACGTGAACGCGGATACCTTCACTTTTCCAGAAGAACTTGCATTTCAAATGAATTGGGTAAGGAACCCCAGATTTTCATTGACTCCTCTATTTCCCATGATAACAAACAATGGCGAGAAAAGTATTTTTTCTGCGCTATTCCAAATCCAAATCCAAATTTCTGCTCCCATTGGTGTTTACATTCTCTGAACTCCTTATCCCCTTTGAAAGTGCGTCCAAAACTCAATGAATACGACCGAGAAACTTGGGGTTTGATTCCTAGTGGAACTCCAATCGACGCGGCCAAACTAAAAACGGATGCAAGCCTAATCAGTCATGGTCTCTTTCCAGGTAAGGATGATGACAATAATATACCTTTCTTTCCTTTACCATTACTTTTCCCTTTAAATATTGTCTTCATTTTATGTATCTACAGAAACTATTGCTTGTCCCATTCCTAGTGTCGCCGATCTTCGAAGAATCGTCTCAGAAGAAGAAAAGTCTGATCCCAAAGTTATCAAGCCCTCCAAGAAAAGAAAACACACTGCCCTTCGTTCTTCAAAAAGAAAATATACTGAGAAAGAAACTTCACCTGGTCAAGAGAAAATTGACCAGACGCCAGAAGATTCCATCAGAGAAAACCTTGATGTTCAAATTGTGAAGACCGTTGCTAGTAAAACACCTAGTCCCAAGATGAGGACCTCCAGAACTTCCAACGCCCTGAGATGTAGACTTTGGTTTACAGGTCCAATCTCTGGTCAAGGTTTATCTGGCTCAAAGAAAAAGAAGAGAAAAGAATCCCATTCCGCTCCTACAGAAGCCCCCAATGAGGAAAACAATCCTCCTGAAGAAATCCCTGCCGTCACTGAAACTGATGTTGGAGAGAATAGAGAACACACACTGCCAAATATATCAGCTGATTTATCCCATGATACTTCTATCTTCCCAGAAAATATGGTCGAGGATGAAGGTCGAGGTAAGGAATTTTTTGACTATTCTCTTGATCATCTGAAGAAAATCGTTGAAGATATATCAATTCATATTGCAGGTAATATTATTGAGGAAATTGCTGACCAATTGTGTGATGTGAATGTTGATGTATCTGCTTCTCCCTTGGAAATTCTTGCCGAAGATAATGTGAATGAGCCTTCTACTTTTGTGTTGCCCTTGTCAAACCCCATGTTGGATGTTATTGCTCCAGACATCAATATACCCCTTGTTTTTGAAGAAAATAATCAGGATGTTCCTTCTCCTGAAGAAAATATGCAGAATATCCCTCCTCCTGAAGAAATTCCTGAAGTTGCCCCCTCAAAGAATAATGCTGCCCCATCAGAAAATAATGCTGCCCCTCCTGAAGCCCCCATGGCAGTTGATCCCCAGATTGGTCATGGAGACCAAGAAAATATTGTTATACATACTGGTTCAAATGATGCTGCCATAAATGTAGATCTTCAGAATGTGATTGAAGTTGCTGATCTCCAACCAGCTCTTGGCCAACCTGATGATACCTTGAGTGTTGCTGACTCAGGAAACCCTTTCAATCCTGAATGGCTTTTAAAAGAAAATCATACAGCCAGCCGCAATTGGGAGGTCGCCAGAGAATGGGGAACCAAAGGCCGGATTCCTCGCGATAAGAGAGACACAGCTCGAATGTCCGACTTTGAGCTTTACTCTCACGGATGGGGGTAAGAAACAGATCTTTATTCTTACTCTTTTCATTAAAACTGATTTATTATTTGATTCAGATATTTATTCTGTTTAGTTTATATTGATTAATCTGCACATGTTTTGGAGCTGCTTTTAATACATTTTCTGAAGTATTGGAGAGGGAAAAAACTTTATCTCAGGAAAATGACAATCTGATCAAGAGGAATTTTGAGCTGGTCAATGAGGTACAAGAACTTCGAAGAAATTTGAACTCTTCAGAGAGAAAATTGACAGCCGTTGAATTCAGAGAAATTGATTTGATCAATGATCTTGATGATTTGCACACTGATTATGAACTCTGCTCTAATCATTGTGCTGATTTGCAGGAAGAGATTTCCATGTTAAGAGATGTTGTTTTGAATTATAAGGATGAGCTTCTTCAGCATGAGATGTTAAAGAATAATGCCCTTGAAAGGACCAGGATTGCCACTGATGAGAGAGAGGATTTCAGGGAAAAATTAACTAGAGCCTTTGCTTGGTCAAGAAATGTTGAAAAGGAAAAGAATGAACTTTTGGAAAAGTTCAAAAAGATTGAAGAATTGAACACTAATTTGGAGTTGGCCCAAGAATACCATGTCAAAGCTTTCAATTCGATTTTATAGGAAAAATCTACTTTAGAGAATCAAAATGATGGTTTGGGATTGACACTCAGCGAGGTCACAGCAGAGAAAGATAATCTTGAGGTTTCCTTGGGCTTAATTTCAAAGGAAAAGGAGAGTCTTCATGCTCTTTTAGATGAGACTTTGAGATACAAAGCCTTGATGCATGAAGATTTGGAATTAGAGAGAAGACAATTCGAGGCAGAAAAGAAAAGAATACAGAATGAAAATCAGATTGTCCTTAGTTCAGTTACCTCTTCTATGAAGGAAGTTGGAGATAACCCAGCTTTCCTCGGATTTTGCAAAAGCATGGTGAAGGACTATTCTGATCAAATCTTCTCGGAAATCCTTAAGGTTCATCCTAACATAGATTTCAAATTGTTGCCTCCAGAATTTCTCCCATCCAGAACATTTTTTGATCTTAGGAATTTGAAATACCCAAACTCTGATAGTTCGTCAGAAGATGATACTGATAATGATGATAGTGAGTCTTCCAGCCCTGGCCATAATCATTCTGTCAGTGATCTAGGTGATAATGATGATGATGACTCACCTTCCCAAGGTGATGAAGGAGCTGCTGCTGCTGATGCTGCAGATGTTGATCCGTCTGCAAATTAAAAAATTTAAGAAAACATTTCCTTTGTTTATGAATTTACCTTTCTTTTGTCAACCTCTTCAGTATATGAGGTCTTTGATTTTGTCTATCTTTTTCATCAATGGAATTTTCTTCTTTCTTCTTTTGCTCCTTTTGTCTTTGACAGAATAATACTTTGAAGAGATTCTTTATAACATTGACAATCATCTTCTGACCATTGCATATCTGATTAGATATATACTTCTGACCAAACCTGTATTCTTCATTAGCTTCTGATGAGACATTTCTGAAGAGAAATCAGCTGATGAAAGCCTTAATAACTGGTAAGATATTCTCAGATAATGGCTTGTAGAAAATCTTTGAGCTTTCGATAAAAAATCCTCCACATAATCTGCTTTGTGAGTTGTTTTATTGATTAGCTCCTTTGTTTTTGATCGAAAGGCTGCCTTAGAGAAATGGCTACTGGAGCCTGACTTCGGAAAGTCGGGATCATCCTCGGAAGGAATGATCCATGATTAGCTTAGCATGACCTGGCTACTTGAGCCTGACTTACGTAAAGTCGGGACCACCCTCAGAAGGAATGATCCGTGATCAGCTTCGGAAAGCATGACCAGGCCTCGGAAGGCTGGCTACTTGAGCCTGACTTATGAAAAGTCGGGACCACCCTCCGAAGGAATGATCCGCGATCAGCTTCGGAAAGCATGACTAGGCCTCGGAAGGCTGGCTACTTGAGCCTGACTTACGAAAAGTTGGGACCATCCTCGGAAGGAATGATCCGTGATCAGCTAGCATAATCAGGCCTCGGAAGGCTGGCTACTTGAGCCTGATTTCGGAAAGTCGGGATCACCCTCAGAAGGAATGACCCTGGATCAGCGTTGAAAGGCATGACAGACCTCAAAAGGCTAGCACTTGAGCCTGACTTCGGAAAGTCGGGATCACCCTCAGGAATGACCCTGGATCAGCGTTGAAGGGCATGATCAGAAGACTGGTTCACCGAAAATGTCTTTTGAACTAAATGACGAAGAATCCTTTGATGATTTCCTCAAGAATACCAGAAAATCCCGTTTCCTTTCTATTGATAATATTTCTTGAGATGAATTACATTCCATAGTCGTTTCAAACAGCTCCCATAAGCATCCTTTAGCCAATATGTATTTCTGCTCACAGCTTTTGTCACCACATATGGTCCTTCCCAATTTGCAGAAAGCTTTCCACAGTTCCTTGGATCTGATGCTGATTTCTTTCTCAAGACCAAATCTCCCACTCTAAAAGATTTAGGTCTGACTCGAGCGTTGTAGTATGCCGCTGTTCTCCTCTGATATTCTATATTGGGGTATAAAGCTTTTTTCTCGACTTCATCTAAAAATTCAAGATTTTCCCTCAACCCTTCTTCATTAGCTACCGGATCAAATCTTTCTGACCTGCTTTGATCCCACCATGACCTCCACTGGAGCTAATGCCTCAAACCCATATGCTAATCTAAAAGGCGTTTCTCTTGTTGGTGTCCTAACCGTAGTCCTATACGCCCACAATACATGAGGTAGTTCATCAATCCATAGACTATTTGCATCATCTAGTCTCCTTTTATTCCCTGCAAAACTGTTCTGTTGGTTACCTCGATTTGACCATTGCATTGAGGATACGCCATAGATGAGTGCCTGCATTCAATGTGATAATCTGCACAAAATTCTTTGAATCTTTCATTGTCAAATTGTGGTCCATGATCAGTTAGTAAAATCTTTGGCAGACCATATCTGAATATAACATGATTTCTGAAGAACTTCTCAATTTGATTTGTGGTCGTCGTGGCTAAGGCTTCTGCTTCCACCCATTTCGTGAAATAATCAATTGCTGCTACCACGAATTTTTTCCCTCCGGTTGTAACAGGAAATGGGCCTAGTAAATCCATACCCCAAATAGCAAATGGAAGGGGATTAAGTATTGACGTCAGTTGTTCTGCTGGTTGGCTCTGAATTGGTGCATGAATTTGACATTGATGACATCTCCTTACATACTCAATTGCTTCAGATTGCATGTGTGGCCAATAAAATCCTTGCCTTAGAACTTTATAAGCCAAAGCCTTCCCACCTAAATGACTTCCGCAGATTCCTTCATGGACCTCTGCCAATGCATATCGTGCATCAGATGACCCCAAACATTTCAAAAGTGGCCCAGAAACTGTTCTTTTATATAACAGTTCATTCTTTAGAATAAACTTAGCAGCTCTTCTTTTCACAGTTTTGGCCTTTTCTCTATCCTCAGGAAGAATGCCATCTTTAAGATACTGTATAATAGGATCCATCCAAGATACTTCTGCATCAATTTCCATTATCTTTGGCTCTGAATATGCTGGGATATCCAGCTCCTCAAAATGTACAGCTTGTGGTATAGAAGTAAATTTTGCAGATGCTAATTTCGCCAGAGAATCTGCTTCATTGTTTTGATTTCGGAATATTCTCGTGATCGAGAATTGTGAAAACCATCCTTTACACTCCCATACCTTCTTAAGATAATTGACCATCCGACCATCCTTCGCATCATACACTCCTGTAACTTGACTGACCACCAGCTCGGAATCACTTTTTACTTCAATATTCTGTACACAGAGGGATCTGGCCAGTCGCAAACCTGCAATAAGGGCTTCATATTCTGCTTCATTGTTTGAAGCGTGAAAATTAAATCGAAGTGCATTCTGAATTACAAATCCGAGCGGACTTTGTAAAATCACCCCTGCTCTGATCCCTGAGAATGACTTGACCCATCTACATGCAGAGTCCAACCAGAAGACATCTCATTGGAATCTTTTTCCTCCTCCGGTAATGAAATACTTTCAGCAATAAAATCAGCCAACACTTGTGCCTTTATCACAGTTCTGGGTTTATAATCTATATCATGTTCTGTTAACTCTACTGCCCATGATACCATTCTCCCCGCCAGATCAGGCTTATGCAATATTTTCTTTAAAGGCCAGTTAGTAAGAACAATAATTGGATAAGCTTGAAAATAAGGTCTAAGCTTCCTGGCTGCCATTATCAAAGCTAAAGCATGTTTTTCAAATTCGGATCAACTAGACTCTACATCTAACAATGTATGACTTACAAAGTAGATAGAATTTTGGATAGTACCTTCTTCTCGAATTAATACTGCACTTACTGCCGCCTTCGAAGAAGATAAATATATCTGCAAGATCTCTCCTGGCTTTGGTCGAGATAGAACTGGTGGACTGGTCAACCTCCTCTTTAATTCTTCAAATGACTTTTGACAATCCTCTGTCCATTTGAATTCGTTGAGTGCATTTAGATTTTTCAACGCCTTGAAGAATGGTGCACATTTATCTCATGATCTCGATATAAACCTGCTTAATGCCGCAACTCTTCCTGTTAAACTTTGGATCTCCTTCATACTGCTGGGTGCTGTCATATTCAAGATGGCCCTGATTTTCTCTGGATTTGCCTCAATACCCCTCTGTGTAACCATATAACCAAGGAATTTACCAGATGAAACTCCAAACGCACACTTTTCAGGATTGAGTCTCATTCCATTCTTCCTCAGCACATCAAAGCACTCCCTTAGATCAACAAGATGATCAGATCTGAATTGACTTTTTACAAGAAGATCATCTACATAAACTTCCATATTTCTTCCAATCTGATCAGCAAACAACTTATTCATTGCCCTTTGAGATGTTGCACCAGCATTTTTTAACCCAAAAGGCATAACCTTATAACAATAGCTTTCCCGATTCGTCATGAATGTTGTGTGGGGTTGATCCTCCTTTCTCATAAGAATTTGATTATAACCAGAATAAACATCCATAAAGCTTAACATTTGCTAACCTGATGTAGCATCCATAAAGCTCAACTGATCAATTCGTGGCAAAGGATAACAATCCTTAGGACATGCCTTATTCAAATCAGTATAATCTACACACATTCGCCACTTGCCATTATGTTTCTTCACCATTACCACGTTCGCCAGCCATTTAGGACATTCAATTTGCTCGATAAACTGAGATTCCCTAAGCTTTTGCACTTCAATCTTAATGGCATCATGCTTTTCTGATGAGAAATTCCTTCGCCTTTGTTTTACTGGTTTGATAGAAGAATCTATCCAAGAGATAATGTTCTGCCACCTCTCTGCTTAAACCTGGCATATCCTGTGCTGACCAAGCAAAAACATCTGCATTTTGCTGAAGAAATTCTTTTAACCGGTCCTTGTCCTGATTGCTTTGATCAACTCCAATCATGGTTCCTTTATCTGGATTTTCAAGGCCAAAATAAATTTTCTCCAGCTTTTCTACTGGTTCACCTCTTTGAATTTTTTCTTCATCCCTGTTGTCCATGACCTCCACAGTAAGAGCAAGAGCTTTACCTTGTTCCTTTGAATCCTTTAAAAAAGTTGTATAGCTTTGCCTTGAAGCTCTCTGATCAGACTTGCATTCTCCAATGCCTCCTTCAGTTGGGAATTTAACTTTCAAATGTCTCGTCGAAACTACAGCTCCAATAGCATTCAACGTTGGTCTCCCCAAGATTATATTGTAAGCTGACAGACTTTTTATCAACAAAAATTTAGTAACCGTAGTTACTGTTTGTGGATGTGTTCCCAATGTGATTGTTAACTCCACAGTTCCCTCTACCGAAGTAGATTCTCCAGAAAATCCAAATAGTCTTGTCCCATAGGGTTTTATCTTGACCGCATCCAACTTTAATCGTTGAAAAGCTTCATAAGACATGATGTCTACGGAATACCCCGTATCGACCAGAACCCTGTGAATATCCCTGTCTGCCACCTCAATGACTACCACAATGGCATCATCATGTGGTTCCTGAATTCCATCCAACTCCTCTTCTGTGAAGACTATCTCTTTCATCTTTTTGATTCTTCTAGGAATAACATGAGATTCGACAGCACTTACATACCTGGCATGCACCTTAGACTTTGAAATTGAGTTCAAATCTAAACTTCCCAAGATGGTCATGACAGGAGACTGCTTCTATTGAACTTGTTGGTTTTCCTGGTGCTTAGCATTTTCATCTGGAGAGTTATATTGAAAATCTCCCTTGGGCTGATCTTCCCTTGCTGGTGGCTGGTTATCCCATCTTCTTGGCTGATCAACAACATATCTCCGGTTACCTCCATTTCTCCTTTGAACAAAATGATCCAGTCTTCCCTAACTGATTAATCGTTCAATCTCATTTTTTAAAATTTTGCAATTATCAGTATCATGACCATGATCCCTGTGATATCTGCAAAATCTATTCGGATTCCTCTCATCTGCCTTTGCTATCATTGGTAATGGCCATTTCATAATTCCTTGATGTTGAATTTGCATCGGAATTTCCGACCTTCTAGTATTGAGAGGAGTGTAATTTTCCTGGAATGGCCTTGGGATATCCCTTCTGAATTGACGATCAGGACCATTTCTTGGAAAATTCCTGTTATTCCTTTGATCCCCGTGATCAGATCTCATGACTCCTTCCTCTTTCCTTTTGCCTCCATTGCCATCAATCTCTTTTCTCGCCTGAAGGATGTCTTTCATATTAGCATATTGATTACAGCGAGTTGTCAACTCTGCAATATTTATCGGCTTGTTCATGATCAGGAATTCTAATAAATGATCATCCGTCAGACCTTTGAACATAGCATCGTATGCTACTGCTTCATTCAAGTTCTTAATCTAAATTGATTCTTGATTGAACCTCTTCATATAACTTCGAACTGATTCTCTTGATTTTTGGTGAATTGCAGCCAAATTTTCAACAGTTTTGCTACTCTTCATACTACTTTGGAACCTCGACAAGAATATTTTCATCAAATCTTTGAAATCTTTAATAGAATCTGGTAGTATACTGAAGAACCAAGTTGTTGCGGAACCTTTCAATGAAGATGGAAAGGATCGACATTTTAAAACATCAGAATTACTTGCCAGCATCATAACAGAGTTGAATTGAGCCAGATGCTCCATCGGATCTGTGCTTCCATCATACATCGTGAATACCGGAAGTTTAAAATTGCGCGGCAATGGTGCTGACATAATCTCTTTAGCATATGGATTTTGATTCATCACTTCTTCAACTTTTTCTCCACTATCCTTGTTCGCCAATCGCTGAATTTGATCATCCAGGATACGAAATCTTTTACTGATTTCCAATCCGTGAACTTCAGATCTGCTACCTTCCGACCTTCCTGTTTCTCTCTTATCTCTCCGATCTCCGACACTTCTACTCTTTTTGCTTTGAATGCGACTCAATTGATCGTCTTTGGATGATCCTCAGTCTTCAGACTCCAGAGGAATATAGTTCGGATCCGCACTTTCTCCTGATCCTTCCTTCAGAATTGATCTTCTTTGGCCCTCTCTTGACCTTTGAATCTGATTCGGGACAAAGATTGCCTCGGCTCAAGAAAAAGTTCGAGATCTTCTAGCTGATGAGGTCGGAACTCTTCCTTTCGGATGAATTCCAATTTGCTTGATGAACGTCCTCATCAGATTTTGAGTCTCCAGGATTTGATGCTGCATACTCTCAAATCGTTCAGTAATCTGATTTGGATCTAGTTCCGGACAAGATGCCGCCAATGTATCCGCCAATTGTTTCTCTTGTCTTTCGAACTGATCAGTAGGACGAGGTGAATGATCTTCTACCATTCTTTGCCTTTGCCGAGTTTGCATCATCGGAATTTGTGGTACTAGAACCACTTCTCTTGTTCTCCTTTTTGGATTTACTCTCCTCGGTTCTCTTTGGCTTGTCTCTGCCATTTCGGTTGGTAATTCTTCCTCCCGCTCATGTGATTGAGCCATAGCCTTTGCTCTAAACTTGTTCCAGTTACTGTTCTTCCCACAGACGGTGCCAAAATGTTGGTGCTAATTTTGCCGATAGCCTCAAACGATGACCTTCGCACTGAACTCAGATCTGGATCGATTTGGTTCGCTCTTCGATCCATCAACCTTTCACTCCTGAAAAAGGTAGAACACCAGTAAGAAACGGAGCTGATCGTCTCGATCAGCATCACGTCTCCGACGATCTAGTCAGTATTGTGAAGTCGATGCTTCAGAGCTCACTGGAGCTTCTAAAGTGTTCTAATGGAGTCAAATCAGAGTGAATTATGATTTTTGGTTGATTTCAGAGACTTAACTTTCTCGAGTCTTCTTTTCCCTTTTATATAAACTTTCCCGCTTATAACACTTTTTCAATCATGACCTTCGGATCATCGCTCCTCTTTGGACGTCGTTGATCATCCCTTCTTTATTCTCTCGATCGAACCCATAAATTCTTTTATCCCTTAAATCGAATCCGGCTAAGTCTGGTTAGACCGGTATAAACCGGAAATGGATATTTTAGTCACAACACAAGTATAAAACTAAAGTAAACTAAAGAAAAAATCAAGTCTCCCCTAGACCTAAGAGGGAGATAATATTTATAGAAGAAGGAGAATAATTTACAAACAAAGAAATAAAATAATAATACCTAATAATAATAATAATAATAATAACAAAAGAGTAAAATAGAAAAAGAAAACAAATAAAGAAAGAGCATAATTCGTTAGAAAGAGAGAGAGAGAGAGAGAGAGAGAGAGAGAGAGAGAGAGAGAGAGAGAGAGAGAGAGAGAAATAAAATAAAATAAAAAATAGAAATATGTTAAGAGGGAAAGTGGATAAAAAGAAAAATAAAAAAATAAAAAAAATAAAACTTAAGATTGAGTTCACGTAGAGAAGGTGGAGAAGAAAGAGAAAGAGTGGAAGAAGGAAAGAAGGAAAAAAAAAAAAACTTTTAGAAAAACGATTTTGGGTTAATTAAGGAAAAAGAGTAAAATAAAATAGTGAAATAATAGAAAGTGGGAAGAGAGAGAAAAAACTAATTAGAGAAATAAATAAAATCTAACAAAATAAAATCTTCTAAAAAAATAGAACATCCTAGTCTTTGACTACTTGTGGGCCCCATACAATTCTCAATTACAACAAAGAAAAATAAAATAAAAATCCTAATCTAATTTTACAAGATACTCTGGAGTTGGCCCATAATTGCATCTCTAGCCCATCATGCTCCAAATCAGGCCCACTTTCGCACTTGAGAATTTGAACGGACCTCTTGACGTGTAAAATTGCATGTTTCATACCCAAAACTCCAGATATTCGCCAAAGTCCTAAAAATTCATAAAATCTGCAAAAACAACATAAAACCCAAGGTAGCTCCATTCAAAGTGTTAAAAATGCATGCTTTATGCCCTAAGATTTCACACATAAATGTGCTCATCAAAAGACATGGGGGCCTTCTTTTTAGACGCTCGAGGAGGAAGATCGGCGGAGCTTTTTGATCTCTTTGATGCCGAGGATGTCTCCAATGTCTGTTTGTCTTTAACCGAGCGAATCCAATCAGGCTTGGTCGGAATCCTCTCTTCAGCTTTGGCAGCTTCCTCTTCAGCAGCTTGTTCACAATCCTCTGGATTAAGCCTCACTAAAAAGTACACACACCATTAATCCCGACCAAGGTAACATGTCAACAAAACAAGGAAAGAAGATATACAGTAGAAGGCTTAACTCACCGGGAAGGAAACCCCAATGGCGCAAAACATTAGGGTATTTCGGACAGTGGCCATGGGTGGCAAACATATTCCTGTCCGTAGAAGGAAGCCGAAGAATCTGCCACCGGGCACGCTCCTCGGCCTCAGTTAATATAGGAAAATCATTTGATCCTTCAGCTGGACCACAAACCCAATACACGGGAAAAGTAGGAGGGGAAGGTGGTTGAACAAAAAAGTACTTGGATCGCCAACCCCTGGTATTGGACGGAAGGGTACCCGTTCCTACAAAGTTTCCCTCCCAACCACACTGGGAAGATGTCCGTTTGGACAAATAAAACCACCCATCTTGTTCTTGCTTCTTCTTCATGAAAAAATAAAGAAAAAGGGGAAGGGTTGGTCGGACGTTGACCTTTTTGCCCTGGCAAAAACCCCAAAAGCATATGACATTGCGCCAGCTGTTGGGTACGAACATCCCCGGGCACATATGGAAATGTAGCATGATTTCAAGAAACAATGGGTGGACGGGAAGAATATTCAAAATTATATTAATGAATTCAAGAGTGGGAATTCAAAGATAGGCTACATCTGATCCCTAGAAAAAACTAAATTAGTTCATACTCGAAATTAAAAACATTACAGAAGAGTTCAAGAACATTGAAAGAAGATGAAGAAAAACTTATTCCCAAGCTTCAGATCTCCAAAGCCATCCAACGTCTTCTGGTTCGACCTTTACGCTCTTCCAAAGCTCCCAAAAACGTCCTCCTTTCTGCTGGAGTTTGCTCTCCTTTTATAGATTAATTAAACTCAGAGTTTGAATCAAACTCAGAGTTCCTATCTGACTTAACCAATGAATGTTTTGACATACGAATCGGACTAACTTAGAGATCTCCAATGAAAAATCCCACCGTTGGATTTAAAGATCAAGAAGTCATGAAGCTCTTCTCCAAATATTGGCTTAATCGGACACCGGATGACCAACTGATGAAGGGCTTGATCAAAACTGGACAGAGACACTAAAAAACGGGATTCTTGAGTCTTTTTTATTTGAATTGGATTCTTTTTCCTCTTTTCCGTTCTTTGATCAAATCCTACTTAGGAAATAAAATATAGAATCATCCAAGGACTCATTCTCTTTATGTTTTTGACTTGAGGAAGCTTCTAGAGTGCACCGTAACTTGATGATCAAGACTTTCCTTTCTGGAGTGGAATAAAATCCAATTGAGTTCCATTAGGACTCTTGCAATAATACCCAGATTTGATTGATAATTTCCTACACATAAAAGTAATAAATCTTAATTAGAATTTGTTAGGAAATATATAAAATCACCAAAATTATAGAAATAAAAGGAAAGGGTGCAACATATTCATTTTCATATCATATTAGGGTAAATTGATATAAAACAATTGTAAACACATGGAAATATAGTAAATTAATCGTATAAAATAATATGCATGACATCAACTTATCAGATGGGAAGACGAAAACCACTTTTGAGCGCATCTTCGTAAAGAGCAAACTCCCCGGGTCGAGGAGAGTTGGCCCTTTCTTCGGGGGTCGGTACTCAGAGGATGTAGTCGGAAGGAATCTCATACTTTTGCCTAAGATAATCTAGTCGGTCTTCACGCATTTGGGAAGGAAGGAAGTCTGGACCTGAGGAATAGGGATCATAGTCTATATGATCGGGAGTCAAATCTTTTGCCTGCTCAAGCTTATATTCCTCAAGAGAAAGACTATCTTTCCACTTTTTACAATCAGCTTTAAAACGAGCTCGGGCACTAAGGGCTACGGTTCTAGGTCGGGATTCAATATCAAGCTCCTCACCATCATTGACCGAAGGCTCTCGACCAGAATGATTTTCAGCATTATCGTCGGACCGATCATTGGTACTAAGTACGGGATTATGGTGGTGTTCATTTTCTGAGTCAACTACAGAAGAACCAGAGGGTTCTTTGCTTAAGTCACTCCTACGGCTTGCTAAGGCAGAACCTTTCTTCAGAACTACCATGATCCTCTAAAGAAATGAAGGACGAACGATACGAAAACAGGAAATAAAAATGTACCTGTTGGTGCTAAAATTGCCAGAGGCTTTGAACCGTAATCTTCGCACCAATCCACTCAGATCTGGATCGATCTAGTTTGCTCTACAGTCAATCAACCTCTCGCCTGAAAAATAGAACACCAGTGAGAAACGGAACCGATTGTCTTGATCGGCCCATCTCGGACGATCTAGTTAGTAGATGATCAGAAGTAGCGTTTTCAAAGCTCTCAGAGAGCTTTAATGGAAAATAAGCGAGAAGATTGTGAATATTCGAATGACCCTACCTCTCATGAGCATCTTGGCCCTATTTATAGAATTTAATACGTTGTATCTTATCACTGATGACCGTCGGATGGAAAGTATAGATCGGATGGCTATGATTAAGCCTTTGTTTAACCTTTGGGTAGACCCTTAAATTCATTCATCTCATTAGCTAAATCTGGTTAGACCGGTATAAACTGGAAGTGGATATTTTAGTCACAACACGAGCCAACAAACCTGCTGATCAGGTTGAACTTATATGAGACTCTGGTCAAGAGGTTTGAATCTTTCTTTCAAATGACTTCGGAATATTCTTCATCTTGTATTGGTTGTGGGAATTCTTCAATACTTGAGCTTATCTTTAAATTTGTCACCAACTATGTGGCTGAATTTGAATCCTTTGACTCTTGACATGTGTAGAAAATTGCCTTTTCATCCAATCTTGATCTTCTCTTGCATTTGGAAAATGTTCAGCCCCCAAATCATTTTAGAAAGGAAAAAATGAACGGAAGAGAATCTTGAGGATGAAAGGAACATAGAGGGGGCAGCAATCTTTGACCTGATGCACATTTGACCACATACTATACTTTTGATCACTTGCTGTATCTTTGATTAGTTGCTGATGAAGTATTCTTAGGAAAGAGTGGCTGATGAAGCTTTTTGAGAAAATAGCTGACAAAAGCCTTAATAACTGATCAGATGCCTTCAGAGAAAACGAATGATGAGAGCCTCAATAGTTGATCAGAAACTTTATGTCCTTAGACAATAGTTGAAGAGAGTCTTAGCAACTTTGATTAGAATCTTCAATATAACCTGTCTTGTGAGAAATCTTCTTGATCCGCTTCGGAAAATGTGATCAGACCTCGGAAGGCTGGCTACTTGAGCCTAACTTACGGAAAGTCAGGACCACCCTCATAAGGAATGATCCGTAGTCAGCTTCAGAAAGCATGACCAGGCCTCGGAAGGCTGGCTACTTGAGCCTGACTTCGGAAAGTCGGGACCACCCTCGGAAGGAATGATCCTTGACCAGCTAGCATGATCAAGCCTCGGAAGGCTGGCTACTTGAGCCTGACTTCAGAAAGTTGGGACCACCCTCGGAAGGAATGATCCGTGGTCAGCTTCAGAAAGCATGACCAGGCCTCGGAAGGCTTCCTCGTCAGGCTGGCTTACAAGAGCCTAACTTCGAAAAGTCGGGATCACCCTCGGAAGGAATGATCATGGATCAACTTTAAAAAGCATGATCAGAAGGCTGGTTTGATGAAGAATACCTTTTGCACGATTGAAGAAGAATCTTTAAGTGATAATAGCTGATTGAAATAAGAATAATATTAACAGGAACCTTCTATTGATAGAAATAAATCTTCAAGAATAATAGGAACCTCTACTCTTGCTGCTGATAATATCAATCTTCAAGAATAAAAGGAACCTCTGCTCTTGCTATTGATAATATCAATCTTCAAGAATAAAAGGAACCTCTGCTCTTGCTATTAATAATATCTTTTGAGATGGATTATATTTCATGGTTGCCTTAAACAGCCTCTAAGCAAATCTTTGGTGGCCCTCCGCTATATAGAAAATTGTTGGTCAGAAGCCTTCATAGCCGAGATAAACCTTTTATGTGGCTGAGAGAAGCCTTTAGAGAATGGCTGACGAAAACCTTTGCTTTCCCCAGTTCATCTGAATCCACTTTAAGCATTCAAGTTCTTCAATGCTTTAAAGAAAGTTGCACAATGATCAATGCTTTAATGTTCAGCTCATTTGGAATTTTTTATATATTCCTTTTGATATTCCACGTTCATCTCTAGGTTGTATGTGGGCGAACACTCCTGATCAATTATCAAATGTAGAAAGAATCTTTGTAAATTGAAGATTTCAAATATTATTAGAAAAATAAATGATGACCACGAATTTGTAAATCAAATATCGTTAGAAAAAGAGATGATGACCAAGAGACTCTAATATACTTATCTTTTTATTGCAATAGATTCCTTGCTCCATGATTTCTTTTTGTACTTGAATTCTTCAAGGATCTTTGAAATGCTTCTTTGAGGAGTAGATGTTTGAGTACAAGGGCTATTGGAAAGTAAGATTCCCATAGAGTTTGCATTTTCTTCACATTCCTAGAGGAGAGTGATTCCTTGCTCTCCATTTTGAAAGTAAGAATATTGGGGATGTAGCATCGATTGCTGCTGTTGCTGCTTCCCAAGCTCCCATCATCTGTGGCTGTTATGCTTTCGTTTCCAATTTCAAAGATATAAGAAATTAACCTTGAGGAAGAAAGTGACTCAGAAGAGAAAGTTATTTAGTTCTTCAATATGCTTCTTGTTTGGAGTTGTTTCTCCATTAACAACATTTCTTGCTCTGATAAGATTTGAGTTATCCATGGCAGCTGAGATCTGACTAAACAGGGGAGAGGGATAAAGCAGCTTGGTAAAGTAGCTACGAAACTAGTCATCAGAACACCTTTCGAGACAAGAAGATAGGACATCTTAGAATCGAGCAAGAACAGGACCAGACTTCATGCATCCAACATACATTCAGGGCTCGGACTGATGTCTAACTAAAGTTGCTCCAATTGTTGCTGCAGCAATTTGAAAAGATATTGATGTAACAAAGGAATAATGCATGTTACCCATCCTCTATATAAGTATGAATAAGGGGGGAAAGAATACTCATGGGCTAATGCAAGATGATGCTGCCTCTAGAAATGTTCTGTTAAAAAAGGAGTAAAGGAGAAAGGAAAATGAATAAATAAGGATGGCACACTATAGACCAACTACATACTCAAGCACCAATAGAAAAAACCTGAAGGACCAATAATTTATAAATATTAAGTTATTTTCCTCAAATTGTTTAGAATGACAAAGACTCAAGAGCCTTGAAATGATAAATGATCAGGTAACAACCATAAAACAATATGATAACAATCAGTCAATGCTGTCGTGACCATGATTGAATCGAAATGCTAAGCTCCAGCCAGTTATTATGTGTATTTCTACAAGATCTTGGATCATCAATCACTAATCTATTGAAACTTATCATATGAAAAGTCTTCTGATGCCAACGAGCTGTATATTTCAAAGGAAATATACATTTCTGTCTTGATGTCAGTTCTGGAAGCTCTTAAGCTAGGGTGCTTCATTCTGTGGTCTAACTATGTGCTGTACAGCTGCCAAATTGAGGGAGACTATCATTGTCTTATAAGATCCATATAGAAATGTAGAAACTGTGTTTAATCTCTGCTAATATGATCAAATGAATAAAAGGTAGCTGTGTTTATTGACCTAAAGATTACGTGAATACCATGTCTGTAATTCTGTAATGCTAGATGCTATATGGCATGTTTTTCTAGAACAATTTAAAGCAGAGTAGCCAATCATTCTCACCATAAATCTACTATTTTGCATGAAAAGCATTTACCTATAAATCATCCAGCAAATTATTCAATAGTCTAGTACAATAGATCTTTGGGTTTTGAGTATTCCATTTCTTCCCATTGTTACTCAAGTTCCTATTTTAAGTCTAAGAGTAATAAGGTTCCTTATTCCTCTCTGTTTTCCTAAAATATGTTAATCCTCTCTACTTATACTAGAGAATCAAATTTCTCCCCCTTCCTTCCTCTAATAAGTTCAACAATTTTATTATTCCAAATAAATCCATAATACAATAATCTCATTATTCTAGATATGTTCACATATGCATCATCAGCAAATAAAAATATGAGGGAGAGTTACTTGGCATTTAAAAAATGACAGTGGAGATTTAAAGATTAAGAGTCCCCATCCAAAAGTAACTAAGATGCCTTCATTATGGACAAAGCTACTACAAAAATCCAACAAAAATACAAACTTGAGAAATTTTAATACTAAGCTACTTCGAAGTAAACATTAATATTTGTTATTCAATAAGAAAACAATCTTAACAGCAAATAATCCAACAAAAATACAAACTTGAGAAATTATACTTTATGCCCAGGTTTCATGGGCTCAAATCAAAGTATACTCATGATTCTAAAGTTACTAAAACAACAAATCAAAGTATTCTCATCTCTTGCAATCTTCTGGCTGGAGTACTCAGATTTACCTCCGAGTATACTTGGTGGAATACTGAAATTATTTCCAAGGATCAGAAAAATAAGGACTTTGTTTAAGAATGAACAGATATTAGACCATGGGTCCTGAATGAAATATGGTTTTGGGTTGAATTTTGATTCAAATATGCTTGTGGATATTAAGTGCATAGGACACAATTGGTCTCTCAGAATCAGTCCCTTGCTTAAAAGAAAAAACTATTAGAGAACATATAAATTGGATTATCATGGCTACGCAACTTAAAATGAATGCCAAGCCCAATACTTATGGCTGTTATAAATTTATCAATGTATTTCCACTGCCCAAAAGTGATAAAGGAAGCAACCAAACAACAATTGTTCGATATCAGAAAGAAGCAAAGAGAGATTTACTTTCGGCAACAACACCAAAGAACAGTATAAAGACATGATCACAATCAAACATAAAGGTAAATTACTTTTTTCTGAAATGCAACTACCATTAATTCATCCCCAATATTAATGTTAAGCACCATACACTTGTAACCTATACTTAGAAATAGCCTAGAGTATCCTTGCATCAGTGAAATCTGAAACTAAGATTCAAAGTTCCAAAGGACCTGCAAAGTTGAAGTCATGCATGAAAACTGCTACAGGAGTTGTATCCCAGATCTAGGCACCACAATTTCCTCAAGATTTATGGGTTATCAGGAACCCCATCTACAGAACTTGATTTCAGTGCCTCAACAAAAAATTGGTATAGGCAAAAACATGAACCTTGGGAACTAGTCATGTTCAAGTACTCTAGTTTGCTGGCAGTTTCCCTCTATGATTCTCTAGAACTCTTCCTCATAGACCACAATCAGATCTTTAACAGTACCGAAGTTGTCACCTTCACACAAAGGTTAATTCCATGAATCTAGAAAAAAGAATAAATCAAATGTGTAGATAAATATCAATTATTCAACAGTTGTCAGTTGGAGGTAAATAATAATAAAGACAAAAAGAAAAACTGCCGAATAGCATAGCTATTTCGAATAGTAGTTGATAACTTCATGCTTCTCAGAAAAGAGTGACAAAGATCTTAGAAAATAGAGATACTTTAGATCTGAGAGAACAACAGAGATCTAAGAATACAGAGATGTTTAGATCTGGAAAATGGCAGCTGAGATCTAAAATCTGAGAATTTGGAGATATTTAGATCTGAAAGAACGGCAACAAAAGTGATCTAAAATCTGAAAACAGGCCAAGCTTTTCTTCTTCTCTTCCGATTAAAAGTAAATTTCTTTGCCATACTCATCTCCATTGAAACGAATATCTCAGAAAATCTTGAACGGTTGGGAGGAATTAAAGAAGAGTTGACACAAACAGAAAGGAACAAATAGAAAATACACTCCATTGCGTATAACTGAATCGTGAACAGGGAGAGAGAAACCAACTATGTGGCCGATCTGGTGTAATCGCTGCAACAAGAAAACTTCTCTGTGGTGACTTTACAACAGGTTTAACTTCATGCTTCTCAGAAAAGAGTGATAAAGATCTTAGAAAACAGAGATACTTAGATGTGAGAGAACAACAACAGATATCCAAAGATCTGAGAAGACAAAGATATTTAGATCTGGAAGAATGGTGACTGAGATCTCAGATCTGAAAATAGAGATACTTAGATCTAGAAGAACGGAGGAAGATGATGGATTTGTTTGACGAGAAGCTCTCGATTTCTTCCTCAAATTCACATAACCGAATCAGATCTAGCTTGCAGTACATGAAACTTCGTCGGGAAGAGTGCATAGAGGTTCTGATGCTTCTCCAAGACCTGACAAAACTAAAAAAAAATTATTAGAAAACAACAAATACAAAGATCTAACGAAGACTTAGAGACTTCGGGAAACCGCTTCCGACAAGGAACAATGTCTCTTCTCTTCCTTTTCTTTAGCGAATCACTACAAGAAATTCTAGATTTCAACAAAGCTTCACAGTAACCGTTCAAGAATCCAGAAAATGAAACAGATCTTAAAAGAAAAACTTGATCGCTGAGCCAAAGATCTCCGAACAAAAAAATCGCAGAAAAAGGATCGGTCAATCATCATGCTCCTCTGGTAGCTGAGCCATAGCTTGTTGCTCAGGTTCCCACAGACGGCGCCAAATGTTGGTGTTAAAACTGCCGGAGGCTTTGAACCATAATCTTCGCACCAATCCACTCAGATCTGGATCGATCTGGTTTGCTCTATAGTCAATCAACCTCTCGCTCCTGAAAAATAGAACACCAGTGAGAAACAGAGCTGATAGTCTTGATCGGCCCGTCTCCTATTTTCAGAGCTCTCAGAGAGCTTTAATGGAAAATAAGCGAGAAAAGTGTGAATATTCAAATGACCTTACCTCTCATGAGCATCTTGGCCCTATTTATAGACTTTAATATGTTGTCTCTTATCACTGATGATCGTCGGATGGAAAGTATAGATCGAATGGCTATGAATAAAGTACGAGGCTACTGTTACTGCTATTATAAACAGAGAATAAAAAGAGAAAAGAAACAAAGACTTACTTGTTTGCAGTCATTCGGAGAAAGCGAAGAAGAAAAACAAGGTAAACAATAGGCCTCCAACAGAGAAAAATCAAAGCTTCTGTTTCTCTACAGTTGCAGAAAAACGATGCATTGAAGCAGAAATGAGAAGAAGATAGAAGAAAGAGGAAGATATATATAGTCGTAGATTCTAATCCAAGGGCTAAGATAAATACAGCATCTACGGTTAAAATTTGGAACTTCTAAAGATTCATATCCTATGGCTCTAATGACAAGCAAGTGGACGGTGGGAGATGAAGAGTCTCTTCATCATAATGGTACGCATTTAATGCAACATGACAACTCTGACAAGTGGCTGTCGCGTATAGACTTCGAAGAACGTGCATCGAAATATGTGCATAAATGATGGCTGCTCATAAGTGGGACGTTACAGTTTTCAAGAAAGACGGCTATGGTTGTTCCGACCAAGATCTCCATCTACGGGAAAGAAATAATCCCTTGAGCCGATCACATGGTTCTCGACCTCAATGGACTGGGGGGCTTATGTTAATCATAAAATGGTCATTATATATACTCCGGCCTAAATCGGTGCTTGAACGGTCCGACCACTAATTCTATGTAGTATGGTTCAACCAGGTTGCCTATGGTAGGGTCGACCACTTCCTCAAGAAAGCCCGGTCAGAGTAAACTTCTATCATCAATCAACTTCCTGGAAGGATAGATCAAGTAAAGAACTCTTTGTAGAGTTACTTTCCTTGGACAACTCATCTTAGAGTCATATTCCGAATACAACTGTATCATCTTACACTATACAAATAGCTCAGGTAAACCTAAGAGGGTAAGCATTCATATTATATGTGATCAATTACTTGAATTCTCTATTGAGTAGTTGAGATCATATCATTGGTACTGACTTGCTCGTTGGAGACGTACCTCGACCACCCAATGTCGAGCACGTGTTTTGCAATAATGTGACAAGAAAGGACGAGCAGGATTCCGTATCAACAATTTTTGTGGGATCATATCAAAAAATGAGATCATATCATTGGTACCTTTTCTGTCCCTTTTTCTTCTCATCAATAAGAAAAAGATTTCTACTTTTTCTCCCTTTCTGCGTTTGATCTGGGCTTCTATTTTTCTGGGAAAATCTGGATTCTGTAAATGGTTTTTATTTCTCTCGGGGGTGGGTGAGGAGGGGAGAATACATTTTTTCCTGTTTCCAAAACTTTCTTTAGTTGGGTTTCCATTGAAAGCTTTAATTTTGTTAGTTTTCTGTTGGAATTTATTAATTTGATTAATAAATTAAATGCCCAAGGGCAATATTGGAAACTCTCTATTAGGGCGGTTACAAAAATAGGTTATATATTTTAGTAACCACCGCATTAGTGAGTAAGTAACGGAGTAATTCATTCGCACGAGCGAATCTGTGAGAAACGGTGGCTCCATCTCTCTCTCCCTCTCTCTTAGAATCGCAGGCTTAGATTTTCTTCTTTGCTTGCATTTGATCTTCATTCCATTAATCCACGGCATTTGGGTTGTGGATATTATTCCCTTTCCCTGTGATTGAGGAATCTCGCCGGTAAATCTTTGGTGGTGGAACGAGGACGTGGATCTAGACTTCCGCTGTGAATACTTCAAGTAAGGGAAAGCAAATCCAGGTAAGGAATTTTTTTTCCCCATCAATTAATTGAATTGAATTACTTTTAATGTATTACCTACATTGGTATCAGAGCCATTGGTTCCCACGTTTATTGTTCCTCCCCATTGTTTAATTTTATTGTATGGATCCAATGGGAGGATCAAGGGTTTAATACGAAACCCATGGGAAGATTGATAGGGTTTTTGGAAACCTTTAATTTTGATTCGGATCCGAGTGGGAGATCCTTGTGGATTTCCCTAATGGAGATTTGCATGAATTGATAATCCATGATGAAAATTTTTGTTTAAAATTTATTGTTGGATTTTTTTCATGTGTTTTTGGATGATTTTTGAGTGAAAAAAACGTGTTTTACCGTTTTTTTCCGTTCAAGAAAAACTGAAAAATCCCCGTTTTTTGGTCACTGTGGACCAGACGGACGACCGTCTGACCAGACGGTCGTCCGTCTATTATCAGAGTGGTCACAGTGACCCAGACAGAATTTCCGTCAGGGAGACGGTCATCAGTCTGGGCCAGACGGTCGACCGTCTGAACCAGACGGTCATCCGTCTGGTCACAGAATGCCAGACGGAATTTCCGTCTGGGGACGGTCATCCGTCTGGGCATAAAAGGCAGACGGAATTCCGTCTGGGCAGACGGCAGTCCGTCTGGGAGATGGATTTTTTTGGATATTGGTCTGTCCAGTTCAGAATGTGTTTCTAACTTACTGGACACCAATGGCCCGACAGTCTGTGTGATGTTTGGGCATTGAAGACCTAGTGGGAGCTAATGAGGTAGAAGTGTTCTGTGTGAACCACCTCATAGCTTTAACATGATTGCATGTTTTATTTTAATAAAACTATTTTTTATTTATGGGTCTATCAATCATGTTTCTTGCACAGAATGAAGCTAGTGTATAAGTCTATGTGGGTTTGCATGAGAATTTGATTGAATGTTTTTTTAGCATCTCTTTTGGTTTAAGTGCTTATCCCATAGGTTGACTATGCTAGTGTGATTTGTTGTTGCATGAGTTGTGTTTTATACTAGATTTATTGAACTCATTCTTGTATGTAATATCTCTAGAATAAATGGCTGCTACCAAGAGCATTGTTGCTGACCTCACTAAAGGAGATAAGCTGAATGAGAGGAATTATGACCTCTGGCACCGAAAGGTGCAATATCTCCTGGAAGAGCAGGATATGCTAGAGACCATAAACCAGACCATGAACCCACCTGAGGAAGGTACCACTGCACAGCATCGCAGGGACCTTGATATATACAATGCTTGGAAGAGGAAAGACCGGGTAGCCAGGATTACAATCTTGAGCTCCATGAGGGATGACCTGATGCTTCGTTATGAGAAGCATAGGACTGCAAAGTCTTTGTGGGAGGCTGTGAAGTTCCAGTATGGAGGGACTTCCACCACAAGAGGCCGCCAGCTCGGACTCACTTTTGACGGTTATAAGATGCGCCAGGGTCACACCATGAGGCAGCATATAACCATCATGTCTAACATGATTAGTGAGTTGAGCGCATGTGGGCGCCAGAAGACTGATGAGGAGCAAGTCTCCGCAGTCATCAGGTCATTGCCAAAGACTTGGGAGCATATGAAGATCTTCTTGACTCATGCTGATGAGGTCAAGACTTTCGATCAAGCTGCCAAGCACCTTGAGCTTGATGAGGATCGGATGTTGGCCGATACCCCTCAAACTGATGTATTTGCTGCTGAAGCTAGCACTAGTAAGGGTGCAGCTTCAAGCGCAAGAGAGTGAAAGCTCAACCTCAGCGGTCCAAGCAAAGTAACCGGGGTGGGAACAAAAACAAGAGTGGGCCCAAGCGTTCAATGGGGACTAGTGCTTTGGCAAGAAGAAATCAGCTTTGATTTGCTTCAAGTGCCGAAAGCCTGGTCATTTTGCTCGTGATTGCACCTGAGCAAGAGGTATGTACTTGTGTGTTATACCTCATCTTGTTATGTAACAAGTTCTACTATGCTTGCTGAACTAAATCCTTTGTGGATTGTTGATTCAAAGCGACGGAACACATAACAAGGGAACGCTCGAGCTTCGTGGAATACCGTCGTATTCCAAGAGGAAGCAAAAGGATAACGATGGGGAACAGCTCAAGCGTGGAGGTTCATGGCATAGGCACATGCAAATTAGTTTTGCGAGGTGGCCGTGACGTTGTTACTCCATGATGTGTGTGTATGCTCCAGACATTCGGCGAAATCTTGTTTCTGTTATTTATCTTTTAAGACATGGTTTTAGAATTGTATTTGAAAACAATTCTTTGGTTTTGTATCTGGGTGATACAATTTATGGTTATGGTTTTCTTGATAATGGTTTCATTGTATTGGATACAATTGATTATTCATTTAATTCTAGTAATGTTTTTGTTTGCCAAAATACTATGTGTATTGATTCTAATTTGTGGCATGCTAGACTAGGACATATTGGCTTAGATAGGATGAACAGGTTGGCAAGAGAAGGTCTCTTAGGCCAAGGTTCACTATCTGATTTGCCAACCTTGTGAGTCATGTCTAGCAGGAAAAGCAACTAGAAAACCATTTAAAAAGGCTTTGAGAGCCTCTCTTCCTTTAGAACTTATCCATTCAGATGTGTGTGGACCCATGAATGTGCATACTAGAAAAGGACAGTCATATTTCATCACATTCATAGATGATTATACAAGGTATGGTCACATTTATCTAATTTCTCATAAGTCAGAAGCTCTGGAATGTTTTAAGAAATTCATGAGCTTGGTTGAGAATCAGTTAGATAAAAGGATTAAAACTCTTAGAACGGATAGAGGTAGAGAGTATCTCTCCGATATGTTCAAAGGGTTATGTGATGAAAAGGGGATATCTAGACAACTTACTATTCCAAGGACTCCACAACAAAATGGGGTTGCTGAGAGGAGGAATAGAACCTTGCTAGACATGGTGAGATCCATGATGGCGCAGGCAAATCTACCCATCTCTTATTGGGGAGATGCTTTGCTGACTGCGGCCTATATCCTCAACAGAGTTCCAACCAAATCGGTTCCTTCCACACCATATGAGTTGTGGACCGGAAGGAAGCCAGATTTGAGTTACTTGCGCGCATGGGGATGTGCAGCATATGTTCACTCTACTTCTCACCAATATGGAAAGCTTGGACCCGAGAGGAAGAAAGTGTATCTTTGTGAGATATTCTGAACCCTCAAAGGGCCATGTCTTCATTGGACTAGATGAGAGTGAGAGGAGAACGGAACTTGAGTCTAGGGATGCAACATTCTTGGAGAATGATTTTCCATCTCTTTCAGGAGTTAACAAAGAATCATCGGAATTCTTTGAGATACAAGATAGTGGTCTTGTCACTCCAGGGATTCAGATTCTGGATAATGAACCTCGGGTTCATCCAGAAGATCCTAGTGGGAGTGGGAGTGCAGATGTGATAGCTACCTTAGACGGTGAGCAATCTGACATGCACTTGCGCCGTAGTGGGCGCTGGCTAGTTCCTCGTCGACGTTTCGACATAGAGGATGAAGCCTACATGGTAACTCCTGAAGAGATCGACTGTGAGATGATTTCAGTCGATGAGCATGAACCAAAGAGCGTGCAGGAAGCTCTTGCGGGGTCAAGCTCAAAGGAATGGTTAAAAGCAATAAAGGAAGAGTTGGAGTCGATGAAAGTTAATCATGTCTGGGACTTGGTTGACTTGCCGCCAGGCCGAAAGGCGATTGGGAACAAGTGGGTTCTCAAGATCAAAAGAAAGGCGGATGGATCTATTGAGAGATTCAAGGCTCGTTTAGTGGCTAAGGGCTACACCCAACGAGAGGGCGTTGATTATGAGGAAACTTTTTCCCCTGTGGTTAGGTTTGCCTCAATTCGCCTCATACTAGCCATTGTTGCTCAGTTGGACTTGGAGCTTTATCAGATGGATGTAAAACTGCTTTTCTCAATGGAGAACTTGAGGAAGAGATCTATATAGATCAACCTCAAGGCTTTGAAGCACATGGACTTGAGCGCAAAGTGTGCAAGCTTAAGAAGTCCATATATGGCTTAAAGCAAGCATCTAGACAGTGGAATGTGCGCTTCCACCAAGCTATGATGGAAAATGGTTTTTCCATGCTTGAGGAAGACCACTGTGTTTACACCAAGAGATCTGATAATAATTATGTCATTCTGACACTATATGTAGATGACATACTTATGGCTAGCAATAACAAGGAGCTATTGGAAACCATTAAGAAATGGTTGTCCTCCGTATTTGATATGAAGGACATGGGTGAAGCAAGCTATGTGCTTGGTGTCAAGATTGTCAGAAATAGGCAAAAGAGATTACTGGGTTTATCTCAAGAGACCTATATTGACAATGTCTTGACGAGATACCAGATGCACAACTGCAAACCAATTGATACTCCAGTGGAGAAGGGTTTGCATTTGAGCCTTGATATGGGTCCTAAGACTCCAGAGGAGAAAACCAAGATGGAAAGAGTTCCATATTCCAGTGCAGTGGGTAGCCTTATGTACGCTATGATGTGTACTAGGCCGGATATTTGTTATGCAGTGGGTTTGGTTAGTCGGTACCAATCAAACCCAGGCATAGAGCACTGAAAGCGATCAAGAGGATATTGAGATATCTCGAGGAACGAGTAACTACATGTTGTGTTACCAAGGATCGGATTTGCGGTTAGTTGGCTATAGTGATGCCGACAAGGGCTGGAGACATCGATGAGCGCAAATCAACCTCTGGATATGCTTTCTTGCTGAATGGCGGGGCCATTTCGTGGTGTAGCAAGAAGCAGGCTTGTATATCCCTCTCGACCATGGAAGCAGAGTATGTGGCATGCTCCGCTGCGGTTCAAGAGGCTGTTTGGTTGAGGAGATTCCTTCGACATACTGGGATTGTGATGACATCCAAAGAGGCTGCCCTTGTCTACTGTGATAGTACGGCAGTTCTTAGCTATGTCAAGGACCCCAAGTATCATGGGAAGACCAAACATATACAGTTGAGATATCACTTTGTTAGAGACATTACATCAAGAAAGAAAGTTGTACTTAAGCACATATCTACTAGTTTGATGGTAGCTGACCCTCTTACCAAACCCATAGACAAGGATGTTTTTATTTCTCATGTAAAATCCTTGGGCTTGCATAGATTGTGACTTATTTTTGTACTAAGACTTTCTTATTAATGAATAATATGAGTTCATTTCAGCATTTTTTTTTATTCACTTTCTGTGTGATTGTGTTTCTTCTAGCATAAAACAACATATGTCAATAGGCAAGAGAATGACTCACTCACACGAGCATTCGCCTCTGGCGCCTTGGAGGCGAGCAGAGATGAGACGGATTGTGAATGACTTTGTGTAGGTCAATTCATAATCATGATGTCGCCTTGATTTGGAATCAAGATGAGTTTCTCTATTGTGAAGAGAATCGACATGAATGTTCCCACTATTCATGTTGCCTATAGGAGCAAGGTGCGAGTACTTTATGTGGCGCTAGGGTGGCGACAATAAAGTAACTCGGGTTAGGCGCAAGGGGTTGCGACTGGACTAAGACCTGTATGGTGTTGAGATGGACATACGTTCTATTGTATATAGAATGCTCCACCATAGCACATATATCATACTATGTGTGCTTAGCGATCATTGGAAATGAGAGGATGGATCCTCGCTCCTCTCATTGTGTGAGTCCTGGACCTTATGGTCCATTAGTGTTCTTAGTGACTTTCGACGCATCATGAAATGAAGGGTTGATGTGGCTACTTTGGGGTGTTACCTATGGTCATGATAGATTCGACCTAAAGGGGCACTACCGGGAAAGGAGTCAATCCTAAGTGTAGTGATGGTCCTGGGGCGAAAGGAAAGGTTTGATTCAACTGCACCCTAAAAAGTGTTTGTTGGCGCCAACTCGTATGTGTTACAAAGAGTGAACATTTTAAGGACAAGAAGGTGATCTCTCGGAGGGATCGAGATACCTTTAGTCCGGTGAGTTTGAATAAACCTAGGACACTGTGTTATACTAATGCTTATTTGATTTGTTTCTATGAGTGATGTGCCATTCTCGGCCTTCACGGGAAGGTTTCTAGTTTGGGGCTCACGCGTGCAGGGTATATCACCGGTCGCACAACCCATTTTGCCAGTATGACTTGTGGATATTAGTGTCTGGGACACAGGTGGTCTATGTATCTGGGATACATAGTGAAGAGATCAATATATATGTATATCTGGGATATGCATGTGTGTCTGGGACACAAGAGGTCTATGTATCTGGGATACATAGCAGAGAGATTGAATGTGTATATCTGGGATATACAAATGTGTCTGGGACACATTGAAAGATTAACACTTGCCCTTGTGCAAGTGGGAGCTGTTGGAATTTATTAATTTGATTAATAAATTAAATGCCCAAGGGCAATATTGGAAACTCACTATTAGGGCGGTTACAAAAATAGGTTATATATTTTAGTAACCACCGCATTAGTGAGTAAGTAACGGAGTAATTCATTCGCACGAGCGAATCTCTGAGAAACGGCGGCTCCATCTCTCTCTCCCTCTCTCTTAGAATCGCAGGCTTAGATTTTCTTCTTTGCTTGCATTTGATCTTCATTCCATTAATCCACGGCATTTGGGTTGTGGATATTATTCCCTTTCCCTGTGATTGAGGAATCTCGCCGGTAAATCTTTGGTGGTGGAACGAGGACGTGGATCTAGACTTCCGCTGTGAATACTTCAAGTAAGGGAAAGCAAATCCAGGTAAGGAATTTTTTTTCCCCATCAATTAATTGAATTGAATTACTTTTAATGTATTACCTACATTTCCGTTATTTATTTGATAGCAACATTTCATTTTATTGCACACTCGCCGTGTTTCAATTACACCTCTTTCTTTTTCGGTTGTTTAATGGTTATGGTTTTGGGGTTGGGGATTTGTAGTTGGTCTAGAAGGACCCGGAAGCCGCAATAGTTTTGTTCTGGAAAGCAATTAACGCAGGAGATAGAGTTGATAGTGCACTCAAGGACATGGTTGTGGTGATGAAGCAGCAAGATAGAAGTGAAGAAGCCATTGAAGCCAATAAATCCTTCAGGCATCTTTGCTCCAAACAGGCCCAGGAGTCACTTGATAATGTTCTCATAGACTTATATAAGGTATTTATATTAATTTATACTACTTTTAAACCAATATCCCTGACAGTTCCAAGAGGTTTCTAATCAAAATAATTTTTCAGAATTTTATTAGTTAGGTAATTAAGCCAAATTAGCATGTTTCATCATCAGCTGACCTGAAGGTATGTATATTAACAGAAATGTGGAAGAATAGATGAACAGATTGATTTGCTAAAGAAGAAGCTTAGGCTGATATACCAAGGAGAAGCTTTCAATGGTAAACCCACCAAGACAGCTCGCTCTCATGGCAGGGAATTCCAGGTTTCCATCCAGCAAGAGACTTCAAGGATACTTGTACGTAATATGATCAGCTCACCTCACCCAGACTGTATTTTAGTATCATTAATGATTCGAAATAATTCGTTATACACCTAGTGATCTTAATGGTAACTTTGAAGATCGACCCACATCGATATGTTTTGGTGGGCAACCTGAATGACTCGTTTATTTGATTAAATTCTATAAATATGTACCCAATGTTTATTTGAGGTCACTGAGAAATTTTAGACTTTTTGTTTCAGAGTTTGAGGTGAAAGTTCTTGTAACATGGTTGGGGTGATTGATTGAGAGGGTTCTATTTTTTTAGTTTTTCTTTTATGTAGTAGAAAGTTCATTTTTTCTCGCCCATTGATGTAGCACAGTGCATTAGCATGCGTACCAAGTTAAATTATTGTTAATTTTTTTTCTACTATTAAATTGTGATTTTTTGGTGTTTGTTCTCACAGTAGCTAACTGAACGGAATGGCAGGGAAATTTGGGGTGGGCTTATATGCAACAAACGAACTATATGGCTGCTGAAGCTGTATATAGAAAAGCACAGATGATAGAGCCAGATGCAAACAAAGCCTGCAACTTAGGGCTTTGCCTAATTAAACAGGGAAGATATGATGAAGCCCAGTTAGTTCTTGAAGATGTCCAGCGATGTGGAGTCACCGGTTTAGAGGATTCAAAGTCAATAAGTCGTGCAGATGAATTGTTGCATGAGCTGGAATCGCTTCAATCGACCGAGTTCTTATCAACTCAACTTGGTCAGAACTTGGAAGAAATCTTTACAGAAGGGATTGACCAGATTTTGTGTGATTGGACTCCATTCAAATCCATGAGACTTCCCATCTTTGAAAAGATCTCTCAATTCAGAGATCAAATACCTTGTTGACCCGTTGTATATGGCTTTCCTAGTAGAGAAGAAATTAAAGGCTAAAAAAGGTTACTTTGTATATAATAGTCAGGAGAATAATGGTGGCATGCATGTGTGTACATGTAATGTATAAGTGGTTGGTGTCATGGTCGTACCCTTTGTTCTTGTCTTAAGAACTTTGAATAACTTCTACCAAGAAATAGGGAAAAAAATTTACTATGAGATCAAATGAGATTTTTTAAAGATATAATTGAAAACAAATTGTTCTATATAGAAATCATGCCAATACATGAAGAGAATTTGGTGGGATTAGGCTAATTGGGTTTGAAATTTAATAATTAAGTGGATAGTCTAACCAATGACTTTTTAAAAAAGCAATGATTTTTTTTTCCATCTAATGGTCAAAATAGTCACATCATAGATTATTGTGAGAATATTTGTATCCATAAATAGTGACCCTAAAAAGAAAAAGAAGACTCCATCTCATATATTGTACCCAAAAGAAACTCTATCTCTTACTGTTCAAATAAAATAAAGTACCCAAAAAAACAAAAAGTCATCTAGTGATTCTTTCCAATAGAAGGATGTCTTTGTTATAAAATAAAGAGAAAATGTAGAATACAAAGAAGAAAGGCAAGATGAGTTCAATCAGAACTAGTCCATTCAGTTGAGTGCATTACATATTTATAGTAGAAGGAACATCTACTCTGATATGGAAATATCAAAATCTACAAAGAAATACAATATATGATTCTCACACACAATAAGATAATCTTGATATGGAAAGATAGATTGCCACCCAAGATAGAAGGTGCATAGAATGGAAATATTGACTGCCAACATTGTGTATTGAGATCACTGTAATCTTCAATTAAGATGGGAATGTGAATCACCAAGATTGTATGCTGAGGTGGTTGAGATCTTCAATTGGAAATATTGTCTATTGGGGGGGGTGATGGATATCCATAATCAATATTATTTATAACACTCTCCCTTGGATGTCCATCAATAGATAATGTACCTCGTTAAAACCTTACTAAGAAAAAACCCTGTGGGAAAAATCTTAGTGAAGGAAAAAGAGTATACATATCTAAATAATACGTATTGGTAACTGCCTCATTAAAAACCTTACTAGGAAAACCCAGTGGGACAAAACCTTGGTGAAAGGAAAAAGAGTGCAGCACGTATATTACTCCCCCTGATGATAATATCATTGAGTAACTTTGAATATGCATATTCCAATATCATGTACCAACTTCTCAAACTTTGAAGTAAGCAATGTCTCAGTAAATAAGTCTGTCAAATTATCAATTGTACGAATTCAATGAACATCGATTTCACAATTTTGTTGAAGATCATGAGTGAAGAAGAATTTCAGTGAAATATGTATAATTCTATCTCCTTTGATGTATCATCCATTCAATTGAGCTATGCATGCAACATAATCTTTATATAATATTGTTCAAACCCTTTCTTCTAGTAGAAGACTACATGCTTCCTGAATGTGTTGTATCATTGATATAAACCAAATATAAAATAGCTAACATTGAATAAATAGCTTGTTTGAGATCTAGTTTTATATAGATCAGATAAATATCTAGCATTTGCATAACAAGTAGATTGATGTCCACATTCATAAAATAACATAATGTCAATAATTCTTTGAATGTACTGAAATATATGTTTT
Organism: Hakea prostrata; assembly: GCF_041222555.1. Lineage (NCBI taxonomy): Eukaryota > Viridiplantae > Streptophyta > Magnoliopsida > Proteales > Proteaceae > Hakea > Hakea prostrata. The sequence continues at coordinate 14,508,578 of NC_142603.1, forward strand.
ATAACATTTCAGTGTCTTCGTATTGGAAAAGAAATAAATCTTGCTAATACACTAATAGAAAATGCTACATCCGATTGTGTATTATCAGCAAGATACATTAATGCCCCAATTGCACTAAGATATGATACTTCAGGACCAAGAAATTCTCAATTGTTTTCTTAGGGTTGAAATGAATATTTCTTTATATTGAGCGATCTCACAACCATTGGGGTACTCAATGGATGTATTTTATCTAGATAAAATCACTTCAAAATATTCTTTGTATAAGTTAATTGATAAACGAATATTCTATTTGTCAAATGCTCAATTTATAAGTCAAGACAAAACATTGTCTTTTCAAGATTTTCATTTCAACTTTCTTCAAATAATCTACTACTTTTGGAAATTCTTCAGGAATTCCAATGATATTTAAGTCATCTTCATATACACATTAAAATCATATCTATATCCTTTAATAAAAGCACAATAATAAATTGGATAATTTTTATACTCTTCATTTTGTAAATATCTACTAAAGAAGTTATACCATATATGCCATGATCATCTCTGAAGCCTTATTGAACAAACTTCCTAGGAATTTTTATGTGCTTCGGGCATTTTGAATCCTTCAGAGATTTTCATATATATTTCACACTCGAGTGAGCCATATAAATAGGCTGTAATAATATCCACTAGACACATGTCAAATTTTTCATATACTACCAGATTAATAAGATATCTGAAGGTGATTGCATCCACCACAAGAGAACATGTTTCCATGTAATCAATATCAGGCATCTGCGAATATTCTTGTGCCATAATTCATGCTTTATATATCACGATTTCATTCCTTTTTCATTTCATTTTTCATAGAAAACTCAATTGTACTCCACTGGCTTTATACCTTTAGATGTTGGACTGCAGGTCCAAAAATTTTATTTCAAGCGAATTCAATTCTGCTTGAATTGCGTCTCTACATTTTGGCCAATCATTTCTTGATTTATATTCATCAACAAATTTATGTTCAAGATCCTCGTCTTGTTGTATTATTTCAACAATAACATAATATGCAAAAATGTTGCCGACAACTTTATATTTTCGGTTCCATTTTTTTCTTGCAATGACATAACTAATCGAGATCTCTTCATTATTTTCAGGTACCTGAACCTCTTCTTGGGTTTCATAGAAAGTTATGTCTTCAGGATTTTCATAATCAATTGTCTCCATTTTATGACCATCTTGATCATTTGCTCCTTTCATTTTCTAGGATTTTATCCTTGGAACCGATTGATCTTCCACGTTTTAATTGTGGTTTAATTTCATTTGCACTGATAGATTATCCTGCTGAGAGATCAATTCTAATTGGAGCATTTACAGCTGGAATATGAGATTTAGTAACACTTACCAGGTCATCAAATCTGGCAATTGATTCATAATATTTATTGCATTATTCTTTGAACTTCAAGTTCACAGTGTTCAGTGCGAGGATCTAATGAGATAATGATAATGCATTACAATCAATATATTTTTCCAACTGTTTATTCTCTCCCCCTCATGTTGGAAAAACTAATTCATCCAAATAATACTCAGCAAGTATTGCTTTAAATAAACCTCCTATCTTTGGCAAGATATTGAACTATATAAGGAGATTCATATCCAACATATATTCCCAACTTTATTTGGGATCATATTTTTGCGTTGTGGTGGAGTAATTAGAAAATAAGCCGCACATCCAAAAAATTTTAAGATTATAAATATTTTGCTTCTGACCATAAGTCAATTGTAATAGGGAGAATTTATAACAACATTTTGGCCTGATGCGTACAAGTGATGCTTTGTTCTCATAAACAATGGTTTAGCTATTGATTAGAGATATTTAATAAATAATTTTGCCAAACCATCTTGGATATAAACATGAGCTACATGCTATTCAGCTGTGATCTCAATTGTTATACAAAAATCATAAAGCCTGAGATGTAAATTTACTAGCATTATCAAGACAAACTGTCTTTATCTTATAATCAATAAATTATGCTCTTAATCTCCTTATTTGAGAAATCAATCTCGCAAGTATCAAATTGCGAGTTCATAATGAACATACATGTGACCACTTTATAGATGCATCTATTCAAATCATATATTATTTGAATGGTCCACATGATGGGTGAATGGACCCATATATTTCACCCTCTATACGTTTCAAAGACGTAGAATGTTCAATCTCAACTTTAGCTGGTGAATATCCAATAATAAATTTTTCTTGAGAACAAGCAACACAAGAAAATTCATTTAATTGAAGAATCAGAAGATTCTTCAATGGATGACAATTAAATTTTCAATAATTTTTCGCATCATACTTGATCCGAGATGGTCCAACCGGTCATGCCAAATAATAAAATTATTGGAATCAATGTTCATTTGATTTACCCAAGCATGTGTTTCAACTATGCGATATTCGTGTAGTACAAATTGGAAGAAAATATCTAATACCTTTATATAGATATTCACTTTTACCATTATTTGTAGTCTCAATCTAATAATCGTTTTGACAAATAGCTTGGAAATTTTTTAATAAATTTCTTTGAGACTTACTACAGATAATGAAGTATTCATAGCCAATTTTATCTCCCAGATAATAATAGATTAACTCTTCCAGAGCTTCCAATCAATGTTGTACTACCGATTTTTATATGAACATTAGCTTCCGCATCATCAATAAGAGAAGTATGCATATTTTTCACTCAGTATAATATGCACTGCAGCAGCATATAAGAGAACATTCACATTCTTCATCAAAATGAAACAAAATAAATCAAAAGATATATAGAAAGTCAATAAAAAAAATTATAGAAGAAAAATATTTAATTTAAGATAAACTAACATATGAGATAATAGTTGAAGATAAAAGAATTACAAACTAATATAATATTAATTTTATTTTTATTGAACTCGACTAACATAATCAAATCTTCAACTATTATCTTCAAAGAAGTTTGTAGCATTTAGATGTGTAGTATCTGTGAAGCCATTAAAATCATCACTTTTTATAGACAGATTTCTCAAGTATCATGATTTTGGAAAATCCAATTTATTTCCACATTATTTTTATTTCTTTAATTAAGGCTTGACAAAGCTTAATTAAATATTATGGAGTACGACAGATACATGTCTAATGGTTTTCATACCACATCGGTAACAAATATTATCTTCACTCCTTGAATTGTTATATTGAGAATCCTTATTATTCTCTTATTTATTTCCATAATAATGATGATAATTATTCCGTCTTTTGCCTCATACTCTTCCACAGTCATGACCATAATAGGAATTGAGCAAAACCAATAAGACGAGCTTCATGACTTTTCATTAATAGTCCATTATTTTACTTAGCCACAAATAGGCATGATATCATTCAGAGTATTTCTTAAAACTCCTTTTACAATATTACTACTGTAACAACAAATCTGAAAATTTGTTGGTAAGTCTTCATCAATAATATTTTCTCCATATAATTTCAATAGAGAAATAATTTCAAAAACTACAGAACTGTATTTATTTACAGTTTCAAATTTTGTAATTTCAAATCTTGCAACTTCATGTGCATCTGCAGAACTGTATTCATTTGCAGTTTCAAATCTTGCAACTTCAAGGGCATCTGCAGAACCGTACTCATTTACAGTTTCAAATCTTGCAACTTCATGTGCATCTGTAAAACTGTATTCATTTACAGTTTCAAATCTTGCAACTTCAGGTGCATTTAATAATATTTGTGGTGCAAAGCTAGCAACCACTATATACAATAAATAAAACCAATTGTTAAGACAACATACCCTTTTATTATTTGTTTGATTATTAAATTCAATAAAACGCATACCTTTTTATCATGATGCACTTACATTATGAGATGGACAATGTAAACTCCATTGTTTACAAAAACGCACGAGGAGATCATCATCATTTTCACTTTGGAATAGAAAACATAATGATCCATAGTCTGCTGTCTTTCTTCTCAAAACACAATACTTTGAGCGGAGTCGTTAACAATTACTTTGAGCGGAATCGTGCTGATAACCTATTATAAAATAAAGAGAAAATATAGAATACAAAGAAGAAAGGCAAGATGAGTTCAATCAGAACTAGTCCATTCAGTTGAGTGCATTACATATTTATAGTAGAAGGAACATCTACTATGATATGGAAATATCAGAGTCTACAAAGAAATACAATATATGATTCTCACACACAGTAAGATAATCTTGATATGGAAAGATAGATTGCCACCCAAGATAAAAGGTGCATAGAATGAAAATATTGACTGCCAACATTGTGTGTTGAGATCACTGTAATCTTCAATTAAGATGGGAATGTGAATCACCAAGATTGTATGCTGAGGTGGTTGAGATCTTCAATTGGAAGTATTGTCTATTGGGGGGGGGGTGATGGATATCCATAATTAATATTATTTATAAAATATTAAATTTTTTTTTTTTTTTTTTTTTTTTTTTTTAAAAAAAAAAAATTAAAAAAAAAAAAAAAAAAAAAAAAGAGGTTTTTTTTTTTTTTTTTTAAAAATTTATAGAACATTTTAAAAAGGGGGGAAAACCCGGGGGTGCTAAAGGATACAAGAGACCAAGTCTTGTTAAGGTCAAGAGCTGCAATTTCACTATCCATTGCCTCTTTCCAATCAGGTGAAACAATAGCCTTAGCAAAGCTTGCAGGTTCAATTGTAGCATTGAGGGCCTTGAGATACCTGAAATGGGGTGAGGATAATCTATGATAGGACAAAAAACAATTAGTAGGAGTGAGAGTACCTGTGCAGGAAGGAGAAGCTTGGGCATCCATGGCATAATAATGATAATCTTTAAGGTGGGGTGGTGGTCGATGAACTCGAGATGGACGGGAGATGGTGGTGGATGGAAAGTTGGGTGAAGAAGATTCATCCACCGGTTGGGGAGAGGGTGTGGTTGATAAGGGTAGATCCGACAAGATGGGTAAACTATCAATATCTGAAGCAACAATGGGTAAAACAAGCAATAATGAAGATGACAATTTTGAAAAAGGAAAATAATATTCAACAAATGTGACATCATGACTAATGAAAACCTTATGTGTTTGTAAATCATAAATCGTATACCCTTTTGTGCATATGGATACCCAATAAAAACACCTGGAGATGCTCAGAGATCGAATTTATGACAAATGGATGAATGATTATGACTATAACAAAGGCATCCAAAAGTTCGAAGATGGGAATATGAAGGACTCTTGCCAAATAAAAATTGAAGTGGTGACTTACCATGTAGCAACGGGGTGCGTAAATGATTAATTAGGTAAGCGGCTGTCAAAACACAATGACCCCAAAACTTATGAGGTAGACTGGCTTGAAAAGATAGAGCACAAGCCACATTAAGAAGGTGGCGGTGTTTGCGTTCAACAACCCCATTTTGTTGGGGGTGTAGTAAAACAACTATGTTGGAGAACAATACCAGGGTTGAAAAGAATTCATTTGAATGGGAATTAAAAAACTCACGACCATTATCAGTTCGGAGTTATTTAATTTGGTATCCAAATTGGGTTTGGATCATAGCAAAAAATTCCCTTAAATGAGACCAAGCATTAGATTTATGATTTAACAAAAACACTCAGGTGCATCGTGAAAAATCGTCCACAATAGTTAAAAAATATTTTGCATCACAAATTGAGGGAATGGAGTAAGGTCCCCATATGTCACAATGTATCAATTCAAAACAAGAAGTGGTAGAAATTGTACTGGATGGAAAAGGAAGTCGAGTTTGCTTAGCCAAAGGACAAATAGAGCAAACACAATTTTTATGAAAAAAAATAGTAGGATCCAAACGTGCAAGATAACTGGAAATTTTTAAAGATGGATGGCCCAAACGAGAATGCCAAAGATCATTTGTGGGAAAAACAACAGCAGCAACAGGATGATCCAACTCCAAATAATAAAGTCCATTGTACGCCTTACCTAGCCCAATCCTCTCCTTCGTGCGTAGGTCCTGTATCACACAATGATCAGGGTAAAAAGTTAGGAAACAATGAAGTTGTTGGGTAAGTTGGGTAACAGATAACAAATTAAAACCAAATGAAGGAACATGTAAGACGTTTGTGAGAGGTAAAGTGGGTACGGGGCTGCAATTCCCAATATGTGTAATGGGAGCAAAACCACCATTGGGAAGACGAATGGATTGGGTGTGGGGAATAAGACTATCCGAATGAAATAAAGATAAATCTGAAACCATATGAAGACTTGCGCCAGAATCAATAACCCATAGAAAAGATACTTTACCTACAACATTTGCCAAGGGTGTAATGTTACCAGATTCCAATAGAGATAGGAGTTTATGGTACTGATCTGTAGTGAAAGATGGCGCAACAACAGAAGGGACCATAGTTGCAGCAAGAGAGTGAACCATTGGAGATGGCAGTGCGGTGGACTTCGTAGCACGTTTGGGAGGATACCCATGTTTTTTAAAACAACGGGATTCCGAATGACCATCCAAGCCACAAAAGTCACAATGATAGTGTTTCTTGGTACCATTTTTAGAACTATATTGAGGAGATGTGGTAGCCAAGGCAGAGTGCGTGAGAGCGGGAGCAATAGCCTCATGAATTGTGCGATGACGCTCCTCTTGAAGTAAGAGAGAATAAACACGATTCACCGTTGGCAAAGGGTCCATCAAAAGTAATTGGCTACGAAATGAGCCATAGGAATCATACATTTAGTCCCATCAAAAATTCAAGAAGCTGATCTCTATGAATAAGATCAGAATGCTTCTTTAGAAGACCACATATGCAAGGTGGTAGATCATTATACGAAGAAAGCTCATCCTAGAGCCCTTTGAGAACCGTATAATAAGAAGCCAATGAAGACGTGCCTTGTTGATGGGTGGAAATGGCACGACGAATTTCAAAAATGCGAGGTGCATTTTGTTGAGAATAATGAGCCTCAAGGTCGTCCCAAACCTCATAAGCAGTAGAGGCATAAATGACACTATGAGCAATATCAGGAACAAGAGCATTGACAAGCCAGGAAAGAACCATACTGTTAAAGCGGATCCATTGAAGAAGCAAAACTGAATCAGAAACAAGTTTTGAAAGAGAGCCGTCAATAAATTGAAGTTTGTTTTTCGCTTCAAAAGCCATATGCATAGCACGTCGCCAAGTCGGATAGTTATCACCCTTCAATGGTTGGGTGACCAAAATGGCACTTGGATTGTCCGAGTGATGAAGGAAAAATGGAGAAGAGGAATCCAAATCAACAAACTTAGTATTGGTAGCCATTGAAGAGGAGGTAGACGATGAGGAAGCAGAAGACGTGGTGAATAAAGATGTAGAATCGTGTTTAGGCCGATACCATATTAAGACACAACCTCAATAGTAGAAAATGGTTGAATGATTTCATATGAAAGAACCTCAAATATATAGACAACATACATCCCATGCTGGTAGGTAATTATGAACAATAAAGGAAAGATATAAAAGATGGAAATACAATACAAGGAAATGTTTGTATGAAAATATAATACATGGAAATGTTTGTATAGCAAATATAATACATGGAAATGTTTGTATAGAAATACAATGTATGGAAAGAATTCGAATTGAAGGAATGAGATGGTATGGAAAGAATTCGAATTGAAGGAATGATGAATGGAAGGAATTCAAATGGAAAGGATTCAAATGAGAAGAGCAAATAATATGGAAATAATTCAAATGAGAAACAATTAGGGAAAGGATGAAAAATCATCCTTAGCACGCCTAATAGTATGGGTGACCGTTGGAGGGGTGGTGGTAATCAGTTCTAGGAGTTGGGTTGGCATGTTTTGTTCTACTCTAAGCCAAGTGCTTGCCCTGGCGTTATGGGGGAAGGGGAGTGTGAGGAAAAGTATTGTGATTACGGTGTTTCCAGCTTCAAACTATGGGCTATTTTGAAGGGGGTTGTTGGAGTAGTGTTTTGTTCATATGTTCTATGATATGGATATTGGCTTGGCCTGCTTGATATATGTTTTGTTGATTTTCCTTAGCCAAGGGCAGTAGGTGATATGATGTGCTCAATTGTTGTAAGTCGTCCATCTCTCAACGCTTCCCTCCTGAATCAATCTTTCCTTTGTATCTATATCCAATTTTTTTGCAGTGTATGTATTTGTTTTTAAAACCTCCATTCCTAATGCAAGTTTTATATGTACAAGATGCAAGTTTCCCCCTTACTTTTAAAGGTAGACTGGCTGACTGGCTTTTGAGTGTTAAGAAAGGCTTCTGGAATAGGTTGTGCTTTTGACCTTCAAAAAAAGGCTCCTGAAATGGGGGTTGTTCGAATTATATGTTGAACCTGGTACACATAGTTGGCAACCTGAAATTGAATCCTACATTGTTCCTGTTAGATTTTACCATATCGTGCCTGCATGTATGGGTGTTGTCGAGCACCCTTGAATTTGACTACACTACAGGAATGCAACGAAAACAGGAAGGAACCAATCGAACAGTCAATCAATGTGGTTTGGCATGCATTCCAGTTTCCAATTATTCATTCTTTTATCCGAAGCTAATGAATGTTGCGGTTTGACCATTTGCAACGTTAGCAAAGAAATCAAATGTCTAATATTTGTTGGAAAGAAAGTCTTTACTAAATGATTAAGTTTTAAAGATGAATTACTCCGTTGTACCCATGCAAACCTAGATGTTATATCCCTACTTAGGATCTATTAACTATCTTGCAAATAAAAGAAGCAATAAGCCTTCTTACTTCAAATGAAAGTACTTCCTATTAACTATCTTGCGAGTAAAAGAAGCTATAAGCCTATAGAGTCCTGGGTCCCAAGTCCTCTATAAATGAAAGCGTGATCTTATATACGGTGCAACCAAATTGAAATAAAAAAGAACTTTATGAGTCTTGTGCACGGGGAGGGGGTATAGAAGTTATATTCTTTCTTTGAATACCTTTGAGAAGGACTTGTCTTACAAGCCTAGAAAATCCTTGGTCACAAGACTCTTTCATTAGGATCATTTTCATTTAACTTTCCTTTTTTGCGTGCGTGCATGGCATGCATCCGGCAGTCGGATGTCATGCTGTTAGTATTTGGTTGGTTTTTTGGTACCATAGGTAGGGCATTCAATGGCAGACTTGTAGATGCATGCCTTGCTCAGACGCCGAGAATTTTGAATCCTCCGTTGTCCACTGGCATTTAATAACTTTTGTCCCACTTAGCAGACCAGCCTAATGAGAATTTTACACACCAGGTGAGGCGTTGACCTGGATTAAATTTTTTGTGTCTTCTTTTGCCCCTCCAATGAATATTTGGTTTTTCTTTTTTTCCCCAAAGTAGAGTAGATTGATCAAGTTACGTTGAATTCTTACTCTTGTCTTAGAAGACTGATATCATGGGAAAGTAATTTTAACCCAATAAACAGACTGATATCAAGAGAAAGAAAATTATTATTATTTTTTTGGGATATATGATTTTTATGTATATATTAGAGATAGAATATTACATAATATACCGTTAGGTAAACTCGAAGTCACAACTTCTTCACTAATGGTGTTCTTACCAATTGAGCATGCCAGCAATGGTTTAAGAAAATTATTTAAAAAAAATAAAATAATAGGTGATCATATGACTTTTGAGTGTAGGATTCTAGATATAAGGATACTGGCCAATAGTCATATAATAAAATAAATCCGAGTCAATTAAATTTGGATTTATTCAAACTTGATATTTCTTTTTAAAATATATGTGAAGAGAGTATGACTCTTAATAGTCTTGATCGTATTTCATGTTTTATTAGACTAGATTATGGTGATCCGTACACTAATAAAAAATTGACTTTCCAAATATATTCGTTTTTGCCCTTTTTGGGTAGAAAATTGTATTCTTTAGTTGCTTAATCTCCATAGTTAGGAATTATGTATTTCAATTTTTTCCCCTTATTATTTTGAAGTAAAATTCGTTCTAATATAGAAAGTGTTATAAATAATATTGATTGTAGATGTCCATCACCCCCAAAAAGATAATATTTCCAATTGAAGATCTCAACTACCTCAGCATGCAATCTTAGTGATTCACATTCCCATCTTAATAGAAGATCACTGTGATCTCAATACACAGTGTTGACAGTCAATGTTTTTATTATATGCACCTTCTATCTTTTGGCGGCAATCTATCATTCCATATCAAGATCATCTTATTGTGTACAAGAATTGTATATTGTGTTTCTTTGTAAACTCTGATATTTCTATATTAAAGAAAATGCTACTTCTACTATAAATATGTAATGCACTCAACTCAATGTACAATTTGATTGATCTCGTTCTAGTTTTCTTCCTTGTCTCTAATATATTTTATTTATTTTATAACACATTATCAACACAACTCCGCTCATAAGTATTGCATTTTGAGAAAAAGACGAAATAATTACCGTTCTTATAATGTAAATAAATAAGAGAATAATAAAGATTTTCAATAGAATTCTTTAAGGAGTAAATAATTTGTTATCGATGTGGTATGAAAGCCATTAAGCATGTATCTGCCGTACTCCACAATATTTCGTTAAGTTTTGTCAAGCATTAATTAAATGAATGAAAATAATGTGGAGATAAATTAGATTTTCTAAAATAATGATACTGAGCAAATTTTGCTTGTAAAGAGGATGATTTTGATAGCCTCATAGATACTGTAAACTCACTTGAAGATAATAATTGAAGATTTTGTTATGTTAATGCTGTTCAAATAAAAATAATTTTGTTATGTTGATAGCCTCATAGATACTACACATCTAGATGCTGTAAACTCACTTGAAGATAATAATTAAAGATTTTGTTATGTTAATGCTGTTCAAATAAAAATAAAATTGAATATTATGTTAGTTTGTAATTTTTTTCCCCTCAAATTTCAAATCATATGTTAGTTTATCTTAAATTTAATCTTTTTCCTTCTAATTTTTTTATTGACTTTCTATATATCTTTTGATGTATTTTGTTTCATTTTGATGAAGAATGTGAATATTTTCTAGTATACTATAACACATTATATTAAGAGAAAAAAAATATTTATTTTATTTGAGGATGCGGAAGTCAATGTTCATACAATAATTGATAGTACAACATTATTTGAGGGCTCTAGAAGAGCTAATCTATTATTACCGGGGAGATCGAATTGCTATAGATAATGCATTATTTTGTAGTAAGTCTCAAAGAAATCTATTAAGTTTCAAAGCTATTAGCTAAAATGACGATTAGATTGAGACTACAAATGATTATAAAATTGAATATCTATAAAATATATAAAAGTGTTAGATATTTTCTCATAATTTGTATTACACGAATATTTGCATTGTTAAAACACATATAAAAGAACATTGATTCCAATAGTTTTATTATTTGGCATAATAGGTTGGACCATTATGGATCAAGTATGATGCGAAAAAAATTATTAAAAATTTATTTTTCATCTATTAAAGAACTAGAAGATTTTTCAATTAAATAAATTTTCTTGTGTTGCTTGTTCTCAAGAGAAATTTATTATTAGATATTTACCAACTAAAGTTGAGATTGAACATTCTGCATTTTTGAAACGTATGCATGGTGAAATATCCATTCACCCATCATATGAAATATTCAAATAATGGGTAATTTTCATCTGGACCCCCTGAGGTTTGGTACAGGTCACTTTCAGTCCAGTTTAAGTTTTCTTTTGCATATGGCACCCCTGTGGTTTCAAAAAATGATCAAATAAGGACAAGTTTAACAGAAAATGTTAGTTTAATAATTTTTGTGACAAAAATACCCTTGTTTTATTTTCAATTTATCTGTTTTAATTTTTTTCTTTTTAATCTATCAAAACAAAAAACAATTAAAATAAAAAAAAATTCTCAATAACGATTTCCTGGTAAATTCTATACATCCATTGAGATCTCACAGAATTTCCAAGGGACATTAAAAAAAAAAAAAAAAATGTTGCACAAAAGTATATCTTTAACAGTTTCTTTTATTTGGTCATCTCGCTACAGGAACTAGTTCAGAAACCAAAACTTCAAATCTCCCAGCAGAATGCAGGGAGATCCAAAACCAGACGAAATAAAATATTCAACACCCTTCACCCCACACCCGAAAAACCACCCTCAACAAAGCAAGTGCCTATGATATGAAGGGGATTCCATTGAAGACATGAAGTGAATTGAGATATGGTCAAAGGTGATTTTGGAAATTAGAAAAATAATAATAACAAAATCTACTTTTACTTATCATTCTGATGATCGCACAAAATTTCTGGATGAACGAGATCATCCTAGTTCATCTTAGTTCTCTAATAACACTATTCGGAAAACAAGAAATGAACTATAGGATTACCATTACAGAAAAGACCCATTTGGACAGGTAAACTCGAAATGCAAACCTAATTAGCAAGAAAACCCAAAAGAAAACGAAGAATATAAAAGAAGGGCTTTTGGTACCTTGGCAGCATTAAATATTTCTTCGGATTTCTGAAGCATGAACTTCTTTTTCTCGACTGAGACTGCCATTTTTATCAGGGAGGAGATGCGGCGAGGAGAAGGCCGGGAACGGCATGGACTCGAAGAGTGTCCTGGTGAGAGATTGGAACGCCATGACAGACCAACCCACAATGTAAATTGGTTTTCAAGACCGGATTCTTTCAACAGATTCCTCAACCATCTCTCATAATAGATTCTCTTTCACGGTGATCAGAAAACTTGCTGCCGCCATTGCTCCCAAATCCAACTTCAAAATGGAACAAAGGATTTATGAGGAGATTCAAAATCTCCAAGGATTGAAATCCAAGACCTCAATACCGAAAAGTAAAGAGCTAAATGAAGTAGATTGTTGGCCTTTCACCTTCGTTTCGAGATGTTGCAGAGGATGGGGCTTCGAAGCTTCAACCTGCAGAGAGTTATTTGCTAAAGTTTTTTTTTTTGGTAGATTTAATAAAAGAAAGAAACTTATTAAAAAAGTTAAAACAAATAAATTGAAAAAAGGGTATTTTTGTCACAAAAATTATTAAACTAACTGATTCTGTTAAGTTTGTCCTTATTTAATAATTTCTTGAAACCACAAGGGAGCCACATGCAAAAGAAAACAAAACTGGACTAAAAGTGACCTGGACCAAACCTCAAGGGGTCCAGATGAAAATTACCGTTCAAATAATATATGATTTTAGTAGATGCATCTATAAGATGGTCACATGTATGTTCATTATGAACTCGCAATTTGTTATTTGCGAGATTGATTGATCAAATAATTAAATTAATAGCACAATTTATGGATTATAAAATAAGGACAATTTTCCTTGATAATGCTGGTGAGTTTACATCTCAAGCTCTTTATTTTTTTCGTTAAAATGATCATTATATTAAGCGAAGAAGAAATATTAAAAATACATCAATTGATACCTTATAAGGAACCAATCTCCTTTACCCACAACAATTGTTGCCTCCAATACACCCTTCCTCACTGGTTCCTACTCAGATTAGAAAACCACTAACTCATAAAACGAAATCTAAGGACATTTAGAGGCATCCACATCAAGTTCATTATGGATCTCAAGCTCTTTATGATTCATGTATAATAACTGAAATCACAGTTATATAGTATGTTGCTTATGTTTATACCTAAAATGATTTAACAGAATTATAATGTTTCCATGTAATAGCTAAACCATTGCTTATGAAAACAAAAATCCTATGTGTCGGCATGAAATATGCTATTATACATGCAGCATCATTTGTATGCATCAGACCCACAAGTTGTCATAAATTTTTTCCATTACAATTGGCTTATGGTCAGAAGTCAAATATTTTTCATCTTAAAAGTTTTGGATGTGCGGTTTATATTTTACTTACTTCACCACAACACACAAAGATGATTCTTCAAAGAAAGTTGGGAATATCTGTTAGATATGAATCTCCTTAAATAATTTAATATCTTTCCAATGATTGGAGAATTATTTAAAGCAAGACTTGCTAATTATTATTGTGATGAATTAGTTTCTCAACATGAGGGGGAGAAAATAAACAATTGGAAAAATAGATTGATTGGAATGTATTATTATTATCTCATTTAAATCATTGCACTGAGCAATGTGAACCTAAAGTTCAAAATATAATACATTTACAAAGTATTATGAATTAACTTCCAGATTTACTAATCTGGTAAGAGTTACTAAATCTCATATTCCAGCTGCAAATGCTCTAATTTGAGTTAATGTCTCAACATGACGATCTATCAATGCAAATGAAATTAAATCATGTTTAAATGTGGAATGCCAATTAGTTCCAATGATAAAATCCTAGAAAAAAAGAAAAAAAGCAAATGATCAAGATGATCATAATGTAGAGACAATTGATTATAAAAATCTTGAAGACATAACTTTTTATAAAACCTCAGAAAAAGTTTAGAAACTTGAAAGTAATAAAGAGATCTCGATTAGTTATGTCATTGCAGGAAAAAGATGGAACCGAAAAAGTAAAGTTGTCGATAATATTTTTGCATATTATGTTACTGTTGAAATAATGCAACAAGACAAGGATCTTGAACATAAATTTGTTGATGTATATAAATGAAAAAATGATTGGCCAAAATGGAAAGAACAATTTAAACAGAATTGAATTCATTTAAAAAAGTAAAGTTTTTGGATCTATAGTTCAAACATCTGAATGTATAATGCCAGTGGTGTATAAATGAGTTTTCGTGCAAAAATAAAATGAGAAAAAGAATGAAATCATGATATATAAGGCATGAATTATGACACAAGAATTTTTGCGAAGGTCTGTCATTGATTATATGGAAACATGATCTCGTGTGGTGAATGCAATCACTTTTATATATCTTATTAGTCTGGTAATACATGAAAATTTTGACATGTGTTTAATGGATATTATTACAACTTATTTAAATGGTTTACTCGAGTGTAAAATTTATATGAAATTTTCTGAAGGATTTAAAATGCCTGAAGCATATAAAAATTCTTAGGAAGTTTGTTCAATAAAGTTTTAGAGATGATCAAGGTATATATGGTATATGCTTCTTAGTGGATATTTATTAAATGAAAGGTATAAAAATGATTCAATTTATTATTGTGCATTTATTAAAGGATATGGATCTAATTTTGTTATAATAAGTGTATATGTTAATGACTTAAATATCATTGGAACTCTTGAAGAGCTTCCAAAAGCAGTCGACTATTTGAAGAAATAATTTAAAATGAAAAGATTTTAGAGAGACAAAGTATTGTCTTGTCTTGTAAATTAATCATTTGACGAATAGAATATTCGATCATCAATCAACTTCTATAGAGAAGGTTTTGAAGCGATGTTACATGAATAAAAGACATCCATTGAGTACCCCCAATGGTTGTGAGATCACTCGATATAAATAAAATATTCATTTCAACCCCATGAAAACAATGAATAACTTATTGGTCACAAAGTACTATATCTAAGTGCAATTAGGGCACTAATGTATCTTGCTAATAATACACAATCGAATATAATATTTTTTATAAGTGTATTAGCAAGATTTATCTCTTTTCTAATTCGAAGATATTGGAATGTTGTTAAACATATATTTCAGTATCTTCGAGGAATTATTGACATGATGTTCTTTTATGAATGTGTACATCAATTTACTAGTTTTGTAGATGCAAGATATTTATCTGATCCATATAAAAATAGATCTCAAACAGACTATTTATTCACAAGTAAATGTTAGCTATTTCATGGAGTTCAACAAAACAAACTGTAACTGTCACTTCTTCAAATCATGCAGAGATAATAACGATTCATGAAGCAAGCCGATAATGTGTTTGGTTAAAATCAATGACTTAACACATACAGGAAACATGCGATTTTCCATTAAAAAAAGGGGTTTCAACATTATTATATGAAGATAATACAACATGTATAACTCAATTGAGGGGATGATACATCAAAGGAGATAAAACAAAACATATTTCATCAAAATTCTTCTTCACTCATGATCTTCAACGAAATGGTGAAATTGATGTTCATTGAATTCGTTTAAGTAATAGCTTGATAGATTTATTTACTGAGGTAGTGCTTACTTCAAATTTTGAGAAGCTGGTATATGATATTAGAATGTGCATACTCAAAAATGTTCACTGATGTTATCATCAGGGGGAGTGAAATGTGTGGTGCACTCTTTTTCTCTTCACCAAGGTTTTGTCCCACTAGGTTTTCCTGGTAAGGTTTTTAATGAGACAACTAGTGATACGTATTATTTAAATATGTATACTATTTTTCCTTCATTAAGATTTTTTCCCACAGGCTAGGGTTTTTTTTTAGTAAGGTTTTAACAAGGTACATTATCTATTAATGAACATCCAAGGGGGAGTGTTATAAATAATATTGATTGTGGATGTCCATCACCCCTAAATAGATAATACTCCAATTGAATATCTCAACCACCTCAGCATGCAATCTTGGTGATTCACATTCTCGTTTTAATTGAAGATCACAGTTATCTCAATACAACAGTTAAATTATTGTTTATTTTCAAATCCTTATAATAAACAGTGTCTGAAAGATTTTCAGTAATAAATTAGACAAATATATCCAATGAAAATCCAATTTTGGGGTCTCTATGCATTTTAAACATAAAGTGGAGGTGTCAGTGCTTTAAGGCTTCCATTTTGGGGTGCCAGTGTAATTTGCTCTAGATGTTATGTTCTTACTTCAAATTTCTTTGAAAAGGACCTTTAACTATCTTGCAAATAAAAGAAGCTATAAGCCTATAGAGTCCTGGGTCCCATGACCTCTATAAAAGAAAGCGTGATCTTATATACGGTGCAGCCAAATTGAAATGAAAAATAACTTTCTGAGTCTTGTGCACGGGGAGGGGGTATAGAAGTTATATTCTTTCTTTGAAAACCTTTGAGAATGACTTGTCTGTCTTTCAAAGAAAAGTACTTACAAGCCTATAAAATCCTTAGTCCCAAGACTCTTTTATTAGGATCATTTTCATCTGACTTTCCTTCTCTGCGTGCGTGTGTGCATGGATGGCGTGCATCTGGCAGCCGGATATCCTGCTTGTAGTATTCTGTTGGTTTCTTGGTACCATTTGTAGGGCATTCAGTGCCAGACTTATAGACGCATGCCTTGCCCAGACGCCGAAGATCTTGAATCCTCCGTTGTCCACTGGCATTTAATAACTTTTGTCCCACTTAGCAGACCAGCCTAATGAGAATTGTACACATCAGGTGAGGCGTTGACTTGATTAAATTAGTTGCTGTCTTCTTTTGCCCCTCCAATGAATGCTTAGTTTTTCTTTTTCTTTTTTCCCCAAAGTAGGGTAGATTGATCAAGTTTTATGTTGCATTCTTATTCTTGTCTTGGAAGACTGATATTATGAGAAAGTAATTTTAACCCAATAAATAGACTGATATCAAGAGAAAGAAAAATATTATTATTTTTTTGGCATATATGATTTTTATGTATATATTAGAGACAAAATTTTACATAATATACCGTTAGGTAAACTCAAAGTCACAACTTCTTCAGTAAAAGGTGTTTTTACCGATTACGCAATGGTTTAAGAAAATTATTTTAAAAATTAAAATAATAGGTGATCATATATGACTTTTGAGTGTAGGACTCTAGATATAAGGATACTGGCCGATAGTCATATAATAAAAAAAATCCGAGTCAATTAAATTTGGATTTATTCAAATTTGGTATTTCTTTTTAAAATATATGTGAAGAGAGTATGACTCTTAATAGTCTTGATCATGTTTCATGTTTTATTAGACTATACTATGGTGATCCGTACACTAATAAAAAACTGACTTTCCAAATATATTTGTTTTTGCCTTTTTTGGGTAGAAAATTATATTCTTTAGTTACTTAATCTCCATAGTTAGGAATTATGTATTTCAAAATTTCCCCCATTATTTTGGAGTAAAATTTGTTTTAATATAAAAACAAAAATATTACTCACTAGTGCACAGTTAATGAAACATATCTCATTTGGAAATAGTAAATACTCTGCCAGCATCCACTTGATCAATTAGATTGGAATCAACAAACCCACATGATCTATTCTATGCAAATTATTAGCTTTAATTATTTTATTTAGAAAAATTGTCCTATTGTTTATTCAACTTCAGAAAATGGACTGTCATGACTCATGATGTGATCACCATACCTTCCACAATAACAGATAACAATTTATTTGCTATGTGGTAAAACAGTAAAATCAACTATTAGGTTATTTGATTATGATTTGAAAGATAATTTCTCCCAACTTAGAGTACATAGAAGAGATTAATCTGATTCAAAGAAAAAGGACAACAATAAATAAAAAATTTATTCATGAACTTCATAATCTATTTTCTTAATTCAAGAAAAATGAAACAAGAATTACCATTAAATATAAAATTAATACTGTGAGATTAGGAGAATTGACACCCAATAATGACATGCATACTTGATCCTTTCTGGACTAATTTAATATGTGAATTGACAACTTTATCTTTTAAAATAGTAAAAAATAAAATTAGCATTTCTATCATGTAATCTTACTTTTTCTTCTCCAATTAGATGGTGTGATATACGATCTTCTTGTTGCCAAAATTTCTTAAATCATACTCTTTTGAGTGAAGGATGCAAAAGACTGCAAGATACACTTCAATCAACTTCCATAGATATGCTTCCTGCTAAATATCAACATGTATATGATTTTGGGTCAGGATAGGCTCAGTTGAATCTACCCCTTTCTAAGTACAAATCAACACAAACACTGATGTTGCACAACCTTCTTGTTTTTCATAGTTTTTGTCTTACATACAGATTTAACACGTCAATATGGTGTGCTACTTTTTTTTTTTGAGAACTGATGAGTTGATATTATGATGGGGGATATTACTAATATATGATTTGGTAGGACTCAGAAAATTTCATTTTGATCAAACAAATATCAGATAAGATGTGGACTGATCATACTAGCTTCTGCCAAACACATCTTGAGGTCTTTTTTCTGATGCAGTTTGGAAGCAACTGAAGGTTTCGTGAACAATATTATTCAAAAGAATCAAAACCCATAATACAAGCCCGTTCATCTAGTTGGGCAGCTTAGTAAAAATATTCATAAGTCATAATTATAGTCTTCTGAGTAGATTCTCTATCAATTATTATTCTTATTTTTTGGAAAGTAGCTTACCTGTTTTTTGGAAAACCGTTCTTTGGGCACTGGTTATCATATGTTCTAACTGCACGAGTAAAGGAGAAGAACTTTTATTATATAAGAAGAAAAAACATAGGGTATATATTTATAGTTTAATTGGCTAAACTAGTTGCCATATTAGGTTTGTTTATACCTACACTTCCACTAAAGAACAAAATCAATAATGGGCTCTGGGGTTGTCTGCATAAGCGTTGTACTTCCATCACAAGATCTCACAAATCGAGTCATCTGAATTGCCTACTAGAATATGTCAAATAGGAAAGAGTTGAATTGACTGCTTCTAAACAGGTTCACATTTTATAGTTTTTCTTCATTTTTGAAAAAATAAAACTATTATCTTCATTTTTGTAAAAATAAAACTAATTTGAATATTAATGTTTTTTAAGAAAAAAAATATATTGATTTTTAAGTTACAATAAAACTAAAATACCTTTCAGACACTTAGGTGACATAAGAAGAAAAAAATATATCTCCTGAATACGGAATTAGGTGTATTCTTTCAAATTTGATTATTGACTTTACTAAGAGTTCAAAAGATTCATTCTATAATTTTTCATATCACATTATAATGATGTCATTTTAATGATTTTGAGAAGTTTCTTTTAGTTTTTGTGTGTATATTTGTTTTTTTTTTTTTTTTTTTTTTTGGGGGGGGGTGGGGGGGGGGGGGAAAGGGGTTTATTGAAGTAAGAATATAATGAGAATTCTTCATATACTTGTGGAGAACAGAAAAGATCCAATGTTGAATCAATCTCCAAGACAAATAACAAGATTCTGTAGATCATATACAATATTTTATTTGATTTTAGTAAGTACCATATGTTAATATACCACGTGTCTATTTTTCTCTATAAGAAATCTAGTGCAGATATTTTAATGAACTATAGAACTATAAATGTGAACTCGTAAAAGGAAAATTCAAACTCTGAGCTGATGTCAAAAGAGAAAGCAAAATTGAAAATGAAAATTTAGACAAAGTAATGTAACATGAGGAAATAGCTCATTTAAACACAAGAAAATTTTTGCAGTTGAGGGATTATAGTCCTATGTTACCTTGATCCCTGGTGCAATTTGTTATCGACCATTAAGATCAATCACATTAGTAGCAAAATAAATCCGACGGTTAAGGAAGCTCCAAATAATTTGTTGACTTTCTTTTTAGGTAAGACAAAGAAAATGATGACACCATTATATATAGGGGTAAAAGAAGATAGGGAGACGCTAATAAGTCCACGTTCATTTCCCAGAGTTTCTGTGTATATCATCTGTAGATCTTAGCGGTTTCCATTTTTCACATTTCTCTTTGTTCGTTGTCTTTTCACGTAACTAGAGATTCGAGCACTTTGATCATCTGAGAGATCACATCATCAAGAATAATCGAAAGTTAAAAAAAAAAAAAAAAAAAAAAAACGCAAGGTGGAGAAGAGAATAGGAAGATGAACTTCAGGAATAAAAAGGATTCTTTCCATGTTATCCACAAGGTTCCTTCTGGAGATACTCCTTATGTTCGTGCAAAATATGCTCAGGTACCATTTCTATCCCTTTTTCTTCGCTTCATCAGGAAAAGTTCTACTTTTTCTCCTTTCTGCGTTTGATCTGGGCTTCTATTTTTCTGGGTTAATCAGGATTCTGTGAAAAACAGTGTTTTTTTTCCTGTTTCCGAAACTTTCTTTAGTTTGGTTTCCATCGAAGCTTTAATTTGGTTAGTTTTCAGTTGGTTTTTTGACAACAAAATTTTCATTTTATTGCCTCTATTTTCTGGGAAAGTCAGGATTCTGTAAAAAATGGAGTTTTTTTTTTTCCCGTTCTCCGGCGTGTTTTAATCATGCCCAGGATTTTTGGTTTAATGGTTATGGTTTTGGGGTTTGAGGATTTGCAGCTGGTGCAGAAGAACCCAGAAGCAGCAATAGCTTTGTTCTGGAAAGCAATTAACGCAGGAGATAGAGTTGATAGTGCACTCAAGGACATGGCTGTGGTGATGAAGCAGCAAGATAGAAGTGAAGAAGCCATTGAAGCCATTAAATCCTTCAGGCATCATTGCTCCAAACAGGCCCAGGAGTCACTTGATAATGTTCTCATAGACTTATATAAGGTATTTTTATTAATTTATACTACTTTTAAACCAATATCCCTCACAGTCCCAAGAGGTTTCTAATCAAAATTAATTTTCTGAATTTTATTAGTTAGTTAATTAAGCCAAATTAGCATGTTTCATCATCAGCTGACCTTGAAGATATGTATATTCACAGAAATGTGGAAGAATAGATGAACAGATTGATTTGCTAAAGCAGAAGCTGAGGCTGATATACCAAGGAAAAGCTTTCAATGGCAAACCCACCAAGACAGCTCGCTCTCATGGCAGGAAGCTTCAGGTTTCCATCAAGCAAGAAGCCTCAAGGATACTTGTACGTAATATGATCAGATTACCTAACTCAGACTGTATTTTAATATCATTAATGATTAGAAATAATTCGTTATAGTTTGTTCATCTAATGGTCATAATGGTAACTTTGAAGATGGACTGCAGGGATATATTTTGATAAGCAACCCGAATGACCTGTGTATTCATTTTATAAATAAGTATCCTATGTTCATCTGAGGTCATTGAGAGCTTTGGGATTTTTCATCTTAGGGTTTTGGGTGAGATTTTTTGTAACACCATTTTGGTGATTGGTAGATAGGTCTTCATTTGTTTGATGTAGTATACCCCATTGTGTGTGAACTACATTAAATCTTTCTGTTTTTTACTTTTTGTTTCAATTTCAATTGGTGATTTTTTTTTGTGTTCATTCTAGTAGTAACTAACTGAATGGAATGGCAGGGAAATCTGGGGTGGGCTTATATGCAACAAACGAACTATATGGCTGCTGAAGCTGTGTATAGAAAAGCACAGATGATAGAGCCAGATGCAAACAAAGCCTGCAACTTAGGGCTTTGCCTAATCAAACAGGGAAGATATGATGAAGCCCGGTTAGTTCTTGAAGATGTCCAGCAATGTAGAGTCACCGGTTTAGAGGATTCAAAGTCAAGAAGCCGTGCAAATGAATTGTTGCATGAGCTGGAATCGCTTCAATCAACCGAGTTTTTGTCAACTCAACTTGGTCAGAACTTGGAAGAAATCTTTACAGAAGAGATTGACAAGATTTTGTGTGATTGGACTCCATTCAAATCCATGAGACTTCCTATCTTTGAAGAGATCTCTCAATTCAGGGATCAAATACCATGTTAAGCCCAGTTGTGTATAACTTTCTTAGCAGAGAAAAAATTGAAGGCCAAAAGGTTACTTTCTAAATATTGGTCAGGAGAATAATGGTGGTGTGGTTGGTGTCATGGTAGCTCCATTGTCCTTGTCACAAGAACTCTGAATAATTTCTACCAAAGAATATGTCGAAAAAATTATTCTGAGGATCACCTGAGGTTTTCTAAAATTCAACTAAAAACAAATTGTTTTATATAAGAATCATGCCAATCCCCAATTATACTTGTTCCTTCCTTTAGTTGGTGTGCAAAGACTATCTCCTTACCAATGATGAGAAGTAGAAAATGAGCTTATATTAGATCAGGAATCCTATCACTTTTGTTTGAGTTGAAGGGAAGACAGCATGCATGCATGTACTTTATTAGAGACTGCAACTATGCTAAAGGTATTTGGGAAAGATTGTGCCTATTGAACATTGGACTTGGTTCTGCACCAGTAATCATAGGGAATAATGACTCTGGAGTTGGATTCCTTGAAGGCCTATCCCTTATTCTTGGCTTCAACCATAGGGTGCGGAGGTAGATTTTTGAGAATAGTAGTTGAAATAAAATCAATGACTAGCTCAAATGGTTGGAAAGTTATACCCATATATGTATGCAGAGGTGAAACATATGTGTTGCTGATTAGATGCTCAAGGTGCCATAGAACCAGGTAACTCTTTGACCAAGTCCACTTAGCTGGCTGTAATTTTGATAGTTTTGTAGTCATGTTTATACGATGCCTTCATTATGCAACAATGTATATATCAACCTTAGTTTGAAGATTCAACCAATTCAACATGGATAGTCTTTTATCTTATCTAGAGTCATCACGTCGTTTATTTTATTTAGAGCTAGGGGTAGACCTAAGATAACCTTAGGAGAAGTGGTGAGAAAATATATGTATAGCCTAGACCTTGTCTAGCATGACCTCAAATAGAATTGATTGGATGACAAAAATCCATGTAGCCGACCCCATTTAGTTGGGACAAGACTAGCTTATTGTTGTTGTTGTTACCTCTCTAGAGGGTCGTATTGCGACATTTATTTTTAGATATCTATAATTGAAGGTGTTTGAACTTTGAACTCCAGGCTTAATTTAAGAGATATCATGTGAACGTACGCAAGGCAATGGTCTCACACGAAATCTTGCATTTTTCAAATATCAGTTGGGCTGGAAATCTCATTCCTGGCCTACCTTCTCTTAATTATTAGTGGGGGTTTCATTCCGTTTTTTATTCAATGAAATCCAAAGATTGTGGATTTAGAGGGACACGTAGACTGTGATCTGTCCACATATATGAATTGTACGGTTAAAAAAAAAAAAAAAAAAAAAAAAAAACAAAGTCAAATACGTGAGCTGTTTCTAGTAAGTCTTAATTTTATATGAACTGTTTTTGGATGTCATAACTTTAACTGTTCTCTAATGTGTAATATGACGTGGGCTTTGGGAGGTCATAGGTTGAGATAGATTGACTTTTGTATGATCTCTATTGAGGGATTGATTTCAAGTCACAAATCAGGAAAATGATCCACATCCTCTCCATTTAGGCGGGCTGTCATCTGATGACCTTATCTTTCTTCTTCTTCTTTTTCTTTCTTTCTTTCTTCTTTCTTCTTTCTTCTCTTTTTTTTTCTTTCTTATTATTATTTTTTTCAAACAACTTGAAATGAATGAAGTGTTTCTATTTAGAATCGTGTTAGGTCTAATTCCTATATTTGTCACTGCCCAAACCTCTTCCTTTCTTTATTCCGCAGGACGGCATATAGGTAGGTTGTTGTTCAAGTTAGTGAAGTTATTTCATTGTAATTGGACCTAACAAGAATGGAATCATGCTTTGTAGGATTTGAACATATGACATTGTGTTTTGGAGACCACGTTAATTCTACCGATCTGAAGTAAGAACTCTTTCAACTCTATTGTGAGTAGTTGAATAAAACTATAAAGAAAAGGGTTCTTTTCCCCCAAAACACCTTGCATGCATTGCTTATCATGATGGGAGGCCAAGCATTTGGGTGGAAAGGATCTGCACACTTAGGCAAAACAAATTTTAATTGCAAGCCTGGATTCTTTTTTGCTGCAACGACTACTATTCGCAAGTGGTTATGATCTTATCATGTGTACAAGAACAAATCTAATGGTTGTGAGAGAAAATGCAAGTACATATGTAAATACTATTTTTTTAATACATTCAAAAGCTTAGTATCTTATAAATTTACAAAATGAACCCCCACTCTAAAAACCCTTAATTCTCGCTTTCTTTTTATATGTGTTGATTACTCTACCTTGGAACTTCCCCATCCCAACTATTACGTCCACCCCAAATCCTCGTTCCCATCCCATGTTTTCAACCCGCACTGCAATCAATCTTTAGGGTCAGATGGCCCCCCTCTGATTTTTTGATATATTTTCCTAGTAAAGAGCAAATTAGAAGAACTTAAAAGCTGAAAAGTAGCTTTGTATATAATGGGCGAAAGAACTTTAATGATTGGCATGCATGTACGTAATTTATGAGTGGTTGGTGTCCACCCTTTGTTCTTGCCATAAGAACTTTGAATACTTTCTACTAAAAAAAAAAAACACATAGCTCATAGTGAGGATCAGCTGAGTTTCTTTAAAATTTATATGAAAACAAATTATCCTTAATAAGAATAATGGCAATACATGGAAGAGAATTTGGTTGGATTAGGCTAATAGGTTTTGAAACTTAATAAGTTTTCTTTCCTCAAACCAATGCATTTTTTTTTTAATCTAATGACCAAAGTGGTCACATCATGTATATATAATAAAAATAAAATAAATTGGCCGGTTACCGACAAAAGATAAAAATAAAATAACTTACGGAAAGAGTCATATAGAAGTGTTTTTTTTTTTTTGGGGGGGGGGGACCCCTCTAGAATTGTCTTTTTAACAACCCAAAACGTGTCTTATTTGGTAGAAAAATGTACATTTTTTATTCAATCTAGGTATGACTATCTTGCTAGCTTGAATTTATGTCAAATGGTAATTTCTTGAGAATTTGGAAGGCAAATTAAAAGATGAAAGTCCCCTTCTTTATCTGTTTCTTCCTTTGTTGGTGTGCAATGGCCATTGCTTCACCAATGTTAAAAAAAAAGAAAATGAGTTTATTGGATTCTGTAACTTTTGCTTGAATAGA
Source organism: Hakea prostrata (assembly GCF_041222555.1). Classification (NCBI taxonomy): domain Eukaryota; kingdom Viridiplantae; phylum Streptophyta; class Magnoliopsida; order Proteales; family Proteaceae; genus Hakea; species Hakea prostrata. The sequence goes on from NC_142603.1 coordinate 14,534,180, forward strand.
AGGGAGAACATCATGCACATACTTAAGAGATTGCAACTATGCTAAAGGTATTCGGGAAAAGTTGTGCTTATTCTAAAGGGTTCTTCACCAGTAATAGTAAGGAATCACTTGTTTCAAATATTTGTGAAGATGCATTGAAGTTAGCAGTGGACTGGTAGGTTAGAATTGGATGCACTTTGTATTTCTTTAAAATTGGAGAAACCAAGATACTCATGAGACCGAGTTCACTAGCCCCAGTGATGGGTTGACCTTGATTCGTTAGTACTCTTGTATTGTAATTGAAGTCTAGAAGGCCAACATCCAAATGGTTTGGTGACCAGACAAGTTGGTTGGAGATCTATGTGTTATGTGAGATTTCAATGTAATGTGGCTGCTACAGTATGCCAAATGAATTGATGAGTGCTCGGTCCTTAAAGCTGAATTAAGAGCAATAGAGGTTAGCCTTCAGTTGGCTGTGGAGAAAGGTTCCTCGCTGAAGCTTCTGGAGTTAGATTCATCGGAAGCCATATCCCTTCTTATGATCAACTGAAGGGTTCAAGGTAGATTTGCGAGAATGGTAGGTTAAATAAAATCAGTGGTTAGTTGGAAAAAAAATCATTTGCCGTGCACAATAGTACACTTCTATCCCAAACAGAACACTAAAATTAAAGGTTTAATTTTGAATTAGAAAAATCCTCAATACTTTTTTAATTTTTAGGTTTTTTCAGCCATTTGTTTGATATATAAGTGGATTGTCGTGCACAACAGAGGATGTTTTTCCCTGGCTACCTCGAATAGTTTAGTAAGTTTTAACCACAATTGTAATTAGGCAAATCATGCTACTGATTGGATGTCTAAGGTGCCGTGTTGAACCAAATCCACTCTTTGACTTTCTTCATCCACCAAGTGATCAAAGGGAGTTTTTATGTGGATTTACCTAGCTGTAATTTTGATCGTTCGTTAATCTGTTTTTAGTCCCCCAACCATCCCTCCCCATAAAAAAGAAAAGAAAAGGGTGCCTTAATTATGCAACAACATATCACTCTTAGTTTGAAGGTTCGACCAACATGGACACTTCTATATATAAAGGTTCTCACCGAGATCTTCATATAAGTACTAATTGTTAATGACCAAAATAGTAATTCTATACCATCCGGTTTGGCCCGTGAGTACACGGTCCGACCACTTGTGCAAGAGGAATTGGTTCGACCATATAGTTTATGGGGCCGACCGACCATAGTCTCAAGAATTTCTGATCAAAGGTGAACTTCTACTATACCTCAAATATCTAGAGAAAGGAGTCAGGTAAACAACTCTTCTCGGAATTATATTCCAAGTCAATCTCTAATATCTTACACTATATAAACGCCTTGGGCAGGCATAACAAAGTAAGTAATTCATATTTTGTGTGATCAATTAGTTGAATTCTCTTTTTAGTAGTTGTCATTTTTACAAGAAATAAAAAAAAATAAAAAAAGAGTAGTTGTGATCATATCTTATTGGTACTGACTTGTTCGTCGGAGACATACCTCGACCATCCAAGGTCAAACACGTACCTCGACCACCCAAGGTTGAACACGTGTTTTGCAGGAATGTTAAGAAAGATTAGCAGGATTCCGTATCAACACTAACAAAAAAGATCAGAAGTTTGTATCCCTAAGGCTTAAGCTCTTGTATCATCTCTTTTTTAATAGAATTCTATGTTTATCCATGTGTCTCCCATCCCCAAATCAAAGGGTTGTTGTCGAGTTATAACCTAGACAACATTAATAAGAGCTGTATATGATAGGGTGTTGAGACATCTATTTTTAGAATTCCAATAATTGTAGGTGTTTGAACTTTGAACTATATACAATTCCAGGCTTAACTTAAAAGGGATATATCATCCACAACACAAGCCAATGGGTCTCACACGAAATCATGCATTTTCAAATATCAGTTGGGCTGGGAATCTCATTCATCTCATTCCTGGTGAACCGGTCTGCTTTCCCTTGATCAGTAGTGGGGCTTTCGTTTTTTATGAAAACCAAAGATTGCGGAGAGATATGTTACCGAAGATTGCGGAGAGATATGTAACATGTGAGAATATGGAATGGTCAAAGACTAGAGGAAAAAAGAGGGTTCCAGAAGACGAGATTCAGATCTAGAAGAACGTGCAACTTATAGGATTTGGATGAATTTTCTTATCTATTTCTTTATGCTCTACGCAGTACAGCTATTTATAGCTAAATTAAAGTTGAAGTAAAGTTGTTAGAACCTACTAGAACTCTATTTAGTAAGTGACACTTGGAACTCCGTACACCTTTTTATCCATTGACCACTCTTATAATTAAAATCTCATTTATATATTATAATCCTTCAAAATGCAAGTGGATGAGATATTTTAGAACTTCGTCGTCACCAGCTCCTCAGTCTGTGGGTCATCAAGCACCATCTCTCCCTCTTCCTGGGTCGTAACAATATATGAACTGCGAGCTGCGAAGTCATACATGCCGGCAGTTCATGATTTCAATCAATCTTCTGCCGGTGGTCATTTATTTGGGTGAACATGTAATAAATGCATGGACGACATTCCAGAATAGAATGAAGTGGAGCTTTTACAATGTTTTGGCTTGACCCTTCATATTTGGAAATATTTGTTTTTCTAATCGGTTCAATTTTTCACAATACATCGAAATTTCAACCGTTGGGAGGAGGTGCTGAGCATTAAATGTGCATTGAAACTCTCAAAGAGTAACTAGTTGTCTAAGTCCAAACTAGTCAAATACCGTGCATTCCTTTTCTTTTTTTTTTTTTTTTGGTAAACATACTTTTAATTAGCAAAAGGGCAAGAAAAACCCAAGACATCCTAATTACAAGCTTCAAGAAGCCAAGGAACGGAATTAGACCAGACAGTCCTACTTGCCATGGACCGGGCCTTCCTAGCTAGGGAATCGGCTACAAAGTTAGCCCACCTAGAGACATATTGAACCGACCAAGTTGGTTCAAGAGAAAGCAACCTTCTCACATCCTCTACCACACGAATAGCATCCAACTCAAGGGGAAGAAACGGGTCTACCACGACTCTGCAAAGGGTAACAGAATCGCATTCAAACACGATATTCTTGAGACCTTCCTGAGAGGACCAGCAAAGAGCTTCCCGTAGTGCAAGAGCTTCACCTGCGAGAATAGAAGAGACCGAGCAAGGAATAGAGGCCGCATACACACAAGCACCAACATTATCTCTTGCGATGAAGCCCAAACCTGCTAGATTTTCAGAGACAAAAGCAGAGAAATCGGTATTGATTTTGATTGCAGCAACCGGAGGAGGGATCCAACTCCTAGCCACAACCGGAACCTCATCGCTTAATGGCAGTCGTGCATTCCAGAATTCGTTGCAAGCTTTCTTGGATTTCTTCACAATTTGTTCAGGGGTCCAGAATTTCCCATTAAAAGTCAGATCATTTCTTGCTAACCATATGAACCAGCAGGTAAATAAGAATATGCTTAATGTCTCTCTGCTCGCTAATGAATTTGGAAACTGCCAGTTGCCCCAATTGTTGATGACGTTTATCAGTGATTTCTGAGTCTGCGACTCTATCAGACCCGACAGCCCCATACCAAACCATATAGCACGAGAGAAGTCGCAATCAAACAGGAGATGACCAATGGACTCTGACTCGATGCCACATCTTCTACAGGTAAAGTCACCTCTGATCTGTCTAATTTGGAGATTTTCCCCTGTAGCTAGGGCTTGATTCATGGCCTTCCACACAAAAGACTGGACTTTAGGATAACATTGAGCTTTCCAAATTCTCTTCCAAGACTCAATTGAAACCTCTTCCCATCTGTGGCGGTGAGAGGATGAAGGAGCTCTCATAGCTTGCGCATCTCTGTAATTGCATTGCACATGGTAAGCAGACTTTACAGAGAAAACACCGTTTGAAGCACCTCCCCAGATTATCGAATCTTCGGATGGTAAATTGCTGAGATGAATTTTTAGAATAGCATTCACTTCTAGATCTGTAAATAATTGTTGTAGCAAACCTCTATTCCAAGATCTAGTAGTGGGCTCGATAAGTTCAGAGACCCACTGAAGTGAACATCCTCTAGGCTTCGCAGAGACCACCTTGAAATTAATTAATCCTGGAATCCAATTAGAGTCCCAAATTTGAGTTTTTTCACCATTACCAATCAGATTTATGAGACCCAAACGGAGGATATCTCTCCCTTTAATAATACTCTGCCATGCCCACGAAGAACAAGATCCTTTCCGAGCCTCCATAAAGTCACACTGGGGATAGTACACAACTTTTATAAATTTTGCCCACATGGAATCAGCATGAGCCCATAATCGCCAAGCTACTTTAGCCAATAGAGCTCGATTATGAAGGATAGGATCACGAAAACCCAGTCCCCCCTTGTCTTTAGATCTACACAATCTAGACCAAGACATCCAATGTACCCTGTGTTCCTCCTCTTTCTGACCCCAATAGAAGCTTGACATAGACTTTCTCAAATCATTATGAAGAGTCGCCGGTAAGAGGAAATGAGACCCTGCATATGAAGGAATAGCGGAGGCCACAGATTTGATGAGGACCTCCCGCCCCGCTTGGGAAAGTAACTTCGCTTTCCACCCTTGGGTTCTCTTGAAAACTTTTTCCCCAACTTCTTTGAAGATCTCCGATTTCTTGACACCAAAATCAGAAGGGAGGCCTAAGTACTTAGAGGGACCCTCACCATATTTTATCTTCAGAACCCGAGCAAACCATCTTCGAAAACGAACCGGAGTATTAGGGCTGAAGGTAAAAGATGACTTGCTATCATTGATTGCTTGACCACTAGCTTGACAATAAAGATCCATGCAAGCTTTGAGGTGGCTAACCTGATGAAGATTAACTTCAGAAAACAACAAGCAATCGTCAGCGAAGAGGAGATGGGAGATACGAGGGGCCCTGTTCTTTACACTGATTCCCTTAATCAACCCTTGATTTTCCGCCATATTCATAATAGAACTTAGGACTTGAGAGCCAAGTATAAAAATGAAAGGGGAAAGGGGGTCACCTTGTCTTATGCCTCGAGAAGGACAGAAAGATCCTTTCTCCACCCCGTTGATCAAGAGTGTATATGAAACTGAGGTTGTGCATTCCATAACCATATCAACCCATCTCAGTGAAAATCCCAATTTAAGCAGAAATGCTTTGATGAAAGGCCACTCAAGTCTATCATAAGCTTTTCGCATATCCATTTTCATGGCAAGGAATCTCTTTTTCCCTTTTTTTCCGATGTTTCACATAATGAAAAACTTCATGAGCCATAAAAACATTATCTGAAATTAGCCTATCAGGAATAAAAGCCAACTGGGAGGGAGATATGATACCTGAAAGAGAGTCTTTAAGTCTATCTGCAAAGATCTTAGATATAAGCTTGATCACCACCCCGCATAGACTAATAGGCCTGAACTGATCTGGGGACTCCGGATTAGGGCATTTGGGAATTAAAAAGATATAAGTTCTATAAGAATAGTGCATTCCTTTTCCACGGCATAAATATAAATACATAGGCCTTATAAGAATCATTAGGTCATCCACATATTAAATAGTGTCAATTTATGGTTAGAATTTGATATTTATTTGCATTTTATTTTCATAACAAAAATAATATCTTTGTATTTTTTTGCGAAAAGTTCTCCACGGAAAAATAATATCTTTGTATTTTTTGCAAAAAGTTCTCCACGGAAAGTATACATGAATGCTTAAATACAAAAGATTTCACATCGAATGAAATTTAGCTCATTAATTAGAACATAGACAAGGCTAGTCTATCTCGCGTGATTCCAATTAAGGACAACTAAGACTAAAACAAACTTGAATTGGTTTGTCAGAGTTCAACATCAAAGGTAAGAATCTCAAATCCTGAGTCAAGATAACAACATGAATGAGTTTCATTAAGAATACTCAAGATTGGGATTGGTTTTTGAAACGCTACCCCAACAACACACTATTGAATTTGTATCATAGTTTGACAATCATATCCTTTTTCTTGTACCTTAAACGCATCGAGTCCAACATCGACCATGGATCGGATATCAAAACCGATACAAGAAACCCACCCTTACAAGGCTACAACCTAGGGAAAGCTAGAGAAAGAAGTGGAGAGATGTTTATCTTTATCCCCTCCACCTTAAAAGGTTATCTTTATCCCTATCTTTATCTCTATGCTAGGGTTTCTATTTGTCTTCTTCTTCTTTTCACTGTGATGTAATGGCCTGGAAAATAATGTTGGCATGCATGTAGATGTAATTTATGAGTGGTTGATGTCATGGTCGTACACTTGGTTGTTGTCCTAATAACTTTGAATAATTTCTACCAAAAAATATATAAAAAAACTTATTATGAGATCACTTGAGTGTTTTTCAAATTTAAATGGAAACAAACTGTTACATATAGGAATCATGCCAATGCATCGAGAAAATTTGTTGGATTAAAACTTAATAATTAAGTGGATCGTCTAAGCAATGACCCCTATTTTTGATCAAGTCGGAAAAATAGTCACATCATATATTATTGTGAGAATAATTGTATCCAAGTAGCGACCCAAAAAACAGAGAGAACTCTATCTCATACAGTTTATTCCCCCCCCCCTTCCCAAAAAAAAAAAATCTATCTCATAAAATCAAATAAACTAAATTACCGGAATTTTTTTATATGTAGAAGTGTGATTCTTTACCTGCAGAAAGGATGCCTAATTTGGCAGCCCTCAGTTAGAGGGACATTTTTTGTTCAATCTACGTATGACTATCTGGCAATGCTTGAGAATTTGGAAGGCAATGTGGAAGGTCAAAGTCCCTCGTTATATTTGTTTCGAACGCCAGGAAAAAGAAATTGAGCTTATTGGATCAGGAATCTTGTAACTTTTGCTTGAATTGAAGGGAATCCGGACAACATGCATGTACTTAGAGATTGCAACCATGCTAATTGTGTTTGGGAAAGGTTGTGCCTATTGAACATTGCACTTGGTTCTTCACCACTAATCATAAGGAATGACTTATCTCAAATATTTGTGGAGATGCATTGAAGTAGGCAATGGACTGGCAGGTTGGATTTGCATGCACTTTATGTCTTATGGAATTGGAAAAATCGAGATACTCATGAGATTGACTTCACTATGCCGGGTGATGGCTTGGCCTTAATTCGGCAGAGAAGTGTAAGTTTGGACAAGAAGACATGTATAGTCGGCGATGATCTCTTAAAAGTGTCGGGGAATTGAAGGTGTGTACATCCGGTGACAATTTTTTTAGATCCGTCGGAAAAAATGTATATTCAATAACGCTTTGTTAAAATATTTGGGAAAACTGAATGGGAAAAGTAGACAAAAAGACATGTATATTTGGTGACAACTTTTTAAAAGTTTTAGAGAATGTGTGTATCTTCTGTGAAAGATTCTCACAAGCGTTGGGGAAAATGTATGGCCAGACGTTGGGTAAGGTGTGTTTTCATTTGTGAGCTTGCAAGAATGCATCATGTTTTTGCATGTGTTTTGCCACCTTCTAATTCTTCACTACTACTATCTAGATCTATTGTCACATTCCACCTAGTTGGTATCGTACTCACCCGAATACTTGTGAATGTGATCCATAGCCGCAATATCCGGTCTACATTAAATCCCATGAACAATCTTCGATGATTCTAATAAAATGATATATGTCCCACTCAAATGTTTCTATGTCCCTAAAAATAACCAGTCTCGCCAATGCAGGGTTGGTTGAGTGGTAAAGATCCATACTTCTCAGTGGAGAGGTCTTGGGTTCAACCCTTGCGGATGGCATTTCATTTCCAGTATTAAAAAAGCACCAGTACCAAAAAAAAAAAAAAAAAGTCTCCAATCAAAATGGCTGACTATGAGCACTCGAAGCATGGACATACGTCATTTTGAGTCTCGTAAGCTTCCACAGATGGTAGCTCATATGACTTTGATGGTATCGAATACTCCTGCACCACAAAGTCATCAAGTCTTGAACATAATTAAAAAAAAACATTCTCAAAAGACGTGCGGGAGGAGCAGATGAATTCTGCTCAATGAGATCAACAACATCATATAACTCCATAGTGAACAGTATGATCCTTAATAGTCTTGATCGTGTTTCATGTTTTATTTGACTAGACTATGGAGATCAATAAAAAACTGACTTTTCAATTATATTCATTTCTTTTTCTTTGGGTGGAAAATTATATTTCCAAGTTGCTTCATCTCCATAGTTACGAATTATGATGGTTGAATAATCTGCCAGAATTCACTAGATCCATCGGATTGTGTAGGTAAAATTTTGTATATCTATACTTGAAATAGAAGGGAGAAAAATCCTTACCTGGTGATATGAGGAAAATTGCACCAAACCTGTGGATCGGGTTCATAATCTTCATCCAGGTTAGACCGTAATCGGGGACCCACCAAACCCTAATTTAATGATCATAAAGGTGCCGCATTTCGGTTATTAGTCTGGTAAGATCTCCCGAATCGTGCGGTAGACAAGGCTGACTTGTAGGAGGCAACTATCAGCAAAGCAATGAGGGAATCGTGCCGAGATTGATAACTACATGCGTTCTCGAATATCTAGAAGGAAACCCTACGATCGGACGACCACCAAAAGAGATCAAGACTTCACCCAACGGTCGAGAATTGGAGGTAACGTCTATATAAATGAGTGATCCGCTCACTCCAGAGGTATCTGAATCGTTTCCAATTTACGTATTCATTATTATGCTCTGCAACTTGCCAGGGCCTTGGTGATTAGTTCAGTAATTGACTTAAGCTTCGGAGGTGGCCTCCCGACCCCCACGGTCGGGCCACATCTAACTTTGTTTTGCAGGCCATCATCAAGGAACCTGGAGGCTTGACATTTTCTAGACGCATCATTTGGTGCCGTCTGTGGGAACCGTTTCAAGAAGTCATGGTAACTAGATCAGCAGCAGTAGTTGCAGCGGCTCAGTGGATAGCAAACATCCCATCACTCCTTGGGGAGAATAATCTGTCAAATATTCCCCAAGGAAGCCAACCCCCAGAAGCACGTGGAGACGGAGTTGATGGACCCGAACATCAAAACCATCTGAATCCTCTTCAGCATCAAGTAGACAAAATGCAGGTTCAATCCTAGAGATGCAAGATATGATCCGCACTTTGGTTAGATAGGTAGTGGCTCCTCAAGCTCCTGATCAAGTAGAAGCCCGAAGACATGCAGGAGGAGTAGATGAACAAATACCACACATTCGGGCGATTTCGATCAAAAGGGAAGGACACCAGCCGAAGGCCAGAATTTTGGCCCAAACGCTCAAAGGGACCTTCTACGGCGAGCCCGAGATTTGAGAACTGGCGAATTTCCAAGAAGGGACAATCGGTATGACAGGCCGCAGCCCAGCCAAACCAATTCCTGGATGAGATTGCCTAGAGGAGTGCCTACTCACTCTCCAACATCCAAGCGTTCGAAAAGAGTGATTGTTCGTACGAAGGATGGACGATTGTTGCATATCGGCGGAGAGCTTGCCAACATAAACCAAAGGTTGGGGCAACTCTCCCGAGGGCGAAAAACTGATGATATTTATTCAGTCATTCGGAAGACTCCTTTTGCTAATGCTATTGCCCTGTTCGTGTTTCCGCATAGTTTTAGACTCCCAACTTTCACAGCGTTTGACGGTTCAAGAGACCCTACTGTTCATATTAGCTATTATTAGCAAACCATGGCGGTAACTGGAAACTCTGACAAAATTCTTTGCAGGGTATTCGCCTCTTCCCTAACCGGGGCAGCCCAAAAGTGATTTTCGAACCTTTCTTCGGGAAGAATCAATGATTTCGACGACCTTGCCCGCAAGTTCATCGGACGTTTCTAGAGTGGTATCAAAATCAAGAAAACGGGGTAAACACTCTTTACAATTAAGCAAGGTGGCAACGAATCGATTCGGGAATACCTGAAGAGATTTAACAAAGTCACCATGGAAATAGAGAATTTGGATGAACAGGTGGTGAAAACCGCTCTCTTTACAGGGTTAACCAACCGAAAGCTATTGGAATATCTATTTCAGGATATGCCATCCACCAAGGAGGAAGTAGCAGAGATACTCAATGCATGGCAAGGAGAGTCAAGACTGCAACCAAGGAGCAAAAGGTCCCCAAGAAAAGCCAAAAATAAAAGCAGCCTACTCAGGATCGTGATCGGGCCAGAAAGCCACGTCCGGCTTGGAGATGGCGATCACCTGATCAAGACGAGTATACACCATTAAATACTCCCCGATCGGAGATATTGATGCAGATTAAAAATCAAGATATTTTGAAATGGCCATCTAAGATAGTTGGGAAGACGGGAGAAAAGAATATGGAGAGATATTGTCGATTCCACAAAGATTTTGGGCAATACACTAATGACTGTAGGCACCTCAAGGCAGATCGAAAGATTAATTAATCAAGGGCATCTCACAAGTTTTTTGAAAGTTCGGGAGGATGAGAAGAGAATGACGAATGAAAAAAGGGATTGTTCGGCAAGCAGGGAGCACCGAGTCGAGGTTCCAAAATCAAAAAAAGGCAAGGAATTGGTAGGACCTAGTAGATCCCCAATTCTCACTATATTCGGAGGACCCGGACCTGAGTCCCTGAGGAAGCTAAAGGCAAAATCAAGATTCGTGGGATTAGAAGAATCCCAGAAAAGAAAGAAAGTGGAAGAAGTTCCCATCATGTTCGGAGAAGAAGATGTGCGAGGCGTGAGATGTTTTTGCCTTTGAAGAGTGGATTTGGTTCAGTTAGATCTTTCGATAGGAAATTTCCCGAAAGAATCTATCATTCGGGTTAGCTTTCTGGTGGTTCGGGATCTTCCTACCTACAACATGATCCTCGGTAGGCCTTCGTTGACAAAGCTAGGCGCTATAGTTTTGCCAAACATATGAAGATAAAGTTTCCTACTGACACTGGAATCGGGCAAGTAGTTTCAGATCAAAAACTCTCCCTACAGTGTTATGTGGCTTATCTAAAGGATAAGGAAGGACCAGAAAAAGCCACAGCCTTACCGATTGAGGTAAGGGATGATAGGGATGAAGATACCATGCAAAGGCCCGAACCAGTGGAGAAATTAGAACGAATCTGCTTGCAGCCAAGAGATGAGACAAAATCCACTTATATTGGGTCTGAGCAACCAGAACCCTTCAAGGAAGAACTAAAAACTTTTCTTCAGAAAAGCGTAGATGTTTCTGCTTGGTCAGCAAACGATATGCCAGGAATTGATCGAGTTGTGGCCGAGCACAAGCTTTGGATCAATTCAGAGGTCAAGCCCGTAATTTAGAGGAGATGGGACTTCTTAATTGAAAAGCACGAGGCTATCAGAGGGGAGGTAAAGAAACTGAAGAAGTCTGGTTTTATTGAAACCATCGAGTGCCCAACATGGTTGGCTAATGTCGTAATGGTAAAAAAGTTTAACAGGAAGTAGAGGATGTGTACTGATTACACATACCTCAACAAAGCATGCCCAAAGGACTGCTACCCTTTACCACGCATATATCTTTTCATTGACGCAATGGCCGGGTATAAAACATTGAGTTTCATGGATGCTTATTCGGGATATAACCAAATCTTGATGAACAAGAAAGATGAGAGATTCACAGCTTTCATGACCGATAGAGAGAGTTATTTTTACAAAGTAATGCCATTCAGTTTGAAGAATGCGGGAGCCACATATTAGAGAGCTGTAAACAAGATCTTTAGTGATCTAATCGGGAAAAACATGGAGGTATACGTCCACGACATGCTAGTAAAGAGTCTCCAGAGGGCCAAACACATTGCAGATCTTAAGGAAGTATTCTCCGTTTTGAGAAGATACCAGGTGAAGCTAAATCCGGAGAAATGTGTAGCTTTTGGCAGGTAAAATGTGTAGCAGCATAGGAATTTGAGGCCAAGGCCATTGATTTTATTAGACCTCCCTTGCCTGCCTTAGAAAGTAGTTGTGCATCCCAACCTTGATATTTGCTTGCCACTTTTTCAGAGATGTCCTTCAATAGTTCCTTCTTGCTACTACTAAGGTGTGAGGGAAGTCCCAAGTACTTTTTAGGGGCATTTATGTATGGGATTTTCATAATCCTTAAGAACCACCTCTTGAACTTTGCTGGGGTGTTGAGGATGAAGATCAAAGTAGATTTGGCATTGCTTATACTTTGACTGCAACCCTTTAAGTTGATGATATCCTCCACTTTCACTTCACCAAATAAGAGACCGTTGCAAATAATAGGTGGTTAAAGGGGTCGGTTCTTCCCCCTAATTTTCACCCCTTTAATAAGCCCTGCTTGATTAGCTTGAGAAAGAAGGGCACTAAACCCTTGGGAGCATAGCACAAATAAGACATGTGATAAAGGATCCCCTTGTCTAATGCCTCTCTCAGGCTTTATATTTCCCCTAGGAGCACCATTAACCAACACTGAATATGACACATAGGTCACACACCCATTTTGGGTGAAATCCCATTCTTAGTAGTGTCTTTTCCATATATACCCAGTTGAGGCTATAATATGCTTTTTTGATATCTAGCTTCATTGCTATGAACATTTTTTTTTCTTCTTTTCTTTCTTTCTTTCTTCTTCTTCTTCTTCTTCTTCTTTTTTTTTTTCCTCCTAATAATGGAAGTATTCCTGAGCAACCAAGACATTATCAAATATGTGTCTTTTGGGCACAAAGGCTGACTGGCTAGGGGCTATCAGGTTCCCAATCAATGGTTTAACTCTATTGGCTATCACCTTTGTAACTATTTTGACCACCACATTACACAAACTAATGGGTCTGTATTGGTCAATTTTTTCAGGGTTCTTAGTCTTGGGTACTAAGCAAACATAAGTCTTATTGATGGAGTCAAGCATCTTACTTGAGCTGAACATCTCCTTCACAAAGTTGGAAATGTCCTCCTTAACCACATCCCAATACTTCTGAAAAAAGCCTAGGGGGAATCCATTAGGTCCTAGTGACTTCAGTTGTGCCATCCCAAACATAGATGCTTTAACTTCATTTTCTCTAGGGATTTCAAGATGCTTCTCATTTGTTGCTGCTTCATTGGAGGAGGATACAAAGTTTAGAACTAGTTGGAGTGTGTCATACTCAATTTCCCCCTCTTTAAATAGCTCAGAATAGGCTCTGTTTACTTCTTGGTAGACTTCCTTCAGGTCTTTAGTCCATTCACCTGTTTGGAGCTTAAGAAGCTAGACAAATTTTGTTGCTAATTCTTCTTTGAAGTGTGGTCGAGTGGAAGTATTTTGTGTTCCTGTCTCCACCAGAGAGCCAGAGTTTTATGGACTTGTCTCCAAATTTTTTTTTCTCTCTTAGTTGAACTTCCAGTGTTGTTTTGACTTCTTTCACTCTTCTTTGATTGGAATCCGATGGATGAGAGCTCTGTAACAACTACAATTCTCCTATTAGTTCCTCAATCTTGTTCTGAATGTGTCACATCCCACCCATCTAGATCTTGTCATACCCGAATACCTGTGGGGGTGATACACTATAGGATCAAGGATCAGTGACAAACTCATACAACCATAAGACATAGTAAAATCGAAGGACTAGAATAAAGCAAAATCAATGTTTAAAGTTATACACTGAATTACACAAAAAGTTACAATTATCCCTCAACTAAAGTTAAAACATAATTCAAATGCAATCAAAACTAGACATCAGAGTTTAGAAGAAAGAATTATTTGTTTGTAGCAGAAAATAAACTAATTGTTTTGATAGAAAGCAACATCGCCCCTCTCTAAAGGTTTAAGAATGAAAATAAAACATATTGCTACAAGGGACACTATCGACTCCAAGGATATCACTGGCTTTCCACTAATACCCACCTCCATAGGAGTAGTCCTGCACGGGCATGAAGCTCCATGCGGTCCAGCTCCTCGCAAGTCGCTCCCTCAAAATACTATGCCAACGATGGATCCTCCATTTGAATGGAGTCCTCATAATCTGTAGTAAGATCTAACAGAACATACATATAAAAGGAATGAGTTCAACATAACTCAGTGGGGTCAACTCATCAACATATCAAACATTCATCCACAAAATTCCCACATCACACATATAAGACTAATAAATGAATATGATATTGTGCTTCTAACTCTATCATGAGGTTTCTATGGTAGACAAGAATTAAGCTATACACCAGTCTCCTTTGGGCGATTTTAAACACTCTTCCTCAACAAGAGATGTCTATTGGGTTCTCCACGGTTGTTGGGTCAAGTCACATCAATCCATGGTAGGGGATATAAGTCACCATTCTCTCACATCACCATTTGGCATGAGAATTGGAGCCTGTCAAGGACAACTCTAGGCCCAATTTATAGTCATATGGTCTCGTACTACATATAGTTCGGATATCATTCTCAACGGGAGGTATCTGTTGGTATGATATCCTTATCCTCCTAAAGATGGGATCCTCAACATGAGGCATCTATTGGATTTCATTTATCAACCCTATGGTCATCCACATATATATAGGGGATGCTCTCGTGGCTTTCCTATAGAAGTCGCACATTGTGGCCTCTATACATATGCAACACTACCATCTCATGATGGTAGTGGGCCTGCTTGAAGCTCACAAGACCTAGCCACTGACATCACAAATTAATCAACTTCAATACCCCTATCACAAGGATAGTAGTACTCATAGAGTTACCTAACCAAACACTTCTAGATGCCTAGCATTCATGTACTTAGGGCTTAGTGCATATTTATATAGGGTCACTAGGGTAATGGAAGAACCCACAACCCTAGTTGGTACATAAGTATAAGAGGACATAGTCACAAATCAGGCACACACATTTACACCATTCTCATACAATAATTCATAAGTTTGAAAATAGAAACAAATATAGTAACTTTACCTTTCCTTCGTGTGAATTCCCACATAATTTATTAGAGTTTACAAGATATCAAAATATTGAAGATTTAAGTAACTCATCGTTCATACAACATATAGTTAAGTATATTCCTCACCTTTCCCAAGCTTATATCAATCTCCAAATCCCAAAAAAATCCACAGAAAAGAGTGTAATTGACCGAAAATAACCCTAGAAACATAAAAAATTAAATGAGCAATAAGGGGATAAAACACACACACACCCGAACATGGGGCAGGGGGTTGAGCCATATTGGGCTGGTTGACCGCCCAGTATAGGCTCTGGCCAGAAAACTTAATTTTGTCCCAAACTCAACTTGAAACGGGACTTTGGGGGTCTTCAATTTGATGGTATTAGAGCCCCCAAACTACCTTTCAAACACCCAATTGGTTCTCAAACAAAAAACCCCCAATTTAGGCTCTCAGTGTCTGCCCGCAGGCTTCTCTTAGAGGTTCGAATTAGTTTCAAATGCAAAGGATTGCATGAACCAACTCTCACAACAATTGGGAAGCAATAATGGGACAATAGAAAGCATTCAATGTAACCCAACAATGATAACCACCACAACAATGCAAAATATTTCATTATAATTGCATTCAGAAGAGAGGTTGTGACGGGATATTCAAATATCCTTACCTTGTCGAGCGGTTTTCTTTCTTTCTCACACTTCGGCACCACCCAAGGAGTGAAGAAGCTTCAAAATCATGAGCTCTCCTTCTCTCCCATGTTCTCAGCCTCCTTTTTGCATAAACAATGCGTTTGCGAGGTTAGAGAAACATAAAATAGGGTTTTAAAGCCAAGATTCCGAATCTGCCTCGAAATTGGGTAGGGGTAGTTAAGAATTGACTGAGATCAGACCTACAACAACAAGGTTAAAACTTTAATTTTACTGCTGGTTTTTTAAAAGAGGATCCTGAAAACTGGCCCATGAACTGGGATTACATCATCCAGGCTTGTAAGACGGCTCAGATTATTGATTAATGAAACAGAGAACATAGAGTTGCAGCCAGAGAAGCGTGATGGATATGCTTCAAGGTTTCCAAGCTTTGAGGAAACCCTGTGGCTTCTATTGAGAGCATTCTTCTCCAACTTCAATCGACTTCCAGCAGTAAATCAACAAGTAAACATTACTCCCACCCTCCCCAATGCCTATCCCCTCTTCTAACTCTCCCATTCTCTTCCATAAAGCTTTGTTGCACCTGGGGTTTTCTTCGAAACCCTAAACACCCAAAGTTCTCTTTTCCCTCATCCGAACCCTCTCCACTTCTTATAATACCATTGCCCCTTTCCAAGCCTTCTACCTTAGTTAGAGACTCAACCTTAAGACCATAACCCTAGTTTTAGAGTCCAAGTCTAGTTAATGATGTAAACTAGGATGTAGGGTTATGGGTAACATGGTAATTTCCCTAGATTTATGGTTGCCCAGGAAATTCCAGCAAATAAAGATGAAAATTATAGGGTTCTGAAGCGAGTTTTCACACTTTAGAAGTGTGAAATCCAGCCCTATCCTAGCCCTAACCCTTACCCGAAACGCAGGTTGTTTGTAGGTCCGAAGACCCGGAGTAAAGGAAGAAGCCAACTATGGACCATCTCAGTAGAAAATATGAAGTTTGACTCTAAACCCATGGATGTTGATGTTGGTGTTCCAATCTTGGAAGTCTGTGCAGATTTGGAAAGAAAGCTGCACCTGTCTGAACATGAGATTAGTTGAAGGACTTGGAGTATTATCTCACTTGGTTCGAAGGCATTTCTACACACTAGGTATGTCACTTGATGTGTGTGCAAAAGCCATTGAGGTTTAGTGTCCATTTGATCCTCCAATTCCCTGTTTGGACTTTGCTGACCTGATGTCGACCAAGCACTCGACCAATGGTGTGTTAAATCCGAGAAACTCCAATTTTAGGGTTTTTCACTCTCTATTTAAACACACTTCGTGTTTCTTAGTATCCTCTACCTCCAAAACACTCTGAGAACGTGGGAAGACTCGTTTGAAACTCTCTTCAAGATTCCTTTGCTAGATTTGAAGCCTCTCATCTCTGATCTGTCAGTCTAAGGTTAGTATCTCTTCTGTATTGTAATTTATTCTTTCTTAGATAATGTTTTTGTTTGAGATTGGGAAGAAGATGCTGCATTCTTGCAACCATCTCTTCCATGATCTCATTCTGTCTTTAGGGTTTATGATCAGCATAGAGATCTCAACCCTAACTCTAAAAATTCTTCTTTAAACCCTAATTCTTTCCATGGATTTGATTTCTTAGCCGACCGAATCTAATTTTCCTGACGTACTTGTACTTGATTATGATTACCTTTTTCTTGGATGAGATCTAAATCATCCCTTGCCTTTTCTGTGAGTTCCATAGTATATTTTTATCAAATTCTAGGGTTTTCACCCAATTGGGGAAAACCATGATTTTAAATTGAAGGTAATTTTTTTGATCATTATTAGTGCCCGATCCTTACTCCCTTAGTGTTAGAATACTATCCTATAGTTTTCCTCCAAGTTTCGTGAAGTTCCGAACCTTGTAGATTGAGTTTCGGATCAAAATTCCCATATTCGCTTCGTACTGACTTTGTTGGTCGACTGATTGGTCGACTAGGTCAATAGACCAATCAATCGACCAATGAAGTCAGTAGCTTTGTTTTTCGCTCAGTTTGATTCTTTTGCTCTCTGATCTTTTAGGCATCTTTCCTAATATTGTATCTATGATTGTTAGGGATTTAATTGCTAAGTTTGGAGCCTCTCTCTTTGATCTTTGGATTATCTTCGACGATAATTAAGGTAAGGACAGTTATTACATAATAACATAGATCGCGTATGCTTGGGTTTCTAACTTAAGAAACTTTGAGTTTAACTATTGTTCTTATATTTATACTTTTGATGTACTACTGTAAGT
Source organism: Hakea prostrata (assembly GCF_041222555.1). Classification (NCBI taxonomy): domain Eukaryota; kingdom Viridiplantae; phylum Streptophyta; class Magnoliopsida; order Proteales; family Proteaceae; genus Hakea; species Hakea prostrata. Next base: position 14,551,938 of record NC_142603.1, read on the forward strand.
ACAATAGCACTTCACTTATGTCTTCTTTTTCATTATTCAAGATTATATGAAATGCTTATTACTGCAAATGGTTTAATGATTGGATTATGCTTTTACATTCTCTCTATATGATGAGTTGTTGATTTTGTATGTCATAACTGATCTGAGAATGTGTTTGATTAGGTATGGTTTGGGATTGAGAGGTGTCCTTTTGAGTCTTCTGTCCTTGGACATCGGAGGGAATAGTATGGGATGTTCTCCGAAGATGCCCATCAACGTTTTCCCGAATCATTGGTTGTCATACCTGGGGCTGTCTAGCAGTGTTTTGCGTAGGATGTCCCCATTATATCAGACCCGATTCGGAAGCGTATTGAGACCGAACGACCTGTGGCAGAAATGGGAATTCACAGGCACTCAAGACCGTTGAGTTATATCCGTGAGAGGACGGGAATCACATTGTGAGGGCCATTTATGGGTAGGGTTGCATATGGATAGACTTCGACTCATGGGCGCTCAAGAATCGGTGAGTTATATCCGTGAGAGGACATGAGAGCTTCCCGTTTACTATATGTGGATGACCTATAGGTTTGATTAGTTTGTAGTCCGAGAGGGAATACGCTGACTCTAGTGTGAAGGATCCCGAGAGGGGAGGAATGGATGTATCTAGAACTGAGTTGATGTAACTGAGTAGGTGACTTGCATTGGGCTAGGTTTAACCCTGACATGCGCCAGTACTTAGACCAATGGTGATGTGAGAGAGCGGTGACTTAACCCCCAGCCATGGATTGTCTGAGAGGAATGATGGACCCATTACCAACCGAAGCCGAGTGATTGAGACCTTCCCAAAGAAGTATGGTGCTATGACTTAAAGCATGTCTGCTAATAGAAACCAGCATACATAGAGTTTAGATGCATACATATATTATCTGTTTCATATTGCATTGCATCTTGTTATGAGCTAACTTGCCTTGCTGAGTTCATTCGAACTCACTCCTTTTTGTGCAATCTTTTTGGTTAGATTATTCCATGGGTACTGACTACTATGAAGGACAGTACAATGAAGCGCAAACCGATGAAGCATACTACACGCAAGGTACTGGCAACTATGAAGATAACCCTGATGATTCCTCGGGCGATCAAGTTGCGTACTACGATTAAACGTAACGTAGTGTTGGAACATCTCTGTTGGATTGATGAAGTGCATTAGTTTGAAGATGTTATCTATAGGATAGAAAACTCGTAGTTCAGTTTGATTTTCTTTCCTTACTTTTCTTTAGAAACAGTTGTAATTCTTTTTAGACTTACGTGCTACATTCCGCTGTAACTGTGGAGTGAGTTTCTATCTCACTCTACTTCTTTTTGATGTGCTTACATCTGGTATCATTTTCCGCACTCTGAATATACTGATATATATTTCTTGATTAGATCTTTTGTTTATAATATTATACTTGATTTTATCCGTTCATGATTATGTTATTGCATATGTGGGAGGATGATTTCCTCGATATTTGATCTTCGGGGCTGTGGATCACACACCCGGGTATGCCAGTTAGGGTACTGGCTGGGGGATGTGACAAGAAGTCAGTCACAATGTGAATAGGATTCAGGTTATCTGTAGGATTTAGATTTAGGTTTTAGAGGTTTTGCTAGAGGGAAAGTAAGGCTTGTTGTTTCTACTACACAGAAATTAAATTTTATTGATGTTTTACCAGTTGGATAAGGAAAATAGAAGTCGACAGAATTAGTTTTCTAGGACTTTAAAATTTATGCAGAATCTCAAGTAAGAAGATGAAGTGCAGTTTTTTTTCTAAAGTTAGGGAAGTAGGGCTGATTTGAAGAAAATAACATAGGGGGTTGTTCCTAGGGCTCATGCGATCGTAATTGTAACAACCCCTGTATTTCTAACCCAAAATCCGTATTGGAGGTCCGATAACTTGAAGGTCAAACCATAATAAGTTGTGGAGTATCTAGATTGTAGTCCATGATCCATATCCTGAGTCCATGGATTTGATTTCTCTTGATGAAGAACCTGCCTTGCTGGGAAAGTGGATTTCTAATCAGAGTCAATAGGTGTTTGAAGATGTCCAGATTGAAGGTAAGACCTCCCCCATATGTTTTTTAGGGTTAGGTTGGAATTGGGGATCAACCCTTTGAGCAAAGCATCCAAGTACTAAAAAGTACTAGGGAGCGGTTGCTTAAGGCAGTTGATTGGCCAATCAACTGCCACAAGTGACCGAGGTCTTCTTACGTGGTTTTGCCCTAATTTGATATAGCAAACCTTGACCTTTTTACTCATTATTTTACTCGGGATTGCTACTGTGGACTATTAGGAAGTAGAGAACACGTGTTGGAAGGTGAGAGAAGCGTGGATTGCGAAGTAGAACCAATCCCTCGTCTGTTTTGTGAATCTTGAATAGGTAAATTATCTTCACTCACTCCATTCTTTTCCCTCATCTTTTGGAATGGTGTAAATATATTCCCCTTTTGTTGGTAGTGGTTAAATTGTTTTGGTTCTATTCATTATCAATGAATTTGAGAAGATCCTGTCCTTAAACTGATCCTTGCAGTCGAATAAAGGATGGATCTAATCAAAGGAGATGAATTGAATTATGAATCTTTAGAATTTTAGGTTGTTGATTTGCACCTTTGTTATAGACTTCTTAATAATGAAATTCAGACTTAAATCATCCCGAAATCGGATAAAAATTGTATGATCGAAAGTCATAATTTCGGACTTGCAAACTGTCTATAACAGGGGCGGTCGCTTGACCCAACCAACTGCCCCAAGTGACCGACTGGGTCACAATAGATCTGTGAAGTTTGTCTTTGCTATGATTTGACTCATGCCTTCTATATATTTTTGCAACCTTATGTTTAGGTGTTCTCTGAGTTTGTTGGAAGTGTTGTGAGTGAAGTTTAATTACATTCTAGTAAGCTTTTACATATTTACAGGTAAGGACACATTTTCTTATTTATATGTAATGACATGCTATATGATGAACCATTTAATTCTTACACTATTCATTGATTATGTAACTTACTGTAGTTGTATAAGTCACTAAATTATATTTGAATATATGTTGTTAATGATATTTTTATATACTTTATCACTTTGTGGTATATATTGATTGATTAGGTTATGATGATTGATGATGTGTTGTAGTTGTGATGGAAAGGTATACATTGGATATCCATTGCTTGGGATATTAGAGGGCTGTGGTATGGGACACATGCTTACTGATGCCTCAAGCACTATCATGACTGTTGGATAACATACCTAAGGAGTCTAGATTACATGGCTAGGTACCCTTACATGCTACTACCCTTTTAGTAGGGGAATTGAAGCTGAATGACCCATGATAATAGTGATGTGACTCTGCTTCATCCTACAATGAAAACCAGTCCGTGCGGAGACTCAATGGTCCAATATTGATCATACAATGGTAGGGTTGCATATGTTAAGGTTTGGGCTCATGGACATTCAAGGAGTAGCCAGGGAGTAGTGAGGGGTCATGAGAGCATCCACCCCAACAATATGTGAATGACCATAGGGTTAGGGAATAGAGTCCAACAGCGGTAGCAAGTCTAGGAGGGTTCTCATTCCTAGGTAGAGAAGGATACGGAACTGAGATGGTTGGTGCCATAGGGGAAGTATATGGACTTCATATACTATGTTACTGTATGACCTTGCATTGGATTAGAAACCTCGACGTGCGCCAGTCCTCATGCCAATGGTCGTAGTAAGAGAGTGTTGACTTAAACCCCAGCCATGGCTGATTGATGAGGACTGACCCCCTTTACCCAGGATCCCAATAGAAGTAACCAGTCCGTGAGGGACTAGACCTACCCAGAGGAGGGCTAGTGTTATATCTTAAAGCATGTCAATTGTATAGAGACTTGCATAGTTAGATCTTAGTAGCATTCATATTCTTGCATATCATTCATTTCTTATATGCCTATCTGGATATGTTGTCATATATATGAGAAATGTGTTATCCTTACTGAGTTCATCAGAACTCATTCTTTTCTTTGTATGTTATATTATAATTGTACAAATGGTAGTGTGACGGAATCAAGAGAAGTTCTGTGTGAGTACAACATCAACTATGAAGAAGATGTAGTACCGTTAGTGGGAGACGGAGATGTATTCCATGAAGCCTCCTGCAGATGCTTGGAGTGTGCTTACAAAGACCCATTGACAGCAGAAGAAGGCATATTGCCAGGCATTCTGAAAAGTCCTTGGAGAAGAACTAGAGAACCCCCTTTCTTGCTAATTTAAAAAAGCAGATTTTAGCTTTAGAGAAAGGTACTGGAGAGAAACTTATTTAGTTATTTATTTTTGCTTCTGCTGTACTCAATAGTTCTTGAAACTTGATTACTTTGATTTGATTCATTCTTTGGAGTATTTGGACTCCTGTAATCCTTTTTGATTAATTATTTTAACTTGCTCTTGCTCTTGATTATCTATTTCTTGCATTTATTATTATTGATGGTAAGACCGTGGATCCTATGATGGATCGCACCCACGAGTTGTCGGGCGTAACCGATACTGGCGGGTGGGGTGTGACACTAATGGAGGAAGCTTGAAGGGGGCTAGGTTGAGGGTTTCCTAGCGGGAGTAGGATGGGGCCAATGAGCTACCGTGTGAAAGAGGGGGAAGGGGAAGGGGCAGGGGGTAATTGTGATGGGGGTGGGGATGGTTTCCTAGGTCTAACAAGAGGGGAGGCTACCTTGGTGAGGGGGTGGTACTTTAGGTTGTAGAAGGAAAGGGAGGGGGTGGGGAGGCTGCAGACAAGGAGGGAAAGGTTGGGGCTGAGGTTGGAAGCCTTCTACTTACTTGAATGTTGGTGATGCTTGCTGGAATTAATGCTTTGAATGCTGAGAATGCACTTGAAGGTTGAAGGGAGAAGATTATAATGCTTCACTAGACAAACACAGGGTCCCACCTTAAAGGAACCCTACCTGTCACACCCCAGCCGCCGATCTCGGTTACCCGCTCGACAACCCGTGGGAGTGATCCATCACAGGATCCACGATTTTAGTCTATCAACAATAATAAATACAAATAAAGACAATCAAGAGCAAGAATAGTTCAATTAATGAATTAAAGGATTACAGGAGTCCAAATACTCCAATGTTAGTTCAACAATACTGGCGCATGTCGGGGTTTCTAATCCAATGCAAGGTCATAATGGTAACATACTACATGACGTCCAGATACATCCCCTATTGCACCAACCAACTCAGTTCAGTATCCTTCGCAACCTAGGAATGAGAACCCTCATGAACTGGCTACCGGTATTAGACTTCATTCCATAACCCTATGGTCATCCACATATTGTTGGGGCGGAATGCTCTCATGACTCCACACAACACCCGGTCCGTTCCTTGGACGTCCATGAGCCCAACCCTAACATATGCAACCCTACCATTTATATGACTAACAGTGGACCATCGTCACATCACTATCATCAAGGGTCATCCGGCTTCAATTCCCCTACCGAAAGGGTAGTAGCATGTGGGGTACCTAGCCATGCAACTCTAGACTTTACCTAAGTATGTCATTCAGTAGTTATGACGGTGCTGGAGACATCAATAGACTTGTGTCCCATACCACAGCCTTCTGATATCCCAAGCTAAGGTATCCAAATAGAATACCTATTCCATCAGAACCACGTACTATCAACCAACATCATATCACATTCATAATCAAAAAAGTGCATGTATAAACAATACAAACAGCAGTCATATAACAAGATCAGCATGTGAAACATGGTTACAGCAGCATATGAAATGAAAGATTAATAATAACAGACACTGGACTAGCATGTTCAAGTCAATTCATAAAGACAGGATTGTATGCCCTTACCTGCATATAAGTAATTTGTCCGTAAAAAGTAATCCGTAAACAATTATAAAACTTTCTCTTCAAACAGAGGACACCTATATACATGGTTACAATTAGGTATAAGTCGAATGAATCAAATCGGATCAAAACCAGAAGTTAATTGGTCACTGAAAACTAGCCGGTCACTCGGGCTGGTCGCTTAGGTTCAATCGACTGCCACTAGCAACCGCCCCCATGTATATTGCTATACAAGGGTGCTTTGCTAGGGGGGTTGATGTCCAAGTACAACGCAACCCTAAAGAAGACATGGGGGAGATCTTACCTTCATTCCGAACATCTCCAGACATCACTTGCCTTCTAGAAGTCAAACTACCAAGCAAGGCAGGCTCTTCAGTCAGAGAATCTAGATCCATGGGTTCAAGGTATGGATCATGGACTTCTATCCGGACACTCCACAAATTTACTTGACTAGACTTTCGGATTCTCGGACCTGCAATACGGATCCCGGGTTAGAAATATGGGGGTTGTTACACTACCACCTTTTGGCAAAATGCTCAATTCATTAATCAATCCAATCTGAAAATGTTATTCCCAGATTGACACTGAGAGGGGGGTGAATCAGTGTCTTCAAAAATTCATCACAATGTGGCTAGGTCTACCGACCAGTGTACCACCACTCTGCAATCAAGGCACTCCAATATGTGCAACAAAGAAAAATAAACAAAAACGCAATGCACCAGAGTTTACGTGGTTCGGCCAAATTGCCTACATCCACGGAATAATATCCTACCTAGGGTTTCGTATATTATTCAATACACTCTTAGATATTTTGACTGCTACAACAGTCCAGGAACACCAATCCCTGCTATAGTCTAAAATGCAATTTAGACAAGGGCACCAACCCCAACCCCCTAGACAAGCTCCAACTTGCTAGGTCACAATGTAAACCAATAATTCAAGTTTCCCAATTACATTCATGAGCTAGATTCTTCATCACTAAACATAACCTAGAAAATAATAGACAATCACTTGTGAATACGGGTTACCTCAACTTGTGTAAGATGCATGGTAACAATACTTGTTTCTCTTTTTCTCCAACTCCTTTTTTTTCTTTTCTCTTTTCAATCTTTTTCAGTTTTCTCTCTTTAAAAAAGCCATACAACCATGTTCCCTTCTTTTCTTCTGCTGCTTCTTTTTTCTTCTCTTTCACTTTCTTTCTTGTTCAGCAAAACAAAAGACTTCTTATTCCCAAGCTTCAGATCTCCATAGCCAACCAACGTCTTCTGGTTCGACCTCCACACTATTCCCAAGCTCCTCAAAACGTCCTCCTCTTTTGCTCTCCTTTTATAGATTAATTTAACTCAGAGTTTGAATCAAACTCAGAGTTCCTATCTGACTTAAACAATTAGTGTTTTAACGTACAAATCGGACTAACTTCGAGATCTCCAATGAACAATCCCACCGTTGGATTTGAAGATCAAGAAGTCGTGAAGCTCTCCTCCAAAAATCAGCTCAATCGGACACTGGATGACCATCCGATGAAGAGGTTGATCAAAACTGAACTCAGAGTTTGAGTCAAACTCAGAGTTCCTATCTGACTTAAACAAGGAGTGTTTTGACGTACCAATCGGACTAACTTAGAGATCTCCAATGCACAATCTGACCGTTGGATTTGAAGATCAAGAAGTCGTGAAGATCTCCTCCAAAAATCGGCTCAATCGGACACTGGATGACCATCCGATGAAGAGGTTGATCAAAACTGGACAGAAACCCTCAAAAACGGGATTCTTGAGTTTTCTTTATTTGAATTGAATTCTTTCTCTCGGAACCTTTTTGTATGTTGCTGTACCATATCAAAACCCACTTAAGTTGCCAACAATGACAACACCTTCATTTTAGGCCAATGGAACAACAATCTCCCCCTTTGGAATTGTTGGCAACTCAACCTCCTTTTCTCTTTTCTCTCCCCCTTTGACAACAAGTACAAAGGATGCTTTGTGCTCCCCCTACCATAGAGCTCCCCCTACATAGACTCTTCCATAGGAGTGCCCACCGCACCTTCCTATCCTATAGAGAAATGATGTTCTATGTATTTTCTCACTTACTCCCCCTTGGAGCCACAACCCCAAGCTTTACTCTTAATCTCAAAACTATGTTTGGACAGTGGTTTTGTGAAGATATCAGCCACTTGATTTTCTGTGAGAAAAAACTCCAAACTCACTTCACCTTTTTGACATGGACCACATACGTGATTTGAAGGCCTTTTAATCTTTGGAAGATCTCTCACAACTTCCCTTTTACTGAGCTTGGCAAGATTCTTGAGATTTATATGCCCCAATCTCCTATGCCATAACAAGCTTTCATCCTCTTGACTCACCATGCACTCGTCTTCACTAGTGTTTGATAAGACATATAAGTTTCCGGTTGTTCTGGTTCCTAAAGCCACTTGCTTTGCCATTTTTTGGCTTCTTGATTTCACAACCTTCTTTAGTGAAAAGAACTTCATATCCACCATCACGATTTGGCTCACACTAAGAAGATTGTGTTTGAGCCCACTCACATATAGAACATTATTGGATTTTAACTTTCCTTCATCCAGCTTAACTGAGCCTCTACCTTCAATCTTGGCCCCATCATTGTTGCCAAATCTCACTGAACTACCTTTCACTACATCAAGGCTTGAGAACCTATTCTTGTCACCTGTCATATGTGTGGAACACCCACTATCAAGAATCTAAGGTGTCTCGCTACTATGAGCCTTGAAAGCTGTTTGAACTACCAAGGAATTTATCATTTTCCCTTTTTGTCCTTTCTCAACCCAAACTGCTTTATCTGATACATCAATAGGTTCCATCGATTTTCTTTGAATTGTTTGTGTATGTCTTTGAGCTAGCTTTTGGGGAAGGTTTATCTCATTCTGTGAAGGAAGAGCAGTTCAACAATACCTTGCAATATGTCCCAACTTGAAACACCTGAAGCATTCTATTTTAACCTTATCCAATGGAGCAAATCTGTTTATGTTGTTGAATGCCACAACCTTGTTTTGTCTTCTACAGTTTGCCACTTTATGTCCAAAGTTGTTGCATCCATAACAATACCCATTAAAGCCTTGACCATTAAATGTTTTATGATAAGCTCCAGTATTGCCTTCTTTACTCATCTTTGGCTTGGTCTTCCCAATATATGGATTCTTTTGGTGCTCCTCATCAAGACTCATTGGATTTGTTGTATTTCTATTTCCATTGGTCTTATTTACATTTGAACATTCCCCCTTTGAGTATCCAAGACCAGTTTTAATATAAGGTGACCTCTGAACACTCAAGATCTCATCTAGTACCTTATCTCTTCCCCAAGTAGAAGTAAAGTGAGTAGTCCCTGTCACTTGATTTTCAACTGTCTTGTCCTTAAAGTTCAATGTAACTGGAGTGGATGATGTGGTAGCTTCTATATAACTCCTCTTTTGTTCTCCTTCAAGTTCTGATCTTAACATTCCAACTTCTTTCTCAAGTTCTTCACACTCTTCACACTTGAGAGAGAGGTAAGATGATGAGTCATTTATAACATGTTCCAGTTCACTAATTGTGACAGTTAACTCCTTGATTGTTGTCTCAGAATTTTCAAGTTGATTCTTCATTTCTCTATTTTTCTTCCTTTCCTTTTTGAGATCAAGCAAGGCAGAGTACAACTCACCAACATAATTAATTTCACCTTCGGTGTCTTCATTATCATCGACTTTTCTTTAGTTTGAGGTGATTCATCATCTTCAATAGCCATAAATAAAACCTCATCGGTTGAGTCATTGTCTTCATCCGATTCTTCTTCGGGAGGAGTAGCATTCATTCTTAGTCAAAAGACTTCTCCTTTTGAAATGGCTTTTCTTTTTCTTTGGTAAGAATTTTTTCTTTCCCTTCAAATCATTTCTCTCTTCCTCTTCATCTTCCTCTTCATCTATGTTTCCTCTCTTAGGACATTTAGAGGCAAAGTGTCCTATTCCACCACAACTGAAGCACTTAAAAGGTGCTTTTCCCTTGTGTTTACCTGTTCCTTTCTTAAACTTTCTAGCTAAGTAAGCTATAAGTTCATCATCCGAGTCTTCAGATTCTTTTTCTTCTTTGACCCTTAGCTTCTTCATTGCTTTGAATGTTGCTTCCTTCTCTGTGAACTTGCCATTTTCAGTTCTCATCTCATAGGTTTTAAGTGTTCCATGTACTTCATCAATAGTGATTGTATCCAAGTCTTTGGCTTCTTCAATGGCCGAGACTTTGGAGTCATATTTGGGAAGCACAGATCGGAGAATCTTCTGACATATCACAGAATTTTCAATTTTTTCTCCAACTCCTCTGATGGAGTTTACAACCTCATTTACTTTGACCATGTAGTTGTCTATGTCTTCTTCTTCAGTCATCTTAAGACTTTCAAATTGTGCTCTGAAGATTTGCAGTTTGGCTTTCTTAACTTTGATGTCCCCTTCATAGATGCTTATCAACTTGTCCCAGACTTCTTTAGTCGTATCACACAGTCCATTACTTTAGCCATGACTTCTTCATTCAGCCCAGACATGATAGCATTTAATGCCCTGAGATTGTGTGCATAAGCCCTTTTTGCCTCATTGTCTATAAGCGAGCTACCGATTCCTCATAGCCATTAATCACGATCGCCATACATCATACCCTAGAGATCCAATGTATATCCGCATTCTTCTTTTCCAAAAAACATATCCTGTACCATCAAAAATAGAAATTTTCCCAAAGTCTTTGGAGCTGCCTTCAGTTGTGGCCATTCTTACAAACTCTCTGATCAAATCCCGAAGTGGTTACACTTCTCTTCACGAGAACTTGGCTCTGATACCAATTGTTATTCCCAGATTGACACTGAGAGGGGGGTGAATCAGTGTCTTCAAAAATTCATCACAATGTGGCTGGGTCTACCAGACAGTGTACCACCACTCTGCAATCAATGCACTCCAATATATGCAACAAAGAAAAATAAACAAAAACGCAATGCACCAGAGTTTACGTGGTTCGGCCAAATTGCCTACATCCATGGAATAATACCCTACCTAGGGTTTCAATACACTCTTAGATATTTTGACTGCTACAACAGTCCAGGAACACCAATCCCTGCTATAGTCTAAAATGCAATTTAGACAATGGCACCAACCCCAACCCCCTAAACAAGCTCCAACTTGCTAGGTCACAATGTAAACCAATAATTCAAGTTTCCCAAATTACATTCATGAGCTAGATTCTTCATCACTAAACATAACCTAGAAAATAATAGACAATCACATGTGAATACGGGTTACCTCAACTTGTGTAAGATGCATGGTAACAATACTTGTTTCTCTTTTTCTCCAACTCCTTTTTTTTTCTTTTCTCTTTTCAATCTTTTTCAGTTTCTCTCTTTAAAAAAGCCATACAACCATGTTCCCTTCTTTTCTTCTGCTGCTTTTCTTTTCTTCTCTTTTACTTTCTTTCTTGTTCAGCAAAATAAAAGACTTCTTATTCCCAAGCTTCAGATCTCCATAGCCAACCAACGTCTTCTGGTTCGACCTCCACGCTATTCCCAAGCTCCTCAAAACGTCCTCCTCTTTTGCTCTCCTTTTATAGATTAATTTAACTCAGAGTTTGAATCAAACTCAAAGTTCCTATCTGACTTAAACAATGAGTGTTTTAACGTACAAATCGGACTAACTTCGAGATCTCCAATGAACAATCCCACCGTTGGATTTGAAGATCAAGAAGTCGTGAAGCTCTCCTCCAAAAATCGGCTCAATCGGACACTGGATGACCATCCGATGAAGAGGTTGATCAAAACTGGACTCAGAGTTTGAGTCAAACTCAGAGTTCCTATCTGACTTAAACAAGGAGTGTTTTGACGTACCAATCGGACTAACTTAGAGATCTCCAATGAACAATCCCACCGTTGGATTTGAAGATCAAGAAGTCGTGAAGCTCTCCTCCAAAAATCGGCTCAATCGGACACTGGATGACCATCCGATGAAGAGGTTGATCAAAACTGGACAGAGACCCTCAAAAACGGGATTCTTGAGTTTTCTTTATTTGAATTGAATTCTTTCTCTCGGAACCTTTTTGTATGTTGCTGTACCATATCAAAACCCACTTAAGTTGCCAACAATGACAACACCTTCATTTTAGGCCAATGGAACAACAGAAAATAACATCACATGAAGAGGCTATATGTAGCTTGAAAATAAAAGACTCTGACTCGACTTGGAACTCATTAACAAATAAGCATCCAATTAAGTATTGGACTGGACGATAAATGATAAAGCAACACCTTATCTTATCTCAACTAAGTAATTTCCAACTCATTCATAACAACTTTAACTCAAAATATTCTCAGCTAACTAATTTGCAACTCATTTAAAAAACCTAACTCAAATTAAGAAACTAGACTCAAATGAAAATTCTAAAAATAATTTTAGAAAGAGAAAATTACATGACACCCAGTATTTTTGGGTGAAACTAGTGCCCACCCATTATTATCTCCAAAATTACGTGGCACCCACATGCATAATTACAAATTACCTACAGTTAAATTCTACTGTTAAATGGTTAGTAAAATTGCTCAAATACCCTTGCCCTATTTAAAATTTGAAATTCAAATTGCCCAAATACCCTCCAATACCCAACTATGTGAACGGATTCTCCCTTCACCCATTTTCTTCCTACCCCTTGCCTCATTCTCTCTCTCTCTCTCTCTCTCTCTAATTCATCTCTCTAATTCATTGTGAAAGCTCCCCCATTCCCCATTCATCCCCTATTTTCTTTCTTGATTCTTGCAGTGGCATGGGAAACCAAGAGTCATTGTAGTCCTTGGATTGCAGAAATGAGTGCAATTCAAATTTTCTTGAACTTGCGTTTCTGTTTCTTTATTTTCTTGTGTTCCTTTTAGATTCTTGTGGCATTAGAATTTCCCTGTTCTGTTTTTATTTTTTTTGTTTCTTGATTCTTGCGGCAACACAGCGCCAAAAAAAAATAGAGGGAAAAAGAAAGAATCGCAGGAAGAGAAGAAGACAGAAAGAAAGAAGGTGGAAGAAAGGGGGGGGGGGGAAGAATCACAGAAAAAAGAAAAAGAAAAAGAATAGAGAGAAATGTAGGGAAAGAAAGAAGGAGATTGAAAGAAGAAAGAGGATCTTGAAGAATTCCAAGATCCATGAATTCCTCAAGATCCCATTAAATTTCCTTTCAGTCTATCTCTAAATTATTTGACAAAACTTCTTCCCCTCCACCTTCCCTTTTGGTATTTTCCGCCCCTCCTTTATCCAAAATATCCCTAATCCATTCCCTAAGATCTTTAGGCACTTCCACAACCAAAGATACATAGCCCATTATCCTTTTTCTTCACCAAAACCATTGCATAGGAGCTTAGGATATTCCCTCCCTTCTTCCATCAACCCTAGAGCATTCCATACATTTCCTGCAAACCCTAGTTTATCTAAATATCCCCATAAGTTAACCAATAATTTTAACTATCCCATAGCATACCCAAACTCTCCCATAGGATATCCGTAGGATCCAGGAACTCAAATACACGTCTTTGTCAATCCACAGATCATAGCCTAGTGATTTGATATCCCATTATTTGCTGGTTCTTATTAAAGAGGATCCTGGAAGATCTATCCCAGACTCTGGGTTACATCAGTGCTATCAAAGCTACAAGAACCACCAAGAACTTGACATAGAAGGTGCACCAGAAGTCAGAGCCACAGGACCTGCAAGTTCAAGCACCAACATATTGGAGCCATGAATGGACCAGCAATAGCTTGCGCTCTAGAGAGCATACATAAGGGTCAGACAAACTTTCCTGCAGGATTGCAAAGATTGTTTTACCAACTAATGGCTTATCTAACAATTAGAGCGAATCCACGGAGAAGTACTACCCCCTCCTCCACCTTCATGGTCAAGTGCCCAGTCCCTACAGAGTCTTTCACCCTTGAGGAGAAGCTAATACAAATCACACATACTGGGATGAGAAATATAGCAACATGGATAATCATACCAAGAATTTCATGTATGAGAATCCTTTGCATAACAGGTTTGAGGATGAAGACAGACTCCATCATCATGCATGACCCACTCTAGAAGAGCTTATTAGGTCTGACTACTTGAGTGACCATGATCAGAGGAGGTACAACAATCAAGACACTATCTGTAGGAGGGATCCCCCAGCCACCAATCCTTCCTCAAAACAAACTCCTTAGATAGTCTACTAGGGAACACACTACCCCAACGACAGCAGCCCTAGCCACTACATGGAGGATCTTTTTCCCCTGGACTCTCTTCAGAGGAGGGGGAGTTGTTGACCTCAACAACTACTAACTAGTTCTTGAAGAGGTCCTTTTTCCACCTCTTCAAGCAAATCCCAGATGAGACTGCTATAGACAAAGCTAATACAGAGAAGAACCTAGCCCATGATGACAAGGTCATAGCAACGAAAGGAGTTAAGAGGCACCCACTACCCCAGAGGTTTTTTATTCGCTTAATAGTAAAGGTAGAGCCCACTGATATCAGGCCCGTACCAGCACCAATCCCATGCGAAACTCGCCCTCCTTTGGGTCTCAAATATTTTCTTCAAGAAGGTACTACATGTATTCTCAGAGCTATAGCTACGGTACTGATAGAGGTGGTGACAAGGAAAGACTCCAAAGGGATGCCCATTGACTTCACCTTTCCTCCTAGGGGTATTGACAAACAGATCCCTAGGATTGAAGGATCAACAGTTTTGTAGTGTAATCTTGTAACTGTCATTAGAATGACTTGGAATTATGCAAAAAGGTGATGGTAAAAAGTGTGTCCCCCGAATGCTTGATTTAATGTTTTGACTCTAAGATTCTACCCTTCTCTAAAGAACAAAGGGAGATACTAATCTACAGTGGAAAATTTGTTTATCTTTGGGAAACATCATACATTAATAGAGGAAAATGATGAATAATTAGCTGTATGCTGTCTGTCTGTACGTGATGATGTTTCATGTTGATGTTATATTTTCCCTTAGTGTTTTAAAATAGTAATCTAAATCTAGTAGAAAAGGGCAAAATGATTTGTAGATGACTAATCATCTTTACATTGTTCTGAGTACTATTTCACCATTCAATCCTCATCGATTGAAGTTTGCCGTAAAAGTTGTCTCAATATTTCTAGATGCATTGGTTTCCTTGCATGATACATCCAGACTGTGTTTTCTATTCACAGGGGCTGGATATGAAAGATGGAGAGGTGGAGGCAGGGGTTATGGTCGTGGCTGTGGGCGGATGGGTGGGGGACGTATGGGTGGCCGTTGGAGGGGTGGTGGTAATCAGTTCTAGGAGTTGGGTTGGCATGTTTTGTTCTACTCTAAGCCTGTTGAAGTTCAAACACCCACTTGGAAGGTCGGCAAATTCAAAGTCGGTTCAGTTCAGAAGCTTCATGAAGATGGTAGAATACTGCAGAATTTTCAAGAGGAGTGTAGTAAGAGATAGAGGCGGCTGAAGATGAAGTCTGTAGAAGTCGGTAGAAGCTTGAGGAAAGAGAGAGGCGGTTTCAGAGTCGACCAAGAATAGAAAGACTTTGAGTCGGTTCAGTATGAACAGAAATATTAAAGAAACAGCTATGGCGATCTTTATGTCTATATAAAGGAAGCCTAGTCCTGTTGTACGGTGTGTAATAGAAAAAGAAAGAAAGAGAGAAGTAGAGTGGAGAGAGAGCTAGTGGAAAGAAAGAGAAGGAGAATAAGAGAGGAGAGAAAAAAGGTGTTGAAACACCTTTGTTACATACGTGAGCAGAGGAAGAGATAAGAGAGAGAGAGAGAGAAAAGTGCTGTAGCATTTTGTTTGTAAGTTTCCTCTTTTTAATTAGAAAAGTGATTTATGTGGTGTTTGATTTTAAAACCTCTTTCTTGTGAGAATTATATATATATATATATATATATATATATATATACTTGTTTGTAAGTGGTTACACCATCACCCTGCTGCGCCAACACGTGGTATCAGAGCCCTGTTCGATCCTAGTTGATCGAAAGCATCAATTTGATACGGGATATCGAATATGATCCAGCCTCAGATTCCTAAATTATTAAAATCCAATTATGATAATTGGAGCATTCAGATGAAGGTACTGCTCAGATCTTAAGATCTGTGGGAGATTGTTGATGAAGGCTATACAGAACCGGCTGCAAAAGTAGCCTTGTCGGATGCACAGAAAAGTATGTTGAAGGATTTAAGAAGGAAAGATAAGAAAGCTCTATTTCTCATTTATCAAGGTGTTGACGAATCAGTGTTCGAGAAGATTTCAAATGCCAACTCAGCAAAGCAGGCATGTGATATTCTGCAGAAATCCTATCAAGGCGTGGATAAAGCAAAAAAGGTACGCCTTCAAGCTCTAAGAGTTGAATTTGAAACTCTTAGAATGATTATATCTGAATCTATTGCTGATTACTTTAGTCGAGTTCAAACTATTAGTAATCAAATGAAGAGAAATGGAGAAATATTAGATGATGTCCAGATTATGGAAAAGATCCTTAGATCCCTTGTTCCAAAATTTGAACATATTGTGGTGGCGATTGAGGAATCTAAGGATCTATCCACAATCTCTATTGATGAGCTTATGGGTTCTCTCCAAGCTCACAAGCAAAGGATAAATAGAAATAAAAATCTTGGTGAAAGTCTGGATCAAGCTCTACAGAGTAAATTATCCATGAAATATGAAGGTTCAAGTAGCAGAAGTCAAGGACGAGGACGAGGAAATCGTGGACGAAGCAGTCGCAGACGAGAAACATTTAAAGGCAGCAACTATAGCAATTATGGTGGACGTGGAGGATGGAGAGAACAAAATAATTATGATCAAGGACGATCCAATATAAGAGGTTGAGGTTGGAGATCAAGAGGACGTGGTTCTTATTCTCAAAGAAATGAAAGATCCCAATATCAATGCTATAATTGCAAGAGGTATGGTCATCTCAGCTATGAGTGCCAGGAGAAGCTAGCCAAGATCAAAGAAAAGACTCACCTTGCTAAAGAAGTGGCGAATGATCAATCCACAGTGTTGCTGACCTATAGAGGAGATGGAAAAGAACAGGAGCATACCTGGTTCCTTGACACCGGTGCAATAATCACATGTGCGGCATCAAGGAATATTTTATAGAATTGAATGAGACAATCCAAGGAGAAGTCATGTTTGGTGATTCATCCAAGATTCCAGTCAAAGGAAAAGGCAACATAATGATCCAGGCGAAGAATGGAAGACCACAAGTTTATCACAGATGTCTATTATGTTCCAGGACTACAGAGCAATATAATAAGTCTTGGATAACTCCTAGAAAAGGGGTATGATATTCATCTCCAGAATTTCACACTCACTATTATGAACAAGGTTGGAGATTTGATTGCAAGAGTAAAGATGTCTAAGAATAGACTATTTACTTTGGACATCAAAGAATAAAAGGTAAAGTGCCTGAACTCCATCATCAAAAATGACTCATGATTATGGCACTTGCGGTTTGGGCATCTTGGCTTCAGTGGCTTAAAATTACTATGGAAGTCAAAGATGGTGAATGGTTTACCAAATATTGATCATCCAGATCAAATTTGTGAAGGATGCATTCGAGGAAAGTCACACAGAAAAAGCTTTGAAGTTGGAAAGTCAAGAAGAGCAACAAAGCCATTGCAGCTGATTCACAGTGATATAGTTGGACCACTTGAGGTTACATCACTTGGAGGTCACAGGTACTTTATTATTTTCATTGATGATTTTAGCCGCAGTATTTGGGTATATTTCATTAAAGAAAAATCAGATGCTTTAGACAAATTTAAAGAGTTTAAAGCACTGACTGAAAAACAAAGTGGCTATCATATCAAGACTGTCATATCAGATAGAGGAGGCGAGTATACTTCAAGATTATTTGAAAATTTTTGCAAAGAGAATGGTATTTTGAACAAGCTCACAGCTGCTTATACTCCACAACAAAATGGAACCGCAGAATGGAAGAATCGCACAATTCTCGACATGGTGAGAAGCATCTTGAAAGGTAAGAATTTACCTAAAGTCTTTTGGGTTGAAGCTATAGCATGTGCTGTCTATCTACTCAATAGATGCCCAACTAAAAGTGTCAAGTTCAAGACACCTTTTGAAGCATGGACTGGGTACAAACCCAGTGTTAGTCATTTCAAAATCTTTGGATGCATTGCATATGCACATGTGCCAGAGCAAAAAAGGAGAAAGCTAGATGATAGAGGAGAAAAGCATATTTTCATAGGCTATGATGCAAGAACAAAAGCCTACAGACTCTACAACCCAATTAGAAAGTTGTAATCTCAAGAGATGTTGATTTTGATGAAGCAGATAATTGGAAGTGGACAGAAGAAGAAAAGAATGTCAAAGGAACATTTTTGGAAGATGAAGAAGCTCTTCAAGAACAAACACCGACACTGAATGAAGATCCAGGTCAGACTCCTCCACCAAGTCCAGTTCCAATAACTCCAGGCAGCAGCAGCTGCTCAACAAAAGCTCCTACAAGAACACGAAGGCTTAGTGATGTCACTACTGAACCAATACAAATGGTAGATGATTTTACATTGTTTTGCCTTTTAGCAGAATGTGATCCAATCACATATGAAGAAGATGCTCGTAAAAAGAAATGGCAAAAAGCCATGGATGAAGAAATAGAAGCAATCAAGAAAAATGATATGTGGGAGCTCATTGATTTGCCAGAAGGACACAAGACAATTGCAGTAAAGTGGGTGTACAAGACGAAGACAAATCAAGAAGGAAAAATTGAGAAATACAAGGCAAGACTTATTGCAAAAGGCTACAAGCAACAACAAGGTATTGACTATGATGAAGTATTTGCACCAGTTGCAAGGATTGACACCATTAGACTTCTGATTGCTTTGACAGTTCAAAACAAGTGGAGAATCTATCAGATGGATGTAAAGTCAGCTTTTCTCAATGGATACTTAGAAGAAGAAGTATACATTGAGCAACCCCAAGGATATTTGAAGAAAGGCCAAGAAGAAGAAGTATACAAGCTAAAGAAAGCATTGTATGGCTTAAAGCAAGCACCAAGGGTTTGGAACATGAGGATTGATGCATATTTCCAGCAGAACGGCTTCATAAAGAGTCCATATGAACACACCTTATATACAAAGATAAATGGAGATGGAGATATCATGTTCATCTGTCTCTATGTGGATGACATGATTTTCACAGGCAATAATCCAAGTATGTTCGAAGACTTTAAGAAAGTCATGACACGAGAATGTCAAATGACAGATATTGGAAAGATGTCATATTTTCTTGGAATAGAGGTTATTCAAGCAGATGGAGGAATCTTCATTTCACAGAAGAAGTATGCAGAACAAGTACTCAAGAAGTTCAAGATGGATCATTGCAAGGCAATAGAAACACCAGCAGATACAAATGTGAAGCTGAGACATGATTCAAAAGAAGAACCTGTCAATCCTACTTTTTACAAAAGCCTGATTGGAAGCCTAAGGTACTTAACTTTCACAAGACCAGACATCATGTATATAGTAGGTGTCATCAGCAGATACATGGAAGAACCAAAGCAGTGTCACTTCATCGCAGCAAAAAGGATGCTAAGGTACATAAGAGGTACAACTTCTCAAGGTTTGTTCTATACTCAGTCAGATAATCCAAGACTAGTTGGTTATACCGACAGTGATTATGGGGGAGACCTAGATACAAGAAAAAGTACTTCAGGGTACATATTTCTTATTGGATTTGCAGTAGTTTCATGGTCATCAAAGAAGCAATCAATTGTAGAGCTTTCATCATGTGAAGTAGAATATATTGCAGCAACATTATGTACGTGCCAAGCAATATGGTTGAGGAATCTTATGCAAGAGATGCATCATTCACAAAAGGATCCTACAACCATATATATTGACAACAAGTCAGCGCTCTCTCTCACGAAGAATCCAGTGGCCCACAGCAGAACTAAGCACATTGACACAAAATACCACTTTATACGACAGCATGTGAAAGACAATAATGTGAAGCTAGCGTATTGTCAAACTGAAGATCAAATTGCAGACATTTTTACAAAGCCACTCAAAGACTGAAGTGTTCAAGAGATTAAAAGCACAACTCAGCATGACATGTCAAGTTTGAGGGGGAGTGTTGAAGTTCAAACACTGACTTGGAAGGTCGGCAAACTCAAAGTCGGTTCAGTTCAGAAGCTTCACGAAGATGGTAGAATACTGCAGAATTTTCAAGAGGATTGCAGAAAGAGATAGAGGCGGCTGATGATGAAGTCTGTAGAAGTCGGTAGAAGCTTGAGGAAAGAGAGGCGGTTTCAGAGTTGGTCAAGAATAGAAAGACTTTGAGTCGGTTCAGTATGAATAGAAATATTGAAGAAACAGCTATGGCAGTCTTTATGTCTATACAAAGGAAGCCTAGTCCTGTTGTATGGTGTGTGTAATAGATAAAGAAAGAAAGAGAGAAGTAGAGTGGAGAGAGAGCTAGTGGAAAGAAAGAGAAGGAGGATAAGAGAGGAGAGAAAAAAAAAAGGTGTTGAAACACCTTTGTTACATACGTGAGCAGAGGAAGAGATAAGAGAGAGAGAGAGGGAGAGAGAGAGAGAGAGAGAGAGAGAGAAAAGTGCTGTAGCATTTTGTTTGTAAGCTTCCTCTTTTTAATTAGAAAGGTGATTTCTGTGGTGTTTGATTTTAAAACCTCTTTCTTGTGAGAATTACATATATACACTGTTTGTGAGTGGTTACACCATCACCCTGCTGCGCCAACAAAGCCAAGTGCTTGCCCTGGCGTTATGGGGGAAGGGGAGTGTGAGGAAAAGTATTGTGATTACGGTGTTTCCAGCTTCAAACTGTGGGCTATTCTGAAGGGGGTTGTTGGAGCAGTGTTTTGTTCATATGTTCTATGATATGGATATTGGCTTGGCCTGCTTGATATATGTTTTGTTGATTTTCCTTAGCCAAGGGCAGTAGGTGATATGATGTGCTCAATTTGTTGTAAGTCATCCATCTCTCAACGCTTCCCTCCTGAATCAATCTTTCCTTTGTATCTATATCCAATTTTTTTGCAGTGTATGTATTTGTTTTTAAAACCTCCATTCCTAATGCAAGTTTTATCTGTACAAGATGCAAGTTTCCCCCTTACTTTTAAAGGTAGATTGGCTGACTGGCTCTTTGAGTGTTAAGAAAGGCTTCTGGAGCAGGTTGTGCTTTTGACCTTCAAAAAAAGGCTCCTGAAATGGGGGTTGTTCGAATTAGATGTTGAACCTGACACACATAGTTGGCAACCTGAAATTGAATCCTACTTTGTTCCTGTTATCGTGCCTGCATGTATGGGTGTTGTCGAGCACCCTTGAATTTGACTACACTACAGGAATGCAACGAAAACAGGAAGGAACCAATCGAACAGTCAATCAATGCGGTTTGGCATGCATTCCAGTTTCCAATAATTCATTCGTTTAACCGTAAGCTATTGAATGTTGCGGTTTGACCATTTGCAACGTTAGCAAAGAAATCAAATGTCTAATATTTGTTGGAAAGAAAATCTTTACCAAATGATTAAGTTTTAAAGATGAATTACTCCGTTGTACCCATGCTGACCTAGATTTTATATTCCTACTTAGGATCTATTGACTCTATAAAGTACCATGCAAATAAAAGAAGCAATAAGCCTGCTTACTTCAAATACCTTTGAAAAGTACTACCTATTAACTATCTTGCAAGTAAAAGAAGCTATAAGCCTATAGAGTCCTGGGTCCCAAGTCCTCTATAAAAGAAAGCGTGATCTTATATACGGTGCAACCAAATTGAACCAAATTGAACCAAATTGAAATAAAAAAGAACTTTCTGAGTCTTGTGCACGGGGAGGGGGTATAGAAGTTATATTCTTTCTTTGAGAAGGACTTGTTGTCTGTCTTTCAAAGAAAAGTACTCATAAGCCTATAAAATCCTTGGTCCCAAGACTCTTTCATTAGGATCATTTTCATCTTTCCTTCTTTGCGTGCGTGTGTGCATGGATGGCGTGCGTCCAGCAGCCAAATGTCCTGCTTGTAGTATTCGGTTGGTTTCTTGGTACCATATGTAGGGAATTCAGCATATGTAGGGCATTCAATGGCAGACTTGTAGACGCATGCCTTGCCCATACGCCGAAGATCTTGAACTCTCCGTTTTCCACTAGCATTTAATAACTTTTGTCCCACTTACCAGACCAATCTAATGAGAATTGTACACATCAGGTGAGGCGTTCACATGATTAAATTTGTTGCTGTCTTCTTTTGCCCCTCTAATGAATACTTGGTTTTTCTTTTTATTTTTTCTTCAAAGTAGAGTAGATTGATCAAGTTTTACGTTTGAATTCTTATTCTTGTCTTGGAAGACTAATATCATGAGAAAGTAATTTTAACCCAATAAACAAACGTGTATGTTAAAGAAAATTATTATTATATTTTTGGAATTGATGATTTTTATGTATATATTAGGGATAGAATATTGCATAATATACCGTTAGGTAAATTCAAAGTCACAACCTCTCCACTAAAAAGTGTTCTTACCGATTGAGCATGCCAGCAATGGTTTAAGAAAATTATTTAAACAAATAAAATAATAGGTGATCATATGACTTTTGAGTGTAGGACTCTAGGATCTAGATAAGGGTGTCAATCGGTACGGTTTCAGTAATTCGGCACGGTTTCAGTGCGGTACCAACTTTGAATACCGAAAACCAGAACCGTACCGTACCGAATTTAAATGGTACTGTACGGTTTCGGTATTTACAAAAACGGTTCGGTACGGTTTTGGTATTAAATCGGTACGGAAAAACAGTTTAAACACAGTATCTAGTGCGGCACAATTTTGTTACGAATGAACTTGTGCCATTTTTGTTATTAGTTCATTAAGATCCTAATGAATTTGTGATCAACCAATCGATATAATTTGAAATTAACATAGATAAAGCAAATAAATCTAATTAATAGAAATAAAACAAGTAAATCTAAGAAGAGAAGTGAATGATGAAACGAAAAATTGAAATAGAGAATTAGGGATAGGGAAAAGGTTAAGTGTTTTAATTGTAAAATTACAATTTATATCTCTTAATTTGGTACGGTACCAATTCGGTACGTACCGACGGTATGAGTAGCTAAAACCGGAACTGTACCGAATAAATTCGGTTTCGGTACGTATCGTATCGAATTTTGAACGGTACGATACAATGCGATTTTAGACGGCACGGTTCGGTACGGTTAAACGGTTTCGGTACACAATTGACACCCTTAGATCTAGATATAAGGATATTTGCAGATCATCATATAATAAAAAAAAAAAATCCGAGTCAATTAAATTTGGATTTATTCAAATTTGGTATTTCTTTTTAACATGTATGTGAACAAAGTATAACTCTTAATAGTCTAGATCGTGTTTCATGTTTTATTAGACTAGACTATGGTGATCTGTACACTAATAAAAAACTGACTTTCCAAATATATTCTTTTTTGCCTTTTTTGGGTAGAAAATTATATTCCTTAGTTGCTTCATCTCCATAGTTAGGAATTATGTATTTCATTTTCCCCCCTATTATTTTGAAGTAAAATTCGTTCTACTATAAAAAGTGTTATAAATAATATTAATTGTAGATATCCATCAACTCCAAATAGATAATACTTCCAATTGAAGATCTCAACCACCTCAACATGCAATCTTGGTGATTCACATTCCCATCTTAATAGAAGATCACAATCATCTCAATATATACAGTGTTGGCAGTCAATATTTCTGTTA
The DNA here is from genome assembly GCF_041222555.1 of Hakea prostrata. NCBI lineage: Eukaryota > Viridiplantae > Streptophyta > Magnoliopsida > Proteales > Proteaceae > Hakea > Hakea prostrata. The sequence continues at coordinate 14,575,538 of NC_142603.1, forward strand.
TATGCACTTTATATCTTGGGCGACAATCTATCCTTTAATATCAAGAATATCTTATTGTGTGTAAGAATCATATATTGTATTTCTTTGTAGACTATGATATTTCCATATCAGAAAAGATGTTACGTTCTATTATATATATGTAATGCACTCAACTCAATATACAGTTTTGATTGATCTCGTTCTAGTTTTCTTATTTGTCTTTAATATATTTTATTTATTTTATAACACGTTATTAGCACGACTTTGCTCAAAGTGTTGCGTTTTGAGAAAAAAAGATAGATTATATACCATTATGCTTTCTATTCCAAGATGAAAATGATGATCGACCTCCCCACGTGTTTCTGTAAACAATGGAGTTTGTCTTGTTCTAATATAAGTGCATCGTGATTAACGTATGCATTTTATTGAATCTAAGAGTCAAACAAATAATAAGATATTAGATTGTCTTAACAATTGTGGTTAATTGGTTTGTCATTAACCAATCTCAACTTTATGATTTTATTTATTATATATAGTGGTTGCTAGTTTTGCACCACAAATATTGGTGGATGCACCTGAAGTTGTAATAGTTGAAACTGTAAATGAATACAGTTCTGCAGATGCACATGAAATTGTCACATTTAAAACTGTAAATAAGTACAGTTCTGCAGTTTTTAAATTAGTTCTCAATTGAAATTATGTAGATAAAATATTATTGATAAAGACTTACTCGAAAGAAAAATATTTTTTCAACTTTTCATGTTTCAAATGTGCTATTACAATAGTAATATCATGAAAAATGTTTTAAAAGATATCTTGAATTGATTTCATGCCTTATTGTGACTGAACAAAATAATGAATTATTAGTGAAAAATTATGAAGCTCATCCATTCCCTAAAGTTAATGCAGTAATTAATGATAAGCCTGATAGATGGCAAAGTTATAATTGTAGTTATGGATGTGGATGTGGACGATGCAAAAGACGTAATAATTAACGTTCTTATGATGGAAATAAATAAGAGAATAATATAACTTTTTAAGGAGTAAATAATTTGTTATCGATGTGGTATGAAAGCCATTAGGCATGTATCTGTTGTACTCCACAATATTTCGTTAAGCTTTGTCATGCCTTAATTAAATGAATGAAAATAATGTGGATATAAATTTGAATTTTCTAAATAATGATACTGGAGCAAATTTTGTATAAAGATGATGACTTTGATGACCTCACACAGATACTACACATCTAGATGTTGGAAACTTATTAGAAGATAATAATTGAAGATTTTGTTATGTTAGTGTAGTTCAAATAAAAATAAAATTGATATTATGTTATTTTGTAATTCTTTTCCCCTCAAATCTCATCTCATATGTTAGTTTATTTTAAATTTAATCTTTTTCATTTCTAATTTTTTTTATTGACTTTCTATATACTTTTTGATGTATTTTGTTTAATTTTGATGAAGAATATGAATGTTCACTAATGTGCTATAATGCATAATATATTAAGAGAGAAAAAATATTTATTTTATTTGATGATGCGGAAGCTAATGTTCATAAAATAATTGATAGTACAACATTGTTTGAGGGCTTTGAAAGAACTAATTTATTATTACCGGGAAGATCAAGTTGGTTATAGATAATGCATTATTTTGTAGTAAGTCTCAAATAAACCTATTAAGTTTCGAAGCTATTTGCTAAAATGACTACAAATGATTGTAAAAGTGAATATCTATGCATTACTACAAAAGTGCTAGATATTTTTTTCCCAATTTGTATTACATGAATATGCGCATGGTTGAAACACATGCTTTGGTAAATCAAATTCGATAGCTTTATTATTTGACATGACGGGTATCCTTGATCAAGTATGATGTGAAAAAAATATTATAAATTCATTTTTCATCTATTGAAGAACAAGAATATTCTTCAATTAAGTGAATTTTCTTGTGCTGCTTGTTCTTAAGAAAAATTTATTATTAAGTATTTACCAACTAAAGTTGAGATTGAACATTCTTTGTTTTTGAAACGTATATATGGTGAAATATATGAGCTCATTCACCCATCATGTGAACCATTCAAATAATATATGATTTTAGTAGATATATTTATAAGATGATCACATGTATGTTCATTATGAACTCACAATTTGGTATTTGCGGGATTGCTTGCTCAAATAATTAAATTAATAGTACAATTTATGGATTATAAAATAAAGACATTTATTTTTATAATGCTGGTGAGTTTACATCTCAAGCTTTTTATGATTTATGTATAGCAATTGAAATTACAGTTATATAGTATGTTGCTCATGTTTATATCTAAAATGATTTAGTAAAATTATTATGTCTCCATGTAACAACTAAACCATTGCTTATGAAAACAAAAATCCTATGTGTCGGTATGGGATATGCTATTTTTATATACAACATGATTTGTATGCATTAGACCAGCAAGTTGTCATAAATTCTCTCCATTACAATTGGCTTATGATCAGAAGTCAAATACTTTTCATCTTAGAACTTTTGGATGTGCAGTTTATATTTCACTTATTTCGCCACAACGCACAAAGATGCATCCCCAAAGAAAGTTGGGAATACCTATTAGATATGAATCTCCTTAAATAATTTAATATATTGCCAATGATTGGAGATTTATTTAAAGCAAGATTTGTTGACTATCATTTTGACGAATTAGTTTTCCAACATGAGGGGGAGAGAATAAACAGTTGGAAAAAGAGATTGATTGGAATGCATTATTATTATCTCATTTAGATCGTCACACTGAGCAATATGAACTTGAAGTTTAAAAGATAATGCATTTACAAATTATTATGAATCAACTGCCAGATTTGCTGATCTGCTAAGAGTTACTAAATTTCATATTCTAGCTGCAAATGCTTCAATTTGAGTTAATGTCCTGGTAAGACGATCTATTAATGCAAATGAAATTAAACCATGTTTAAATGTGGAATGCCAATTGGTTCCTATGATAAAATCCTAAAAATGAAAGGAGAAAATGATCAAGATGGTCATAATATGAAGACAATTGATTATGAAAATCTTGAAGACATAACTTTCTATAAACCCCAAAAAAGGTTCAGGTACCTGAAAATAATAAAGAGATTTCGATTAGTTATGTCATTGCAGGAAAAAGATGGAATCGAAAAAAAAGGTTGCCTACAATATTTTTGCATATTAGGTTATTGTTGAAATAATGCAACAAGACGATGATCTTGAATATAAATTTGTTGATGAATATAAATGAAGAAATGATTGGCCAAAATGGAAAGACGCAATTCAAACAAAATTGAATTCGTTAGAAAAAGTACAGTTTTTTGACATGTGGTTCAAATATTTGAAGGTATAATGCCAGTGGGGTGTAAATGAGTCTTCGTGTGAAAATAAAATGAGAAAAAGAATGAAATCGTGATATATAAGGCATGAATTATGACACAAGAATTTTTGCGAAGGTCTAGCATTTATTATATGGAAACATGCTCTCTTGTGGTCCAGATATCTTATTAGTCTGGCTGTACATGAAAATTTAACATGAGTCTAATGTATATTATTACAACTTATTTATATGGCTCACTCGAGTGTGAAATTTATATGAAAATTCCTGAAGGATTCAAAATACCTGAAGCACATAAAAATTCATAGGAAGTTTGTTCAATAAGGCTTCAGAGATGATCATGGTATATATGGTATAATCTTCTTAGTGGATATTTACTAAATAACTTGTATAAAAATGATCCAATTTATTATTATGCCTTTATTAAAGGATATGAATATAATTTTGTTATAGTACGTATATGTTGTGGGGAAATATGGTCCCGATCATCCCCCCTCAGGAGAGAGGCACCCCCACTCGGGAGAGAGGCACCCCCACTCGGGAGAGATGCACCCCCCTCGGGAGAGATGCACCTCCCTCGGGCTGGTGCATCTCTTCCCTCATAAAGGGTCCCGAGTGCCTCACTCGAGACAGATGCCTCCCTCTTTTTGTCATCTGGTTTCTTCCTTGAAGAAGGTCCCGAGGACCTCAGTCGGGAGAGACACCTCCCATGAGGGATGGCTCACTTCTTCCCTAAAGAAGGTCCCGAGGGCCTCATTCGGGAGAGACACCTCCATCTTGGCAGGTTCATTTCTTTGTTGGAGAAGTGCCACACTTGGGAAAAATATCCAACTTTAGCATTTCTCAGAAGACTCTCTTGACTAAGTCAAGAAGAGTTAGTTACGCATAAACACTCAGCATATCTATTCCGAGAATTGGGGAGGTGAGTCAGCATAACGGCGATATCAGGTGCAACAAAGAAGGAGCCGTTATTCCACTACTCCACTCACTCCTCAACTATCGATCCGGAATCTAAGGAATCACCGCCTCAAGGTAACTTCTATATAAACCTACCTCCAACATGGAGAAAGGTAACGAGAACTTTCATCTGAGTACTTACTCATTACGTTCTTGAGAACTCTCTCAAGAACCATTATTGTTACCTAGGCTGACTTGAGCGTCGGAGGCGGTTCCCCGGCCAAAACTAGGCCGGACCGTTCTTGCTTTCTTTGTGTGTGCAGGCATCTCAGTTATTCCAACTTAGTTGGAGAGCTCTTAAGGTGGTCATCTCAATATCCGGTTCTCGAAGAAGTTCTAGACGCAACAATTTGGCGCCGTCTGTGGGAACGGTCACAAAAAGTCATGACGAGACGTACCACACCTCAGGTGGCAAGTTCTCAAATTCTCACTCGAGCGAGAGAAAGGGAGACAGAAGACGGACGTGTTGAAGAACAAACTCTCCCTTCTCTAGATCGACAAATTCCTATTCCAGAGGAAGGTCAAGAAGGAGTTCCGGAGAATCCCCCGTTAACTATTCCAACTCTTGGAGAAGGCGGTTCGAGTCAACCTCCAATTCCAGCGACAGTGGCCGATTTGCAGAATATGCAAAGAGAAGTCCAACAACAAATGTTGGAACTCCAAGGAGTTGTTCGAGGCTTAGTCCATCAGATCGGGGTACCATCCGGACCCCCCAGAAATTCCCAAGAGGGACGAAGACGTGAAGCCGTCCGTCAGACTCGGGATAGGCAACGTCCGGTGAATGAAGAAAGGAGAAATCCCAGAATACCAAGAAGGCCAGCCGAACGAGTTGGAGAAAGATCTCAAGGAGAGCATATTGAAGAGCCACGTCCCCGAGAGGATCGGTCGAGGGGAAGTGTGTTCCACCGTTTGGCTGGGCTTAGACAAACTCAAGATTTACCTAGAAAAGGGCGCAGAAATGAAGTAGTTCGGGAGCAAGAAGGAGAAAGCCACGGAAGAGGCCATTCTAGATCTAATAACCCGAGAGGGTCGGTTAGTCAATATGGATCTTCTCATGGACCAACTTCCCAATATTCTGATCTCGGAAGTATTCGGTCTCCGCAAGAGCGTCAAGAGGCGCATGGTCTCGGGAGAAGATTAGATGCCATGGAGAGACGGCTTGATGATCGGGACCTCGATGACGACTATGATGTGGTTGATAGAGAACCCTTCTCAGAAGAAGTCATGAGAGCACCTCTTCCACCGAACTTTATCATGCCGACATTCACTCCCTTTGAAGGTAAGTCCAATCCTCGAGAACATATTAGTTATTTTAAATCGGTCATGGCTGTTATTGGCCGAGAAGATGAGCTATTATGCCGAACTTTCCGGCATCTCTCAAAGGCCCGGCGATAAAATGGTTTTCTAGCCTACCGCCAAGATCCATCCAAAACTTTCGAGAACTCGGGAGAAAATTTATTGCCCGATTCCGAAGTTGCATCGGGAGTAAGAAGACAGAAGATAGCCTTTTTGCCATCAGGCAGAAACCAAATGAGTCCGTTCGGGACTTTCTTCTCAGATTCGATAAAGTGGCTATTGAAGTTGAAGAATTGGATGACACAGTGGCGTATAATGCACTATGGAGTGGAATAACCCAAAGACGTTTGCTCGAGGTATTACTCCAAGACAAGCCGAGGACTTATGGAGCACTTCTCAAGAAATGCCAAAAACAAGCAACGGTTGCGAGTTATCGAAGCCGGGAAGAGTCTACGAGAGGCGTAAAGGAAAAGAAGAATTATGGAGAAAGAGGTCAAAATTCAAATGCTCGGGCAAGAGATGACAAAAAGGGAGTTTGGAAAGAAAGACTCGCTAATGGAGACTTTACACCTCTTAATACTAAGAGGTCAGAAATTCTATTACAGATCAGAAATAACGACAACTTGAAGTGGCCGGGCAAGATAAGAGCCCAACCCGAAGATAGGAATATGACAAAGTATTGCCGCTTCCACAAAGACTACGGTCACCATACAGATGAGTGCAGAAATCTAAAGATCGAGATCGAGAAGCTCATTCGAGCGAGGGCAACTTGAAAAATATCTTCGGGAAGAAGCGACAAGATCGAGAGAAGTCCCCACCAAGATCAACTAAAAGACTCAGATCCAAAAGTCCCGAGAGGGCAGATAAGAATCCCGAGAAGAAACCCGACACTCGGGAGTTTTCCCCCATTTACATCGTTTTGGGAAATCCGACGAAAGAATCCATTAAGAAGGCGAAGCAAAAGGCACGGTTCATTGGATCGATGCAATTGCCAAGAAAACGAAGAAATGACTTATGCCCGGATCCAATAACCTTCACCGCGAAGATCTCAAGGGCGTCACTTCTCCTCACGACGATGCTATAGTTATCAAAGTGAAATTGGCAAACCGAGAAGATCACCGAGTTCTTGTGGACACGGGATCTTCCGCCGACTTACTATCTTATGAAGCATTTAAGAAATTGAAGTTTGAGGACGAGATGATGACTCCATGCGGGACTCACTTATATGGGTTCGCCGGGTCGTCCGCCATATCCGAAGGGACTATCCAATTGGATCTAAGGATCGGGACTTCCCCTCGGGATGCGATCATCCAAGCAACATTCATGGTGGTTCGGGACCTTTCAGCTTACAACGTTTTACTCGGAGGCCAACTCTTAACGCCTTAGGGGCGGTGGTTTCTCCAACACATATGAAGTTGAAGTTTCCAACCACGCGGGAGTCGGGGAGTGCTCTTCGATCAGCGACTCTCCGGACAATGTTATGTGAATTATCTTAAGAAAGTCAAAAAAGCCGAGAGATCGGGCAATACAATGAGTATTGAAATTCGGGATGACCGGGATGAAGAAGCTATGCGAAGAGCCGAACCAGTTGAAAAGCTTGAGCGAATTCAACTTCATCCGGATCTTCCCGAGAGAGGGACTATGATCGGGTCCGAACAGCCTACGAAATTCAAGGAAGAGCTCACCGAGTTTCTCCAAAACAACCTAGATGTATTCGCATGGTCGGTCGAAGACATGCCCGGAATAGATCGAAGAATTGCAGAACATAGCTTATGGATAAGGGACGATGCAATTCGAATGATCCAAAAAAGAAGGAATTTTTCGCTCGAGAAACATTCTGCCATCGAGATCAAGTGGAGAAACTAGAGCAATCGGGTTTTATAAAACCCATAGAATGCCCAACTTGGTTGGCGAATGTAGTCATGGTGAAGAAAGCCAACGGCAAATGGAGAATGTGTACAGATTACACGGACTTGAATAAAGCATGCCCAAAGGATTGCTATCCACTTCCTCGGATCGACCTTTTGATCGCTACAGCGGGACATGAAGTATTGAGCTTCATGGACGCTTATTCGGGATATAATCAAATTATGATGAATCCCAAGGACGAGAAGGATACGCCTTCATGATGGATCGAGAAAGTTACTTTTATAAAGTAATGCCATTCGGGTTGAAGAAGCTGGGGCCACTTATCGAGAATGGTAAACAAAGTCTTCAAAGACCAAATAGGAAGAAATATGGAAGTATATGTGGATGATATGCTCATAAAGAGTATCGTCCGAAGAAGTCATCTGGAAGATCTTGAAGAAGTTTTTGATACTTTGAGAACATACCAGATGAGGCTAAATCCGGAGAAATGTGCTTTCGGAGTTTCTTCCGGAAAATTCCTTGGGTTTATGGTATCCCGAAGAGGAATTGAGGCAAACCGGAGAAAATCAAAGCCTTGCTCGAGATGGAGTCGCCAAGGACGGTTAGAGACATCCAATGTCTAACCGGAAGAGTAGCAGCCTTAAACAGATTTATCTCACGATCGGGTGAGAAATGCTTGCCTTTCTTCAAAGCCCTTAAAGAGCTCGGGAAGGCAAAGGATACCTTATGGACCGATGAATGTCAGCAAGCGTTCGAGAAATTGAAGGAGAAGCTCGGGACTCCACCTCTCTTAGCTCGACCTTCAATGGGAGAACAATTATTCACATACTTAGCCATTTCTCCAGCGCGAAGCGAGGTCTTAGTAAAAGAAGAAGGTACTTCACAAAACCCTATCTATTTCATAAGTCATGTTTTAATAGATGCCGAGACACGATATCCGGATGTGGATAAACAAGCCTTAGCACTTGTAATCGCATCTCGGAAACTCAGACCGTACTTCCAAGCTCATCCAATTGTAGTCTTGACCAACTTCCCGTTGAAGAAGATACTACGAAACCGGACTTAGCCGGAAGAATGGTCACATGGGCTATTGAGTTGAGCGAGTATCAAATTGAGTATAGAACTCGTCCAGCCATAAAGGGACAAGTTCTGCCGACTTCATTCTTGAGAATAGCATGCCTAGTTCGGGAGTAAAAAATTCACCCGGTCCGAGTTATGGACTTTACATGTTGACGGCTCGAGCAACTCTTCGGGGAGTGGAGCGGGACTAATGCTTATCAGCCCGGATGGATTCACTATTCATTATGCTTTAAGATTCAACTTTAAATCCTCTAATAATGAGGCCGAGTATGAAGCCCTACTAGCAGGACTAAGACTTGCCCTAGCCCTAAGAGTCCGAGAATTGGAAGTCCGAGCGACTCGCAGTTGATCGTGAATCAAGTTCGTGGCGTGTACGAGGCAAAGGAAACAAGAATGGCAAATTACTTAGCCAAAATTGATGACTGTCGCCATTATTTCGATCATCTAGAGATAAAGCAAATTCCGAGAAAGGAAAATGAAGTAGCAGACGAGTTATCCAAGTTGGCTTTATCCAAATATTCGACCTTAGGCTCAGCCGTTTATATTGAGCAGTTAGAAATTCCTAGCATTCGGGAGGCCGAGGCTATGGATATTGAAGAAGAGCCTAGTTGGATGAACCCAATAATATCATATTTGAAGAACGATATCCTTCCGGAAGACGTCAAGGAGGCTAAGGCAGTTAAAAATCAAGCAGCGAAGTTCAATATTATTGAAGAACAACTTTACAAAAGATCGGTCACACAGCCTCTTCTAAAGTGTGTTGGCCCTTCTCAAGCTCAATATGCCTTAGCCGAAGTACACGAAGGAATATGCGGAGCGCATATGGGAGGCCGAGCTTTGGCCCATAAAATAATACGCCAAGGCCTTTATTGGCCGACTATTCAGAAAGATGCCGTAGAATATGTCAGAAAATGCAAGCAATGTCAACTTCATGCATCTGTTCCGAAGACTCCGGCTGTCCCTCTTACATCTGTCTCCAGTCCGATTCCCTTCGCCATGTGGGGAATGGATCTGGTGGGAAAGCTCCCTAAGGCCGCCAACAATAGAGAATATTTGGTCGTGGCAATCGACTATTTCACTAAGTGGGTGGAAGCCGAACCTCTCTCATCCATTACTGAGAAACAAATGGAGAAGTTCTTTCAAGAAAGAATCATTTACAGATTTGGAATCCCAAAGATCCTTGTGACCGACAATGGAAAGCAGTTTATCGGAGCCGGCTTCAAGAATTTTTGTGAAAGATATCACATTAAGCATAGAACATCATCCGTGGCGTATCCGCAGAGCAATGGGCAAGTTGAAATAACCAATTGGACGCTGTTGGATGGAATAAAAAAGCGCTTGGAGACAAGTCGAACCAAATGGGTGGAAGAATTACCAAGCGTCCTTTGGTCATATCGCACCACGGCTAGAACTCCTACGGGAGAAACACCTTTTCGGCTAGCCTACGGCACAGAAGCACTTGTCCCCGTGGAGGTATTGGCGAATCAAAGAGATATACTGACTTCAATGAAGAAGCAAACGAAGAAGGCTTGAAGAGTAATCTTGATCTAATAGACGAAATACGGAGCATGTCAGAATACCGGAATCAAAGATATCAAAACCGAGTAGCTGGATACTTCAATACTCGGGTAAAAAATAGAAGACATCGTACGGGTGACTTAGTGCTCCGCAAAGTTGCGGCTTCAGACCCAAGAAACCAAGGCAAGCTCTCACCCACATGGGAAGGACCTTATCTCGTCGAACAAGAGACGAAACCAGGAACCTACAAGCTAAAAAGCTTGGCCACGGGCGAGACAATTGATCGAACTTGGAATTCCATGAACCTTCGGAAATTCTATCAATAGAATTAATCCAAATATGTAACATTTGCAGGTAAAGTCGAAAGACCATTTGATTTTCAATAAATCCACGTCTTCATTGTCGACATCTATCTCTTCGAATTATTCAATGGCGTTACACTCGGGACCTCGCTCGGGTAGCCACTCGGGAGTTTTCCCCACCTCTCATGAAAGTCCAAGTGAGACTCTCATGAGATGGAATTATTCAATGGCGTTACACTCGGGACCTCGCTCGGGTAGCCACTCGGGAGTTTTCCCCACCTCTCATGAAAGTCCAAGTGAGACTCTCATGAGATGGAATTATTCAATGGCGTTACACTCGGGACCTCGCTCGGGTAGCCACTCGGGAGTTTTCCCCACCTCTCATGAAAGTCCAAGTGAGACTCTCATGAGATGGAATTATTCAATGGCGTTACACTCGGGACCTCGCTCGGGTAGCCACTCGGGAGTTTTCCCCACCTCTCATGAAAATCCAAGTGAGACTCTCATGAGATAGAATTTCATCAATGAGATACATTTCTCCCCAAGACCTTCATTCGGGACCATTTGTAATAAAGGCTCGGGAGAAATCGAAACATCGTCAACCCTAAGGCATTACGCTAGGGGAGAAGACACACGGGACCAGTCAACAGAGAAGCTTAATGCCTCAGTTTGAATAAAACAACAAGTTAAGCTACTATTCAAAACATTTGGCCACAAGGACCAATATTACAGAGAAAGCGCAAAGTTGCGCAAAATTCAACATTGCTTATAAAAATTCCAAAAGTTTCTCAGAAACGGAAGGAAGAAAAGGTTGAAGTCTTTCACTTCTCAGGAGAATTCTCAAGTTCGGGAGGATTGTCTTCACCAAGCCCGTCGCCACCAGGAGCTTCCTTCTCAAGACTCTCTCCAGAGCCCACCGCTTGATCTTCATCAACATAGAGTAAAGGGTCGGGAGGGCTGAAGGGTTCTTGGCATTTAACCCCTTCGGGTATGGCTCTTTCAAGAGTCTCATAAACCCTACCGTCTAGCATTCCGCCAAATTCCTTCGGGTTAGGAATATCGACCCGTCGGAGAACAGCAGTGAAAGCGTCATTAAGCTCGAGGCGGTAGGTAGAAGCAGAGAGAGCCACCTGGAGATTCTTGAACTGAGAAGTGCCGAGGTAAGAAGTGATGATCTCTTTCTGGACCACCTCGGGCACCTCATCGGCACTGACGGGAAGTTTACCAGCTCGGACTTCTTCGCGAAGTTGCACGGCAATTGACTCCATCTCAGCTTTCTCACGCCTTAACTTCTCCATTTCTTGAAGGGCCTCTTCCAAATTTTCCTTGGCCTCGGAGAGTTCCCCCTGGAGAGCCGCCTTGCTTCGGGATATCTCCTTCAGCTTCAAGCTCCTTTCTTCGTCGCATTTCTTCAAAGACTTGACAGTCTTAATAGACTCAGAAAGGTCTGCAGCGGTGCATTCCTGATCTTCCTTCAGCTCTCGAAGCTGATCTCTCAAGTGGTTGGAACGAATCAGGCACTCGCCCATGTAATGCGCCCCTCCAGAGAAGAACCTGGAGAAAATACGGAATACCATGTTAAAGAAATCACTTGGAGAACTATGAGGGAATAAGGACGGAGAATTACCTGTAGGCGTTGGCATAGAATTTGTCATCCGAAAGATCCTTCAGATACTTTCGGTCCGAAGGGATCATCCCCTCAAGAAGCCAAGATCTGGCAGTGTTGGAGTCCCCCAGCACGGTGTCGGAGGAAGTCAGATCCCAGCCGGGAACGAAGACAGGGGACTTTTGGGAGTCCTCCTTAATGGCCTTCTCACTCTCCCGAGCCCTCTTCAAGGGCCTTCCCGAGCGGCTTGAAGGAGATGCCTGGGGAATACCTATCTCAGGAGGCCCCCCTCCCATGGAGATGCTCTTCCTTCCGGTCTTCTTGCCCGAAGGCTTGGACGACCCTGGAGCGCCGAGAGCTTGGACAACGGGACCCGTGTCCGTAGCACCACCTTTCTTCGCTGGCTTTCAGGCGAAAGCCTCTTTGGCATTCCCAGCTGTCAATGCCCGAAGAGCGTCGATGTCCAATTTGCTAGACACTGCGACAACAAATGAAGAAAGTCAGAAAGTGCGAAGATAAGAAAAATATACAAAATTGAAGAATGTCAATGAAGAAGGGGCTCACCCGGAGAAAAGCCCCACAACTGAAGAGCAGCCGGATACTCAGGTAAATATCCGTGAACTGCGGCTGAATCTCCGCCGACTTGGACGATCTTTTCTAAAGCCGCTTCTTCGGCAGTGGATAACTCAATGAGATTATTGAGTCTTTTAAGATCAGAGTTTGATTTCTTCACAAAAGAAGTTGGGAATGGCGGTGGAACTGGGGGCTGGCAAAAGAAAAAGTGATGTCTCCACCCTTTGGTGGAGGTAGGCATAGACTTCGGCAAAATGATGTTTCCTGACCAATCCACAGCGTCGGTTGCCCGGCGAAGAAGAGAGAGCCAACCCCCTTTTGATTGACTCTTAACTTCGAAGAAACGCAGAAGAAGGGGGAATGTTGGTTCGACTCCAACATTGTGACAAAAACCAACAAAGCAAGAAACACTTCTCCAACTATTTGGAATAAGGTTGGAGGGAGAAATTCCGTAATGGACGAGAAGGTCTTCAAAAATTTTCTGAACTGGAAAGCGAAGACCTCCTAAGAAAGCATCGTAATAAAGGGAGAAGGCCCCGTTCGGGGGCTCTCCAACCCGACTAGAAGAAGACGGGAGCTGAAAGAGATAGTCTTTTGGAATTTCACAGAAATCCCTTAGACGCTGGAGATATTTGGGGTTGAGATCTCCGGGATAGAACTCGGGACCCGAAGACTTGAGGTTATAGTCAATGTGAGAGGGCGTCTTGGGTTTGTTCCTTTCTTCGAGAATTGCTTCTTCGGAAAGCAATTCGGAGAAAATAAAAGGAGGCCAGCGATTGTGGCAATCCTGGGGACGAGAAAGGGGTGGGCGAGGCGAATAATGTCTCTGACTCACTCGGAATTTACTAGGAGATTGATTAATACTATCAACTTCCCGCTCATCCGAAGAATCCATAGAAAGACCAAGGTTGACTAAGTTCGTTCCTAAGTCGGACCAAAGAGGTTCTTGGTCAAGAGGGTCGTCCCTAGCTAAGTCAGCAGTCGTTCTCACAATACGAGAGTCAGAAGAGCCAGAGAAAGCATCTTCACTAGAATAATGCATGGATTGGGTTCGAGAAGACGTCTCGGGACTGGAGATCGTGGCAGTCGGGACCTCCAGTCGGGAAGGGGCTCAGGCTATTTCCTTGCCTTTTCTTAAGTTATCCATAATACGGAAATGACAAAGGAAAGAAATGAAGAAAAGTTAGAGAAACTTACTGGTTTGAAGATTGGAATAGCGAGTTGGAGAAAGCAAGCAACGCAGTCAGGGGACTTCAGAGGGAGTTTGCAAGCAAAAAATTGAAAATGAGGATTGAACCTCTATTGATAGTGAGGAGTAGGAAGATGAAGAGACACATCCAACGGCCGTGGAATCAAGCAAAGCGACGGTTGAGATCTGGCACATGAAAGGTCGCGATCCAACGACCAACAATGAACAGACACAACGGTCAAGATTAAGGGACTCAAGATCTCAATCAAACGGCCCTTGATCGAATAGATCAATGGCCGAGATAACACGACCATTCGCATATCAGAAGCAGCAATAAGTATGAATTAATACGACGGTTGGGAATTACGAAGGCCTTGGAGAAATAATGGCTCTCATTCAAGACGACGTCTTAAAGTTTCTCCAAGAAGAAAGAAAATTTTCTAAGAAGCACCGGGAGTAACATTCCATACGTTCGAGAAGTCAATCGCACGGAATGGGGGGCTCTGTTGTGGGGAAATATGGTCCCGATCATCCCCCCTCGGGAGAGAGGCACCCCCACTCGGGAGAGAGGCACCCCCACTCAGGAGAGATGCACCCCCCTCAGGAGAGATGCACCTCCCTCGGGCTGGTGCATCTCTTCCCTCATAAAGGGTCCCGAGTGCCTCACTCGGGACAGATGCCTCCCTCTTTTTGTCATCTGGTTTCTTCCTTGAAGAAGGTCCTGAGGACCTCAGTCGGGAGAGACACCTCCCATGAGGGATGGCTCACTTCTTCCCTAAAGAAGGTCCCGAGGGCCTCATTCGGGAGAGACACCTCCATCTTGGCAGGTTCATTTCTTCGTTGGAGAAGTGCCACACTTGGGAAAAATATCCAACTTTAGCATTTCTCAGAAGACTCTCTTGACTAAGTCAAGAAGAGTTAGTTACGCATAAACACTCAGCATATCTATTCTGAGAATTGGGGAGGTGAGTCAGCATAACGGCGATATCAGGTGCGACAAAGAAGGTGCCGTTATTCCACTACTCCACTCACTCCTCAACTATCGATCCGGAATCTAAGGAATCACCGCCTCAAGGTAACTTCTCTATAAACCTACCTCCAACATGGAGAAAGGTAACGAGAACTTTCATCTGAGTACTTACTCATTACGTTCTTGAGAACTCTCTCAAGAACCATTTTTGTTACCTAGGCTGACTTGAGCGTCGGAGGCGGTTCCCCGGCCAAAACTAGGCCGGACCGTTCTTGCTTTCTTTGTGTGTGCAGGCATCTCAGTTATTCCAACTTAGTTGGAGAGCTCTTAAGGTGGTCATCTCAATATCCGGTTCTCGAAGAAGTTCTAGACGCAACAGTATATATGTTGATGACTTAAATACCGTTGGAACTCTTGAAGAGCTTCCAAAAGCAGTAAACTAATTTGAATAAATAATTTGAAATGAAAAGATTTTAGAGAGACAAAGTAATGTCTTGCCTTGCGAATTGATCATTTGATGAATAGATTATTCGTTCATCAATCAACTTCTATAGAGAAGGTTTTGAAATGATGGTACATGAATAAAACACATCTATTGAGTATCCCAATGGCTGTAAAATCGCTCGACATAAATAAAAGATTCATTTGAACCCCATGAAAACAATGAAGAACTTATGACAATATCATATCTAAGTGCAATTGGAGCACCAGTGTATCTTGCTAATAATATACAATCGAATATAGCATTTTATATAAGTGTATTAGCAAAATTTATCTATTTTCCAATACGAAGATATTAGAATGCTGTTAAACATATATTGCAATATCTTCGATGAATTATTGACATGATGTTCTTTCATGAATATGGACATCAACTTACTAGTTTTGCATATGCAGGATATTTATCTGATCCACATAAAATTAGATCTCAAACAGACTATCTATTCACAAGTGAATGTTAGCTATTTCATGACATTCAACAAAACAAACTATAGCTATCACTTATTCATATCATGCAGAGGTAATAATGATTCATGAAGCAAGTCGAGAATGTGTTTGGTTAAGATTAATGATTCAACACATACATGAAACATGCGGTCTTTCATTAGAAAAAGGGGTTTCAACAGTATTATATGAAGATAATATTGCATGTATAACTCAATTAAAGGGATGATACATCAAAGGAGATAGAATGAAACATATTTCATCAAAATTTTTCTTTACTCATGATCTTTAACAAAATGGTGAAATTGATGTTCATTGAATTTATTCAAATGATAATTTGATTGATTTATTTACTGAGGCAGTGCTTACTTCAAATTTTGAGAAGCTGGTATATGATATTGGAATGTGTGTACTCAAAAATATTCACTGATATTATCATTAGGGGGAGTGAAATGTGTGTTGCACTTTTTTTTTCCTTTACAAAGGTTTTGTCCCACTGGGTTTTCCTGGTAATGTTTTTAACGAAGCAGCTAGTGATACATATTATTTAGATATGTGTATTCTTTTTCCTTCACTAAGATTTTTTCCTACATGGTTTTTTCTTAGTAAAGTTTTAGCAAGGTACATTATCTATTAATGAACATCCAAGGGGGAATGTTATAAATAATATTGATTGTGGATGTCCATCACCCCCAAATAGATAATACTTCAAATTGAAGATCTCAACCATCTCAGCATGTAATCTTGGTGATTCACATTTCCATCTTAATAGAATATCACACTTATCTCAATACACAGTGTTGACAGTCAATATTTCTATTATATGCACCTTCTATTTTGGGTGACAATCTATCATTCCATATCAAGAACATCTTAATAGAACACTTGCTCGATGGACTGAAATTGAACCAACTTGCGCCCTGCGTGGTGAAGAAGTAGAAACAATTTGGCATGTGATGATTTCATGCGAATGGACAAAGAGAATTCATGTGGCTGGACCATTAGGTTTGATACGGAGTATTGGACCGATACTTCATTCTTAAGTTTGTGCCAAAATATCCATTGCCAAATGGATAAGAAAACAGCCACATGGATTTTCTCTGTGTTTATTATAACTGGATACTTTATTTGGCATGAACGGAATGGAAAAGTTTTTTACAAACTTTGCCTAACCCTTTAAAGATTCTGGCTAGTGTTAACAAATGGGTCGTGGAACTTCATTTACATGAAATGCTGAATGAAAATCTGGAAATTTCTTTGAATGCTTTGATGAATGATGTAAGCTTAATGGTTGTTGAAGAAGAAGAAAATATTTGTTCATTAATACCACCTAATTTGACAACTATATTAATGTTTGCAGGGATTCTTAACAAACGGCTGAAGACAGTAGGATGGAGCATAGGGATTTTGGTAAACTGGATTGTGAAGACATTTTGGAAGGAATAATTGTAGGTCTCCAAGAAGGACTAACAGTAGCAAAATAAATTAATCTAAACGTGGGGGAGATTTGGAGCAATCACAATATGCTACAAATACTCTTACCTAAACTAGCTAATACTTTTTGGCCACTCCATGTAATACCTAAAATAGTAGACATAACTACTAGAATCCAAGATATTAAGGTTAAAGCAATCCCATCCCAGTAATCCATAGTTGGCTAAGTAATATAGCTCTAACAGCCACTTTTGAAGTAATGCAAGCAAATGGCTTGCAAATTCCTTATTGTAACTAGACCTGTAAATGGATAGCCGAAATCCGCCTCCGAATTCGCATTCATATTCGTTTAAGGGTATCCGAATCAGGAAATTTTCTTACCGGAAAATATCCGTATCCGTCCGCTAAGTAACCGGATTCGGATTCGGATAATTGCTTATCGGATCGGATAATATCCGGATAAATTTTTATCCGGATAGAGTAAAGTATTTAACATTTTTCCTTTAAAAATAGATGATAATCGGATTCGGATACCGGTAATCGGATTCGGATAGCGGTATTCGGTAATCAGAAATTAGAAATTTATAATAAAAAATGTAAAAAAGTGACAATTATCAATCAATAATCGGATATTTTATCGGATCGGATTATTATCGGATATCCAATAAAGTTTCGGATTCGGATTCGGATGCCTTCTCTAAATTTTTGCCGGATTCGGATTCGGATTCGGATACTGGTGTATCCGAGCCTAATCCGGTCCGTTTACAGGCCTAATTGTAACTGCTTTTAAGTAATATATATATTTTTCTTTGCGTATAAAAAAAAAGAAAGGAACATCTTATTGTGTGCAAAAATCATATATTGTATTTCTTTGTAGATTATGATATTTCCAGATCAGAGAAGATGCTACTTCTACTATAAATATGTAATGCATTCAACTCAATGTACAATTTTGATTGATCTCGTTCTAGTTTTTTTCCTTGTCTTTAATATATTTTATTTATTTTATAACAAAAGGAAAAATATTATTGAGTAGTGCACAGTTAATAAAACATATCTCATTTGGAAATAGTAAATACTCACCAGCATCCACTTGATCCATTGGATTGGAATCTACAAACACACATGATCTATTCTATGCAGATTTTTAGCTTTAATTATTTTATTTAGAAAAATTGCCCTATTATTTATTCAACTTTAGAAAATGGACTGTCATGAATCATGATGTGATCACCACACCTTCCACAATAACAGATAACGGTTTCTTTGCTACGTGGTAAAACAGTAAAATCAACCATTAAATTATTTGATTACGATTTGAAAGATAATTTCTCTTAACTTAGAGTACGTAGAAGAGATTAAAAAAAAGAACAACAATAAATAAAGAATTTGTTCATGAACTTCATGATCTATTTTCTTAATTCAAGAAAATGAAACAAGAAATACCATAAAATATAAAATTAATACTGTGAGATTAGGAGAATTGACACTCAATAATGACATACATATTTGTTCCTTTTGGAGTAATTTAATCTGTGAATTGACAACTTTATCTTTTAAAATAGTAAAAAATAAAATTGGCATTTCTATCATGTAATCTAACTTCTTGTTAACAGAAAAACAAAAAACAAAAATGGTTATGGTAAATGAGATGCAAAATGAGATGCACGTGGGAAAGGAAGAGATGCGTGATAAGATGAAGGCGGGAAGAGAAGAGCCGATTGAAAAGGATACTGTGATGATGGAAAAAATTCTGAAGGTGATGGAAAGATTAGAACAGATGGAGAAAGTGACGATTAACTCGCTCAATACACAAGCTGTCACTTTTGTGTCGCAGTGTGACGGTCCCAAAGTGGATAACAACAGTGGGGAAAAGGAAAAAGATGACAAAACATGCCGATGCTCATACTCAAACTGAGGAGGGACTATCTCAGGATGGGGAAGATGAGGAACCTCATGCATACACTGTCTCCACCAGTAGGAAACTTCGTAGGAACTCTCCTGATTTCATGGTTCTTCCTCCTATCGACCGTTTTAATCTTTTTCTTGACGCCCTGTTATGTGATTCGTCGGATCCAAATACCCTCTTTTGGATTGCGTGGGGCTCCATGGAAGCTCGTTACCTTCTCAATCCTAACCCTATGTTACCAATACAACACATGGTCCATGCTCAACAAGTTCCTCAAGCACTGTTTCAGAATGTGATGGCGGAACCAGCGACTGACATCCCCTACGTCTTTCCATATCATAGATACTTTGAATTTTTTGATTTCTACATTGTGTTGTTTATTTGTATACTTGTTGTGATTAATAGTTGGCTGAAAAAAAATCCATCCTAAGTCGAGAAATAGGTTCTTTTCTTAACTCTTGTGTATTAGTTGTGTTAAATCTGCTTCTAGTGAGATCTGTATGAATGTTTGTCTTTAGCTAGAGAACTCAGTGTACCTCTTTTTTTACTTTCCCTTGTTTGTTATTCTGTTCTCTATTCACTTCCAGTGTATCTTTATTTGGACCTGGTCTAGGGGAGATAAGTGGCAGAAACTTATTGTTGCTTGGTGGAAGAATTTGATAGGTTATTTGTATGCTTTCTGTTTCATTATGAAATTTTTGGTGAGGAATGTGAGGGGGATTAATGGGAAATTCACCCAACAATGTTTAAAAAAAAACTCTGCGGAAACATCGACCGGATCTTGTTTTCTTACGTGAAACAAAATGTCGGGACCATCAAGCTTTTTTTTTTTTTTTGAAAATATGAATCTTTGCAATCGGTATTTTATTTTGGGACATGAAGCTAGCTATGGTTCTAAGGGCTAAAAGGAGGGATTGTGGTCCTAAATTCGGTTAACTTCAAAGTTGAGTTGATCCACTCGGATCAATCCCTTGTTTTTTATTAGATGTTGGAGGAATGATAATCCATATATTGTGTGATTCATTTATGCCCCCCCAATTATGCGGATCGAAAGGTGTTTTGGTCATCTGGCTTCTCTTTTAAAAAAAATTTAGGATCCTTTTGTGTTATGGGGGATTTCAATGAATTGTTGGATGCCAATGACAAAATTGGGGGGGGGGGGTAGAAAGTCGGGTACGGTGCTTGGGCTAAAAGCCATCATAAATGAGGAAAATCTGTTAGAATGTTTCGTGCTTGGCTATTCTTTCACTTGGACAAATAAACAGAAACCCCCTAATTTAGTCAAAGAGAAATTGGATCGAGTCTTCTCCTCTCCTAGTTGGATTAGCTGGTTTCCGAATCAACGAGTTGAAAAATTACCTGCTACTGGGTCCGACCATAACCCTTTGATCCTTAATACTTTGGGTGACACATTGTTTAATCGAAAGTTGATTCACTTTCAAAATGCTTGGTTTTCTCATCCTAAATTCCCTTTGGATTTGCAGTCTGCTTGGGAAAAAAAATTTGAACACCCCTTTCAATGAAAAATTGGCCAACTTGTCCCATTTTTTAAAAAAAGTGGAATTCTTCGGTGTTGGGCTTGTGGATAATATTTTCCATGGAATTTCTCTTGAAGTTGATGTGTTGGAACAAAGTGGAGACCCTAATTGGAATCTCATTCGGGAAAAGAAACAAATGATGGCTTGGGCTTTAGAGGCTGAAGAAATGTTTTGGTTTCAGAAGTCCTGAGGTATGTAAATTTTGAATGGTGATAGAAATACTAGATTCTATCATCTTGCTAGTAAAATCAATCTTCATAGAAGAGGAATCTCAGTTGTTGAGGCTGATGGGCGACTTTTTTTCCAACCCAATTGAGATTGCCGGGGTGTTTGCGGGATACATGGAAAAACTCTATTAGTCACCAGGATCTCTTGATCCTGATTTTATTGAATGCCTGATCCCGCCCATTGACCTTGTTGGAGGGCCTCTGTCTAATACACCTGATATGATAGAGATTAAGAAAGCTGTGTTTTCACTTTGACCACACAAAGCACTTGGGATGGATGGGTTCAATGGTTTTTTTTTCTTAATTTAAAAAAAAAAAGAATAAATCGTGGGATTTGATTTGTGATGATGTTTTTAAGTTCGTTATTGCTTTTTTCGTGGACGGATTTCTCCCCCACGGTGTTAATCACACTCTGTTGTGTTTTATCCCAAAGAAGAATGAGGCGAAATTGGTCTTGAATTTTAGACCAATTAGCCTTTGTAATGTGTCCTATAAAATTATTGCAAAAAATTTGGCCAAGAGATTGAAAGCCTTCTTGCCTGGCATTCTCCCCTAATCAAGGAGCCTTTGTGGCCAATAGACAAATCATGGACAACATTATGGTAGCTTATGAAATCTTTCATTACATGCATAAGACATGCAGTAAGAAAGGTTTTATAGCCTTGAAACTAGATATGTCTAAAGCATATGACAGGGTGACAGGGAGCATTTTGATCAAACTCTTTCAATTCCTGGGATTTGATAATAAGTGGTGCATGCTTATTAATACTTTAATAACCTCCCCCACGTTCTCTGTCAAAGTTAAGGGATCCCCGTATAAGTGGTTCACTGGATCACGAGGGTTGAGACAATGGTGTCCCCTCAGTCCCTACATTTTCCTGCTAATTATGGAGGTCCTATCTCGCCTCTTAGATGAGTACAAATCTCTCAAGCTTGTAAGTGGAATTAAAGTTGGAAGGGCCGCCCCAGAGATTTCACACTTTTTCTTGCAGATGACACTTTTTTATTTTGCAAAGCGGACACTGAAGAAGTTTTGGCATTAAAAGCGGTGTTAGAATTATTTGCGGACTTGACAAGGCAAGAGATAAACTTTGAAAAGAGTAGGAGCTTTTTTAGTTGGAATGTTCCCAGAGAAGAGAGAAATATGATACTCTCAATATTAAGGGTATCAGAAATCAAAGGGGAAACCACTTACTTGGGGACTAAACTGATGCTTGGCAGAGGAAAGTCAAAAATCCTGCAAAGTGTGTTGGATCGAATGTCTCATAAGTTAGCATGTTAGAAGGCAAAGAATCTATCATATGCGGGACGGGGTGTCTTAATGCAGGCAGCACTTCAGTCAATGGCACTTTACCAAATGCAATGTGTTAGATTTCCTAAGACAATATGCACAAAGATTGATTCCATCTGGTCGAGATTTTGGAAAGGACAACCAAACAAGAGTAAACAGATGAACCTCATTGCGTGGGGTAAATTCTGTCAACCAAAAGCAGTAGGGGCAATGGGCTTTAAGAGAACGGAAGATTACAACTTTGCTTTACTGTTAAAGCAAGGATGGCAAATACTTTCACAACCATTTTTGATCCTAAGGTATACAAGAAGAAGGGATATTGGATATGGAATAGTATTACAAGCTTCATTCCTCCGTTAAGGGCGATGGTGCACCGTAAAGTGGGGAATGGAACTCAAACTTCTTTTTGGTTCGACCCATGGCTACAATCCCAAGAAAACAGTTTGACATCTATACAAAATTTCACAAGATGGTCCCGACAGGCTACGGTGGCAGAAGTGGTAAGTGAAATGCAAAGCGTAAACATGGAGATCTCTTCACCTTCATGCAACCCCACCCCTGTTATAACATTTCCAATTTCACTTTCGGACCATTGTGATTCCTGGACATCTTTACTTTCTCCAAATGCAGAATTCTTGGTGAAAAGGGCCTTTTGAGAAATTATCAAACAACGTTTCTCATTCCATGAAAACCAATTCACGGATTGGTGGAAGAAAATGCAGAAATTACCGATCCATCCAAAATATGAAGTATTTTTTTTTTGCGTGTTTTAAATGCAGGATTACCGGTCTAAGCAAAAATAGCGCAATGGTCGCACACTCAACCGGAATGCGGTCTGTGCGGGAAGGAGTATGAAACAACATGGCATATTTTTATTTCGTGTGAATGGGTGAAAAGAATTCACGCTGCGGGGCCACTGGGGCTACGCACGGAAAATTGGAGTGACACTTCAATGCTGAGTTTGTGTTATAATATATGCTCTCAATTGAATATGTCTAATTGCAAATGGTTCTTATCTGTCTTTATCATCTCTTGTTACTTTATTTGGCAAGAGAGAAATTCTAGAGTTTTTACTCAAAAAACACCCAATCCTCTCAAAGTGTTAGTGAATGTGAATCAATGGATTGCAGCCTTAAAACTATGGAAGGTTGAGGAAAAAAAAATCCTAGATTCAGCTACACAAATGAACTATGCCTTACCCGAAAGTTTTGAAGAGAATTGTTGTAGCCATATATCACAGACTGACAGCAATGTATTGATATGTATAGGGATACTTAACCGGCGGCTAGGACAGTAGGATGGAGCATGGGGATGTACATAGATGGACACCTACAGCTCATCAATTTTGGAAAGAAAAACTCAATGGGGATCCTGGAGGCAACACTGTTTGGGATACAAACATGAGTCGACCATGCAGCAACAACTGGGGTGGAGATAAGAGAAATTTGGACTACTTACCAAGGGTTACCAATTCTCTTACCAAAGCCAATATCAGGGACATGGCCTCTTCGTGAAATATCTATGTTAATTAATGTTGCTAAGACATCACAAACAATGAAGTACGAATGTACGATAAATTCCCATCCCCAATGCTTCAACTATGTTTTGAAAAAACAGCTACTATAGCATCTAATCTAACGGATGACTGTAATAGAACAATAGGTAATATCTGTAAGTGTTTTCAAGGTAGTTAATGAATTTTAATGTTTTTCTATCAAAAAAAAAAAAAAATCTCACATTTTTTCTTCTCCAATTAAATGGTGTGATACACATTAATCTTCTTGTTGCCAACATTTCTTAAATCATACTCTTTTGAGTGTATTGGATGCAAAGTGATGAGGAGTACCAGCACAAAGTGCTCTGATTGATGTGATCGTATTCATGAATTTGGAAGGATGAAAGGATTAGCTCCTCTTGGATGGTTGCAGCTTCAGCAATAAAACTCTCTTTTTCTTCCTCTTGAAGAAGCTGTCATAGGTTTGCCATTTGAGTCTCCAACAATGTAGCCCAATGCTCTTTTCTTCCTTGCTTCAATCCAAGTGCAAGGGTGTTAAATGGTGGAGAATGAAGCTAGCTTAGCATAACTAACTCACACTCGTTCTCGCTCTTCACAAACGCTTTGCAATTTCCTGTAACACAGCTTCTACAAAAATTTGTTGACTGACTGAAGCTATTCAATGTTGCGGTTTGACCATTTGCAATGGTAGCAAAGAAATTAAATTAAATGTCTAATATTTGTTGGAAAGAAAATCTTTACTTTTTTTTTTTAGAAGAAAATCTTTACTTAATGATTAAGTTTTGAAGATGAATTAATCCATTGTACTCGTGCATACTTAATAGATGTTAGAGCAAATTGCACTAGTACTCCAAAATGGAAGCCTTAAAACACTGATACCCTATTTTATAACTAAAAAGCAAAGAGACCCCAAAATTGAATTTTCATTGAATATATTTATCCAATTTATCACTAAAGACAATTATATTACTGTTTATTTTAAAAAAATATCCCTATAATAAAACAGTGTCTGAAAGGTTTTTAGTAATAAATTGGACAAATATATCTAATGAAATTCCAATTTTGGGGTCTCTGTGCTTTTTAAACATAAAGTGGGCTGTTAGTGCTTTAAGGCTTCCATTTTGGGGTGCCAGTGCAATTTGCTCTAGATGTTATGTTCTTACTTCGAATTCCTTTGAAAAGACTATCTTGCAAGTTGCAAATAAAACAAGCTATAAGCCTATAGAGTCATGGGTCTAAAGACCTCTATAAAAGAAAGCTTGATCTTATATACGGTGCAGCCAAATTGAAATGAAAAATAACTTTCTAGAGTCTTGTGCACGGGGAGCTAGGGGGTATAGAAGTTATATTCTTTCTTTGAATACCTTTGAGAAGGACTTGTTGTCTGTCTTTCAAAGAAAAGTACTTACAAGCCTATAAATTCCTTGGCCCCAAGACTCTTTCATTAGGATCATTTTCATCTTTCCTTCTTTGCGCGCGTGTGTGCATGGATGGCGTGCGTCCAGCAGTCAGATGTCCTGCTTGTAGTATTCGGTTGGTATCTTGGTACCACATGTAGGGAATTCAGCATATGTAGGGCATTCAGTGGCAGACTTGTAGACGCATGCCTTGCCCAGACGCTGAAGATCTTGAACCCTCCATTGTCCACTGGCATTTAATAACTTTTGTCCCACTTAGGAGACCAGCCTAATGAGAATTGTACACATCAGGTGAGGCGTTGACTTGATTCAATTTGTTGCTGTCTTCTTTTGCCCCTCCAATGAATACTTTGTTTTTCATTTTCTTTTTTCTTTTTTCCCCAAAGAAGAGTAGATTGATCAAGTTTTATGTTGAATTCTTATTCTTGTCTTGGAAGATTGATATCATGAGAAAGTAATTTTAACCCAATAAAATGACGTGTATGTTAAAGAAAATTGTTATTATTTTTTTAGAATATATGATTTTATGTATATATTAGGGACAAAATATTACATAATATACCGTTAGGTGAACTCGAAGTTGCAACCTCTTCACTAAAAGGCGTTCTTACCGATTGAGCATGCCAACAATGGTTTAAGAAAATTATTTAAAAAAATAAAATAATAGGTGATCATATGACTTTTGAGTGTAGGACTCTAGATATAATGATACAGGCCGATCATCATAAAATAAAAAAAATCCAAATCAATTAAATTTGTATTTATTCAAACTTGGTAATTCTTTTCAAAATTTATGTGAATAGAATAGTCTTGATCGTGTTTCATGTTTTATTAGACTAGACTATGGTGATTCGTACACTAATAAAAAACTGACTTTCCAAAGATATTCGTTTTTTTTTTTTTTGGGGTAGAACATTATATTCCTTAGTTGCTTCATTTAGGAATTATGTATTTCAAAATTTCCCCCATTATTTTGGAGTAAAATTCGTTTTAATATAAAAACAAAAATATTACTCACTAGTGCACAGTTAATGAAACACATCTCATTTGGAAATAGTAAATACTTTGCCAGCATCCACTTGATCCATTAGATTGGAATCAACAAACCCACATGATCTATTCTATGCAAATTATTAGCTTTAATTATTTTATTTAGAAAAATTGTCCTATTATTTATTCAACTTCAGAAAATGGACTGTCATGACTCATGATGTGATCACCATACCTTCTACAATAAAAGATAACAGTTTCTTTGCTATGTGGTAAAACAGTAAAATCAACTATTAGGTTATTTGACTACGATTTGAAAGATAATTTCTCCCAACTTAGAGTACATAGAAGAGATTAAAAAAACATCTGATTCAAAGAAAAAGGACAACAATAAATAAATAATTTATTCATGAACTTCATAATCTATTTTCTTAATTCAAGAAAAATGAAACAAGAAATACCATTAAATATAAAAT
This sequence comes from Hakea prostrata, assembly GCF_041222555.1. Lineage (NCBI taxonomy): Eukaryota > Viridiplantae > Streptophyta > Magnoliopsida > Proteales > Proteaceae > Hakea > Hakea prostrata. The sequence continues at coordinate 14,601,975 of NC_142603.1, forward strand.
TAATACTGTGAGATTAGGAGAATTGACACCCAATAATGATATGCATACTTGTTCCTTTTTGGACTAATTTAATGTGTGAATTGACAACTTTATCCTTTAAAGTAGTAAAAAATAAAATTAGCATTTCTATCATGTAATCTTACTTTTTCTTCTCCAATTAGATGGTGTGATACACGATCTTCTTGTTGCCAAAATTTCTTAAACCATACTCTTTTGAGTGAAGGATGCAAAAGACTACAAGATACACTTCAATCAACTTCCATAGATATGCTTCCTGCTAAAGATCAACATGTATATGATTTTGGGTCAGGATAGGCTCAGTTGAATCTACCCCTTTCCAAGTACAAATCAACACAAACACTGATGTTGCACAACCTTCTTGTTTTTCATAGTTTTTGTGTTCTTTTTTTTTTTTTTTGATCAAAGAAAATAAACTCATATTAAAGCTTAGTTCTAAAAACACTTACAAGGACTACATATAGTGTTATTACAGTAATCCCCTTGATGAGTTGCTAAATTAGCATAATTTTCAAAACGCATCTGGAGCGCAGTGTTTGGGAATATATCAAATTTTACCATTTTTGTGGCATTAGCCAACTCCAAAAGAATGGTTAATTCTTCAAGAGGCCATGTGAGTTTTGAAGGCCATGGTAATAGATAAGCTATTTTTGGATTGTTTGTCCATATCTCTTCTATCCTCAGCCCATAGTGTGCAGCTTTTGTTATTCCTAGATGAAGTCCACCAATCATAGTCTCCACAACAACTTTCACCTTCCTCCTTCCAAATTGACATATTGTATATGTCTGTCTTTGTATACTCCCACGCTCAATCTTACGGACCCTAGTTGTTGGTTAGGAACCCCTACACACATCAAAATACTTTTATTAGATATTAGTATATTATTGCATAAGTCGTCTTCCAACTCATTAATGTTCCCATAGTTGTTAGGACTGTAAATATGTAGTTTCTCTTCCTCCCTTTGTAGTTGTAAAGCTCCTATCCAAGATGAGAGTTTTCCTAACACGATGGGGATTAGGTAATTTGTGATTGAACAGAGTTTCATTCCTTTCTTGCCATATGAAATAGCAAGTTATAATGAAAATGGACATGAACCACCAAAAGTTCTTGTTGTTGTTCAGTTGGTGGCCCATGCTGTGTCACCAGTTTAGTAGGGATGTATCCGTCCAATTTTTGGTGCGCAGTCCCAAAGGTCCAGCCGCATGTCTTACATACAAATTTAACACGTCAATAAAGTGTGCTACTTTTTTTTTTTTTTTTTTTTTTTGAGAATTGATGAGTTGATATAATGGTGGGGGATATTACTAATATATGATTTGGTAGGACCCATAAAATTTCATTTTAATCAAACAAATATCAGATAAGATGTGGACTGATCATGCTAGCTGCTTCTACAAACAAATCTTGGGGTCTTGTTCTTGATGCAGTTTGGAAGCAAATGAAGGGTTTCTTGAACAATATTATTCAAAAGAATCAAAACCCATATAACAAGCCTGTTCATCTAAGTTGGGCAGCTGGTAAAAATATTCATAAGTCATAATTATAGTCTTCTGAGTAGATTCTCTATCAATTATTATTCTTATTTTCTGGAAAGTAGCTTACCTGTTTTATGGAAAACCGTTCTTTGGGCACCGGTAATCATATATTCTAAATGCAAGAGTAAAGGAGAAGAACTTTTATTATATAAGAAAAAAAAAAAAACATAGAGTATATATTTATAGTTTAATTGGCTAAACTAGTTGCCATAGTAGATTTGTTCGTACCTACATTTCCACTAAAGAACAAAATCAATAATGGGCTCTGGGGTTATCTGCATAGGCGCTGTACTTCCATCACAGATCTCACAAATCGAGTCATCTGAATTGCCTATCAAAATATGTCAAAATAGGAAAGAGTTGAATTGACTACTTCTAAACAGGTTTACCTTTTATAGTTTTTCTTCATTTTTGTAAAAATAAAACTACTTTTCTTCATTTTTGTAAAAATAAAACTAATTTAAATATTAATATTTTTTAAGAAAAAAATATATTGATTTTTAAGTTACAATAAAATTCTCATATGATTTTATTGTATTGTAGGAAAAAAAAATGGCCTTTCAGACACTTAGGTGATATAAGAAGAAAAAAAAATATATCTCCTGAATACAAAATTATGTGTATTCTTTCAAATTTGATTATTGACTTTACTAAGAGTTCAAAACATTCGTTCTATAATTTTTCATATCATATTATAATGATGTCATTTTAATGATTTTGAGAAGATTTTTTTAGTTTTTGTGTGTGTATTTGTGTTTTTTTTTTGGGAGGGGGGGGGGGGGGGGGGGGGAAGGGGTTTATTGAAATAAGAATATAATGAGAATAATTGATTCTTCATATACTTGTGGAGAAGAAAAGATCCAAATGTTGAATCAGTCTCCAAGACAAATAACAAGATTCCGTAGACCATATACAATATTTTATTTGATTTTAATAAGTAGTATATGTTAATATACCATGTGTCGATTTTTCTATATAAGAAATCTAGTGCAGATATTTTAATGAACTGTAGAACTATAAATGTGAACTCATAAAAGGAAAATTCAAACTCTGAGTTGATGTCAAAAGAGAAAGCAAAATTGGAAATGAAAATTTAGACAAAGTAATGTAACATGAGGAGATAGCTCATGTAAACACAAGAAAATTTTTGCAGTCGAGGGATTATAGTCCTATGTTGCCTTGATCTTTTTTTTTTGGAAATGAGGTTCATCCGGGCCAGCTTGCACGCACCACGACTACATCCTCAAGGCGGTTTTCATATAATTAATATAGGCGGAGCTTCGCCCTTGGCCCCGAGGGGATTCGAACTCTAGACCTCATACGTGGAAGCGTTGAGCTTTGCCAACTGAGCCACCCTTCAGGGTTCCTATGTTGCCTTAATCTCTGGTGCAATTTGTGATCGACCATTAAGATCAATCACAGTAGTAGCAAAATAAATTCAACGGCTAAGGGAGCTCCAAATAATTTGTTGACTTTCATTTTAGGTAAGACAAAGAAAATGATGACCCATTATATATAAAGGTATAGCTGCAAAAAAGCAGACAAAATGAGGTAAAAGAAGGAAGGGAGACGCTAATAAGTCCAGGTTCATTTCCCAGAGTTTCTGTGTATATCATCTGTAGATCTTAGCGCTTTCCATTTCTCACATTTCTCTTTGTTCGCTGTCTTTTCGGGTAACTAGAGATTCGAGCACTTTGATCACCTGAGACATCATCAAGAATAATCGGAAAAAAAAATGCAAGGTGCAGAAGAGAATAGGAAGATGAAGTTCAGGAATGGAGAAAAAAAGGATTCTTTCCATGTTATCCACAAGGTTCCTTCTGGAGATACTCCGTATGTTCGTGCAAAATATGCTCAGGTACCATTTCTATCCCTTTTTCTTCTCTTCATCAGGAAAACAAGTTTTACTTTTTCTCCTTTCTGCGTTTGATCTGGCTTCTATTTTTCTGGGTTAATCAGGATTCTGTAAAAAACAGTGTTTTGCTGTTTCCGAAACTTTCTTTAGTTTGGTTTCCATCGAAGCTTTAATTTGGTTGGTTTTCAGTTGTTTTTTTGACAACAAAATTTTCATTTTATTGCCTCTATTTTCTGGGAAAATCAGGATTCTGTAAAAAATAGAGTTTTTTTTTTCGTTCTCTCGGCGTGTTTTAATCATGCCCAGGATTTTTTGTTTAATGGTTATGGTGTTGGGGTTTGAGGATTTGCAGCTGGTGCAGAAGGACCCAGAAGCAGCAATAGTTTTGTTCTGGAAAGCAATTAACGCAGGAGATAGAGTTGATAGTGCACTCAAGGACATGGCTGTGGTGATGAAGCAGCAAGATAGAAGTGCAGAAGCCATTGAAGCCATTAAATCCTTCAGGCATCTTTGCTCCAAACAGGCCCAGGAGTCACTTGATAATGTTCTCATAGACTTATATAAGGTATTTATATTAATTTATACTACTTTTAAACCAATATCCCTCACATTCCCAAGAGGTTTCTAATCAAAATTAATTTTCTGAATTTTATTAGTTAGTTAATTAAGCCAAATTAGCAGGTTTCATCATCAGCTGACCTTGAAGATATGTATATTTAACAGAAATGTGGAAGAATAGATGAACAGATTGATTTGCTAAAGCAGAAGCTGAGGCTGATATACCAAGGAGAAGCTTTCAATGGCAAACCCACCAAGACAGCTCGCTCTCATGGCAGGAAGCTTCAGGTTTCCATCAAGCAAGAAACCTCAAGGATACTTGTACGTAATATGATCAGATTACCTAACTCAGACTGTATTTTAATATCATTAATGATTAGAAATAATTCGTTATGGTTTGTTCATCTAATGATCATAATGGTAACTTTGAAGATGGACCGCATAGATATATTTTGATAAGCAACCCGAATGACTCGTTTATTCATTTTATAAATAAGTATCCTATGTTTATCTGAGGTCATTGAGAGCTTTGGGATTTTTCATCTTAGAGTTTTGGGTGAGATTTTTTGTAACACCATTCTGGTGATTGGTTGAGAGGTCTCCATTTGTTTGATGTAGTATACCCCATTGTGTGTGAACTACGTTAAATCTTTGTGTTTTTAACTTTTTGTTTCAATTTCAATTGGTGATTTTTGGGTGTTCATTCTAACAGTAACTAACTGAATGGAATGGCAGGGAAATCTGGGGTGGGCTTATATGCAACAAACGAACTATATGGCTGCTGAAGCTGTGTATAGAAAAGCACAGATGATAGAGCCAGATGCAAACAAAGCCTGCAACTTAGGGCTTTGCCTAATCAAACAGGGAAGATATGATGAAGCCCGGTTAGTTCTTGAAGATGTCCAGCAATGTAGAGTCACTGGTTTAGAGGATTCAAAGTCAAGAAGTCGTGCAGATGAATTGTTGCATGAGTTGGAATCGCTTCAATCGGCCAAGTTTTTGTCAACTCAACTCGGTCATAACTTGGAAGAAATATTTACAGAAGAGATTGACAAGATTTTGTGTGATTGGACTCCATTCAAATCCATGAGACTTCCCATCTTTGAAGAGATCTCTCAATTCAGAGATCAAATACCATGTTAAGCCCAGTTGTGTATAACTTTCTTAGCAGGGAAAAAAATTCAAGGTCAAAGGTTACTTTGTAAATATTGGTCAGGAGAATAATGGTGGTGTGGTTGGTGTCTTGGTAGTACCATTGTTCTTGTCGCAAGAATTCTGAATAATTTCTACCAAAAAATATATAGAAAAAATTATTATGAGGATCACCTGAGGTTTTTTAAAATTCAATTGAAAAAACAAATTGTTCTATATAGGAATCATGCCAATATACATGGAGAGAATTTGGTTGGATAAGGCTAATAAGGTTTGAAATTTAATAATTAAGTGATAGTCTAAGCAATGACTTCTTTTTCTTGGGCTCAAGGATTTGGAAGATCAAATTAAGTCCCCCAATTGTACTTGTTCCTTCCTTTAGTTGGTGTGCAAAGACTATATCTCCTTACCAATGATGAGAAAAAGAAAATGAGCTTATATTGGATCAGGAATCCTGTAACTTCTGCTAGAGTTGAAGGGAAGACAACATGCATGCATGTACTTTATTAGAGACTGCAAGTATGCTAAAGGTATTTGGGAAAGATTGTGCCTATTGAACATCGGACTTGGTTCTGCACCAGTAATCATAGGGAATAATGACCCTGGAGTTGGATTCCTTGAAGGCCTATCCCTTATTCTTGGCTTCAACCAAAGGGTGCGGAGGTAGATTTTTGAGAATAGTAGTTGAAATAAAATCACTGACTAGCTCAAATGGTTGGTAAGTTATAACCATATATATACGAAGAGGTGAAATGTACGTGTTGCTGATTAGATGCCCAAGGTGCCGTAGAACCAGGCTAACTCTTTGACCAAATCCACTTAGCTGGCTGTAATTTTGATAGTTTTGTAGTCATGTTTATACAATGCCTTCATTATGCAACAACGTATATATCAACCTTAGTTTGAAGATTCAACCAATTCAACATGGACAGTCTTTTATCTTATTTAGAGTCACTAGGTCTTTTATCTTAAGATAACCTTAGGAGAAGTGGTGAGAAGGGATATGTATAGCTTAGGCCTTATATCTAGCATGACCTCGAACAGAATTGATTGGAGGGCAAGAATCCATGTAGCCGACCCCATTTAGTTAGGACAAGACTTATTGTTATTGTTGTTACCTCTCTAGAGGGTCATGTTGTGACATTTATTTTTAAATATCTAGAATTGAAGGTGTTTAAACTTTGAACTCCAGGCTTAATTTAAGAGATATCATGTAGAACGTATGCAAGCCAATGGTCTCATACGAAATCTTGCATTTTTCAAATATCAGCTGGGCTGGAAATGTCATTCCTGGCCTACCTTCTCTTAATTATTCAATGAAATCCAAAGATTGTGGAGTCTAGAGGGACACGTAGACTGTGATCTGTCCAGACTCAAATGGTCAAGTCAATATATGAATTGTATGATAATATACAAAAAATATAAAAAAAGTCAAATATGTGAGCTGTTTCTGGTAAATCTTAATTTTAATTGTTCTCTAATGTATAATATGACGTGGGCTTTGAGGGGTCATAGATTGAGATAGATTGACTTTTGTATGATCTCTATTGAGGGATTGACTTCTAGTAAAAAATCAGGAAAGGATCCAGATCCTTTCCATTCAGGCGGGCTGTCATCTGATGTTCTTATTTATTTATTTTTTTTTTTTTCAAACAAATCGAAATGATTGAAGTTTTTCTATTTAGAATCAACCTAACACTTTGGCTGGATTATTCATCACTGCACAAACCTCTTCCTCTCTTTATTCTGCAGGAGGGCGTATAGGCAGGTTGCTATTCAAGTTAAGGAGGTTATTTCATTGTAATTGGACCTAACAAGAATGGAATCACCCTCTCTAGGATTTGAACATATGACATTGCGTTTTGGAGACCCATGTTAATTCAACCAATCTGAACTAAGAGCTCTTTCAACTCTATTGTGAGTAGTTGGATAAAACTATAAAGAAAATGATTATTTTTTTCCAAAACACCTTGCATGCATTGCTTATCATGATGGGAGGCCAATCATTTGGGTGGAGAGGATCTGCACACTTAGGCAAAACAAATTTTAATTGCAGGCCTAGATTCCTTTTTGCTGCAACGACTACTATTAGCAAGCGGTTATGATCTTATCATGTGTACAACAATAAATCTAATAGTTGTGAGAGAAAATGCAGGTACATATGTAAATACTATTTTTTTTAAATACATTCAAAAGCTTAGTATCGTATAAGTTTACAAAATGAACCCCCACTCTAAAACCCCCTAGTTCTCGCTTTCTTTCTATATGTGTTGACTATTCTACCTTGGAGCTTCCCCATCCCAACTATTACGTCTACCCCAAATCCTCGTTCTCATCCCATGTTTTCAACCTGCAATGCACTCCATCTTTAGGGTTGGATGGCCCCCCTCTGATTTTTTGATATATTTTCCTAGTAAAGAGGAAATTAGAAGAACTTAAAAGCTGAAAGTAGCTTTGTATATAATGGGCAGAAGAACTTTAATGATTGGCATGCATGTACATAAATTTATGAGTGGTTGTTGTCCACCCTTTGTTCTTGCCATAAGAACTTTGAATAATTTCTACTAAAACAAACACATAGTTCATAGTGAGGATCAGCTGAGTTTCTTTAAAATTTATAGAAAACAAATTATCTTAAATAAGAATAATAGCAATACATGGAAGAGAATTTGGTTGGATTAGGTTTATAGGTTTTGAAACTTAATAAGTTTTCTTTCCTCAAAGCAATGGTTTTATTTTTTTATTTTTTAAATATAATGACCAAAATTGTCACATCATATATATATATATATATATATATATATATATATATATATATATATATATATATATATATAAAAATAATGAAGTGGTTACCCAAAAGAAAAGAAAATAAAAAAAATAAAGTGGTTACCGAAAAAAGATAAAATAAAATAACTTACGGAAAAAGTCATATAGAAGTGTGTTTTTTTTTTTGGGGGTCTTCCTCTAGAATTGTCTTCTTAACAACCCAAAACGTGTCTTATTTGGTAGAAAAATATACATTTTTTTTTTATATTATTTACACCCACCTTTTAACCTATATTTAATATAAAAAATTATATATTTTAAAATTTAAAAAACAAAAAAAAAAAAAAAAACCCCCCCCCCCCCCCTCCCCTCCCCTCCTTTTTTTGTAAAACACAACCCCCCCCCCCCCCCAACAAAAAAAAAAAAAGTTTTTTTTTTTCCCGTACCTTTTGTTAGAACCAAGAGACCAGAGGCACAGTACAGACAGACCAATTACAGAATCAAGAAGAAACAAATACATAAAATATTCTTTATATCAGAATCACTTACCCGAATGTAGTAGAATGAACGAAAGGAAAACAGCACGAACTTTCACAGGGTGAGTTGAGGTGTACGAACTGTACTTTTCCTTAAGGTATTTGAACGCCCCCTTTATGCTGCTGGGTTTGACCTTGACGTTCTTACCTCCAAGATACAACAACTCTTAGATCCGAAGGCAGCACTCCAACGGAGTCTACTTGCAAAGGAGATCCGAAGGTAATACACAGCACCGAATGACGAAAACAAAAGAAGGAATTTTCTAACACTAGATTTTCGAAATTCTGTTTTTCACCAAAAACGGAATATCCTCTTGTTCAGAGCTTAACTCTATTTACTAACTCGTATGGACACCTTCAGAGGGCTGCATATGTACGTAAGGTCATCTGCAGAGAGTTGTGACTGTATGATCAGTCACCTCTCTACTGCAAAACCCAAAGCCGGGTTTTTTAGATCCATGACCCGCTTTCTAGATCCATGACCCACGACCCACGTCCCCAAGTCCCAAGTCCCAAGTCCCATCATAGACAACTTAATATTATTTATATAATATTAAGGTGCCCCATGGCTTGGTTAGACTAGGGTCTACGGACCACTACCGCAACCACGCCCGACTTGGTCCAACTCGTTGCATACGCGTGATCCACACATAGCTCTCTACCAGCATACACCCCACTTAGGAGCTATATACGATTATATAATCATAAAATCATTAGCTCCATCCGATGTGGGACTAAACGCATATGGTAATCTAAATCACCTAATATACATCCAGAAGAGTCCTATAGAAACAAGAGTCCTAAAACAAAACTAGGGAGATAGAGTTTTAATGATTTTGAAACTTATCTAAATAGTATATTATATTATATATATATATATATATATATATATATATATATATATATATATATATATATATATATATATATATATATATATATATATATATATATATATTTATATATATTTTTTTTATAAAACAAAATCCAACAATCCCCCACAAGTTTCAAAAAATCAGTAAAACGAAGAGGTGCTGTATAAATTTTGACTTAGTAGGACACATCGTTGGAGGTGTCTTCTGGACTTGAACCTACACTAGGTCTGATGAACTACGCTACAGAGTATGGGTGAAGTCAGACTTCTTGAACCCTTCCTCTTCATCATAGCTGGCTAGTTCACCATCCATGTCCCACTAGTCGACGTCCGTATCTCCTGAAATATATCAATGGGACATTCTAGGCCCTATCCCCTATCTTGGTCTTATGAGTGTTTAAAGAGTTCGCCTTAAAACTCTTATCGAGGGCGGCCACACCCTCTACACTCACTTAGGTTAGCCCGATGCGCACCACAGTTAACACACCCCCACATTTCGTAGGATTTGGCTAATTAAGAGCCCACTGCTCAACCTCGTACATTGTGGTGGTACTACTTTACCATCTAACCAGAATGAGCAAAACAATAGTAGTACTAAACAGGTCCCCTCGTGACTTCGTTTTTACCCTTTGAACCTAATTCAGGGTTAAAACCTCTTCACATAGGTTGGGTGTCCATCACAAGACCTTCGACATAGGCCTCACGCTCATTCCTTTAGATGCTTCATTAATTAATGAAGTTGGCAATGCCTTTGTGAACATGTCCGCTAAGTTCTTTTCAGACTTTACGAAATCGATAGCTATCGTTCCTTCACTTATGTATTGCCTAACCAAATTGTGTCTCAGCCGAATATGTCTCCTTTTTCCGTTATATACACGATTTTTAGCCTTAGCTATTGTTGCCATGTTATCACAGTGAAGTGATATCGAGGGCATTGGTTTGTGCCATAACGGAATATCAGCCATAAAACTCCGAAGCCATTCTGCTTCGGTCCCTGCCTTCTCTAAGGCTACGAATTCAGCTTCCATTGTGGAGCTAGTTCCACAAGATTGCTTAACAGATTTCCAGGATATTGCTCCACCGCCAAGTGTGAATATATATCCACTTGTTGCTAATGACTCATTGGTATCGGAGATCCAATTTGCATCGCAATATCCTTCTAGTACAGCAGGATTCCCACTGTAACATAGACTATAAGTCATTGTTCCCTTTAGATACCGTAATAATCTATTAATGGCAGTCCAATGCTGTAATCCGGGATTGTGAGTATATTGACTCAACTTCCCAACTGCTAAAGCAATATCCGGTCTAGTACAGTTCATCAAGTACGAAACTGAACCGATAATCTGGGAGTAACGTTTCTGGTTAACCGGATCTCCCAAATTCTTTTTAAGATGACAAGCTGTTTCAAATGGTGTCTTGACCGCTTTCTCATCCCAGTAATTATACTTCTTGAGCAAGTTCTCAACATAGTGTGCTTGAGATAATATTATCTCCTCATTCTTTCGGATAATCTTGATTCCAAGAATAACATCCGCTTCACCCATGTCTTTTGTGTCAAATTTTGACATTAAAAGTTTCTTAGTTTGTTGCACTATGTCCAAATTTGTTCCCATTATGAGCATGTCATCTACATATACCAAGATAAACACACCTTTACCTTGATGGAACCTACTGTATAAACATCTTTCCACATCGTTTACCAGAAAGCCACTAGCTAGAAGTACTGTATCTAGCTTTTCATGCCACTGTTTGGGCGCTTGTTTCAAACCATATAATGATTTTTTGAGCTTGCATACCTTCTGCTCTTGGCCAGGTACTACACAACCTTCAGGTTGTCTTATATATATTTCTTCTTCTAAGTCACCATTTAGAAAAGCTGTTTTTACATCCATTTGGTGAATAACCAACTTGTAAATGGATGCAAGAGCTATCATTATCCTTACAGCAGTGATCCTTGCTCTTTGGAGCAAAAGTGTCAAAGTAATCAATGTTTTGCTTCTGTTTAAAGCCTTTAACTACTAGTCTTGCCTTATACTTATCAAGTGATCCATCCGCCTTTAATTTCTTGCGGAATATCCACTTAGTGTCTAAGATTTTAGAACCTCGAGGGAGTTCAACCAACTCCCAAGTGTGATTGGAAATGATTGAGTCCAACTCACTTTTGATGGCTTCTTTCCGAGAAAACAAGCATCTCTGTTGATGTCACTTGCTTCCCTATACGAAAAAGGATCCTTATCTATTAGATAAGCCAGCCAAGTTGGATTATCATCTATTGAGTAGACTATCCAATCATTTCCAAAGTGTTTAGAAGTCCTTTGTCTTTTACCTCTACGAAGGTTGCTCGAACCTTCACCACTTGATAAGTGATCATCATTTTCTATTTGATCACTAGCAACTTCATTGCCAATTCCTTTCTTTGACCGGACACGGACTCACCACTAACTCCCTTTTCTTGTATTGAAGGCAACTTAAAAGGTAAGATATTCTCAAAAAAATCTGCATCCCTAGATTCTGTTATGTCCCCTTCTTCACATATTCCATCTAAGGTCTTAAGGACCATAAATCTATATGCTTGAACTATGTTTTGCATACCCAATAAATACGCAATCGAAAGTCTTTGGTCCTACTTTCCTTTTCTTTGGTACAGGTATTGCTACCTTAGCCAAACAGCCCCAGATTCTTAAATATTTAAGATTGGGTTTTCTATTAAACCATAGTTCATAGGGAATTATACCAAGACTTTTGTGAGGTATACGATTTAGAATGAAACAAGCTGTTAGCATAGCTTCCCCCCACATATCAAAAGACAAACCAGAACTAATAAGTAATGAATTCATCATTTCCTTTAAAGTTCTGTTTTTTCTTTCAGCTATTCCATTGGATTCTGGTTGATATGGTGCTGTTGTCTCATGTATTATTCCATTACTCTCAAGAAAACTAGACAGATTAAAATACTCTGAACCTCTATCGGTTCTAAGTCTTTTAATCCTCTTACCTAGTTGGTTCTCAACTTCTGTTTTGTATGAAATAAAAGCATTAGATGCTTCATCCTTAGAGTGAATTAAATATACCATCGTAAATCGTGAAAAATCATCAATGAAAGTCACCATATATTTTTTTCCACCTCTAGACTCAGAAGATTTAAAATCACATAAATCACTGTGTATCAAACCAAGTAATTCACTTTGTCTATTTACTGACTTATGAGGCTTCTTTGTAAATTTAGCCTCAACGCATGTTTGACACTTATTTAAAGCAGGTTTTAGATTTCCTTCAATTAAGCCAATCTTACACATTTTCTTAATGTAAGGAGTACTACAATGACCTAATCTAGCATGCCATAAATCATACAACTCAACAAAGTAAACAGAATTAGGCTTATCATTTATTGAATCATGAATACTGAGTACAAATAGCCCCTCATTCAAATATCCCTTGCCCACAAATACATTATTTTTAGTAATAATTAATTTATCGAAATCAAAAGACAGTTTCATCCCAGCCTTGTTCAGAAGAGGCCCTGACACCAAATTCCTCCTAATCTCTGGAACATGAAGCACGTTGTCCAACACCAAAGTCTTCCCAGATGTAAGCTTCAAAGTCACTTGGCCCTTGCCAACTACAAAGGAGGAATTCGAATTTCCCATGAAGACCTTATCTCCAGAAATAACTGGAGTGTACTTTGAGAACATGTTCTGATCATTGCAAATATGTCTCATTGCCCCAGTATCGACGACCCAGTTTCTTGGTTTTTCAGCTGAATTAATTTCTGTGATCATCGCTGTAAAGATGTCTTCCTCAATGAGATTAATCTTGGTTTTTTCAACCTTCCTCTTAACGCGACAGTCCTTCTTGTAGTGACCCGGTTTACCACATGTAAAGCAACTCCTATTCGTCTTCTTGAAGTCTTTATCCTTCCTCACTTGAAGACCTCTCTTGAAGTTTGAATGCTTTCCGGTTTCCACAAGATTTGCCTTGACCTTTTGAACTCCACTGCCCTTTTCTTTCTTGTCCCTCGCTCTATTCCTCTCTTCGATTTTTATTCGAACAACAACCTGCTCAAAAGTCCACTCCTTCCTCTTGTGTTTCATATTCAACTTAAAAATATTCCAAGAGTTAGGAAGCTTCTCAATCAGAGAGTGAGTAACAAAAGCATCCGGCAGAATCATCCTTTCCTTGGCTAACTTGCCAATCAGAACTTGATATTGGTCAATCTGTGGGGAAATTTCCTCATCATCGTTCATTATGAAATTTAGGAAATTTGCCACCACATATTTACCACTGCCTGCATCCTCCAATGTGTATTTCTTCGAGAGAGCATCCCATATCATATAGGCATACTCAAACGTACAATACACATTATACAGGTTCAGAGAAAGAGCATTCAAAATCCGGTTCTTACACTGATAATCAGCTTGAACCCATGCCATTCTCTTTGCCTCAAGTTCTGGGTTCTCTGTTTGTGCAGGCTTTGGCTCTGTCAAAGCAAAAACGACCCCTATTTGGGTCAGAGCGAACAGCATCATCTGTTTCCACCTTTTAAAATTCTGACCAACGAATTGGTCTATCTTGTCAAATTCTGACATAATCCGCATGTGGTCTATAGAAGACCTCAATACATGCACTGGTGGGATAACATTCGTTGGAACAGAATCATTGGTTTGCAGGACTGGGATGACACCTTGTGTGTTTGGAACGACACCGTCAGGAGGATTTTTGTCAGAGGCCATTGAATCAATAGCGGGTGTCTCCTTGTCACTGGCCATGTCTTATACTGTGTTTTCAAATACCTTAAGCTTGTTAGAACCAAGAGACCAGTTCTATGATTGTTTCCATGGTGAATAGCAACTCCTATAGCGGGATTCATAAAATTTCATACCCGGGACTCTTTCCGTCTGCCCCTTCCGGGTTTCTCTACCTTTTGGGGAAGAGATGGACAAGGGTAGGAATGGAATCCAGTTCTTATGGCCAATGCGAGGGATTTAGAACCAAGAGACCAGAGGCACAGTACAGATGGGACCACCATTTCCGTAATCAAGAAGAAACAAATACATAAAATATTCTTTATATCAGAATCACTTACCCGAATGTAGTAGAATGAACGAAAGGAAAACAGCACGAACTTTCACAGGGTGAGTTGAGGTGTACGAACTGTACTTTTCCTTAAGGTATTTGAACGCCCCCTTTATGCTGCTGGGTTTGACCTTGACGTTCTTACCTCCAAGATACAACAACTCTTAGATCCGAAGGCAGCACTCCAACGGAGTCTACTTGCAAAGGAGATCCGAAGGTAATACACAGCACCGAATGACGAAAACAAAAGAAGGAATTTTCTAACACTAGATTTTCGAAATTGCTGTTTTCACCAAAAACGGAATATCCTCTTGTTCGTAGCTTAACTCTATTTACTAACTCGTATGGACACCTTCGAGAGGGCTGCATATGTACGTAAGGTCATCTGCAGAGAGTTGTGACTGTATGATCGATCACCTCTCTCTTCGCAAAACCCAAAGCCGGGTTTTTTAGATCCATGACCCGCTTTCTAGATCCATGACCCACGACCCACGTCCCCAAGTCCCAAGTCCCAAGTCCCATCATAGACAACTTAATATTATTTATATAATATTAAGGTGCCCCATGGCTTGGTTAGACTAGGGTCTACGGACCACTACCGCAACCACGCCCGACTTGGTCCAGCTCGTTGCATACGCGTGATCCACACATAGCTCTCTACCAGCATACACCCCACTTAGGAGCTATATACGATTATATAATCATAAAATCATTAGCTCCATCCGATGTGGGACTAAACGCATATGGTAATCTAAATCACCTAATATACATCCAGAAGAGTCCTATAGAAACAAGAGTCCTAAAACAAAACTAGGGAGATAGAGTTTTAATGATTTTGAAACTTATCTAAATAGTATATTATATTATATATATATATATATATATATATATATATATTTTTTTTTTTTTTAAAACAAAATCCAACAAGGGGGGGGGGGGGGGGGGGGGGGGGGGGGGGGGTGGTTTTTGGGGGGGGGTGGTTTTGTTTTTTTTTGGTTTCGCTTGTTGGTCTTTTGCTGGGAGGGGGGGAGGGGGGGGGGAGGAAGAGGGTGGAATGGGGGGGGGGGGGGGGGTTTTGTTGAGGGAGAGGGGTGGTTTTTTGAAAAAATTTTTTTTTTTTTTTTAGTGATACAACAGAGGATGTTTTTCCTTGACTAGCTCGAATAGTTTAGTAAATTTTAACCACAATTGTAAGTAGTCAATCATGCTACTGATTAGATGTCTAAGGTGCCGTGTTGAACCAATCCACTCTTTGACTTTCTTTCTTCATCCACCAAGTGATCAAAGGGAATTTTTATGTGGACTTACCTAGCTGTAATTTTGATCGTTCGTTATTCTGTTTTTCGTCCCCCAACCACCCCTCCCCCTAAAAAAGAAAAAGAAAAGGGTGCCTTAATTATGCAACAACATATCACACTTCGTTTGAGGTTCAACCAACATGGACACTTCTGTATATAAAGGTTCTCACTGAGATCCTCATATAAGTACTAACAAAAAAAGATCTTCATGTAAGATTAAAGAAGTTTGTATCCCTAAGGCCTAAGCTCTTGTATCATCTCTTTTTTAATAGAATTCTCTGTTTATTCCTGTCTCTCCTATCCCCAAATCAAAGGGTCGTTGTCGAGTTATGACCTAGACAACATTAATAAGGCTGTATATGATAGGGTGTTGAGACATCTATTTTTAGATTTCCAATAATTGTAGGTGTTTGAACTTTGAACAATATACAATTTCAGGCTTAACGGATATCATCCACAACACAAGCCAACGGGTCTCACACGAAATCATGCATTTTCAAATATCAGTTGGGCTGCTGGGAATCTCATTCCTGGTGAACTGGTCTGCTTTCTCTTGATCAGTAGTGGGGCTTCCGTTTTGGATTTTATGAAAACCAAATATTGTGGAGAGATACGTAACAGGTGATGAGGTGAGAATCTCGAATGGTCAAGTCAATATATGAACTGCGAGTTGCGAAGTCATACATGCCGGCAGTTCATGATTTCGATCAATCTTCTGCCGGTGGTCATTTATTTGGGTGAACATGTAATAAATGCATGGACGACGTTCCAGAATAGAATGAAGTGGAGCTTTTACAATGCTTTGGCTTGACCCTTCATATTTGGAAATATTTGTTTTTCTAATCGGTTCAATTTTGCGCAGTACTGTACCGTCAACGGTCAACATCGAAATTTCAACCGTTGGGAGCAGGTGCTGAGCATTAAATGTGCAGCATTCAAGTCTCGGCCTTTTCTGTTGTATAATACAATATGAGCTCTTATACTTCTATGCTGTCTGAATTGATGGATTGACTTCAAGGCAAAAAAATCAGGAATGGGTCAAGCAAAACAAATTCTAATGGCAGCCCATCCGGCAATCCCTGTATACTGGAATGTGAGGGGTTAATCTGTAAATTTCTTTGCTCGAAACGTAATATTTGATGCAAGGAACATTCAGTTCATGTGGCTTGCATTGATATACATGCACTTTTTATTGTGTTGAACTGGATGTATATGTCAAATTATGCAAGTTCTCACTTTAGTCTTCCACAATCTTTTTGTGAATTCACTAGACAGCAGGCTGCTAATTTCTTATGGGGTGAGAAAGAGGAAAAAAAGAAAATTCACTAGATAAGCTAGGCAAGATTCTGCAAATCCAAAAACAAAGGAGGTCTTGGGTTTAGAAATTCAAAGCTACAGAATATGGCTTTACTCACTAAATTGGCTTGGAAGTTATTTTTAAATCCTTCTTCACATTGGGCTAGACAGATGATAGGAATTTAATATAGCCGCTGCAACTTCATGAACGCACGATTTGGGTCAAACCCATCATGGGCATGGAGAGGAATCTTGCAAGGGAGGAAAGTTCTTGAAGAGGGTCTCATTTGGAGGGTGGGCAACATGTGAAGAATTTAAATCTAGAATGATCGATGGATTCCCTCTCTCCCTACAAGAAGAGTTCAAGCTCCTAAACCGGCTGATTGTAGTATCAATTCGGTCCACGAACTCATTGATGAATCTAATAGATGGTGGAAGCCGAATCTAATTTACCAAACTTTCCCTGCGCCTGTGAGCAAAGCCATTTTAGACATAAATCCGAGTCAATTCCATAGGGACGATGAACCGTTCGGGGAGCCTAAAAAAACGGCCTCTTTAGTGTCAAATATGTGTACCACCTGCTCAATAATTTAGAAGAATACAGAGAATCAGAGAAGGCGAGTACTTCACGCCCTCATAGACAGGTACCTAAACAAGTTTGGAAAAATATATGGAGCATCAACACCTTACCAAAAAGATTTCTTATGGAGATCGATAGCTCAAGGAGCGGCTATAGGAGAAGAACTTAATCATAGAAGAATTGAGGTCGACCCATCCTGCTCATTTTGGGGGAATCCAATGGAAACAAGGGACCATATCATTTTGGACTGCCCAATGGCAAGAATGGTTTGGCTTGGGTCCTCACAATCTTTCATACCTCTGCCCTCACCGTCGATGAGTGATTGGATTTGGAGCTGGTCACACCTAGCAAATTTGGGGAAGGAAGAAAAAGGCAGAGTGACTTCCTTATGTAGCTTTGTGGCTTGGCATCTATGGATGGCTAGAAATGTGAGACTCTTCTCTGCAAAAAGGATGACCACCACGGAAGTGATTGAAGCAGCAGAATGTGATTTCAAAGATATCACAATTGCAGTCAAAAAATAACCCCGAGCTCCTCCTCGTCGATTAACACCATAGGAAGAAATGCACTAGGAGCCTCCACCATTGGGATCCTTCAAATTAAACACTGAAGCATTTTTTAATGCCCAATCAAAGAAAGGGGGTATTGGTTTCATCATCCGAGATCATTCCGGCAACCCAGCAGTAACAATCTCTGACCCATTATCTTTCCCATCTGCTGAAATTTGAGAGACAATGGCGATTAGAAACGGAATCCTTCATGTGATTGGCGAAGGCTATGATCATCTGATAGTGGAAAGCGATTGCAACTCTGTAATACAGTACATAATAGACCTTGAGAAGCCGATCCCATCTGATCTTGAAGTATTGATTTCAGATATTCGAAGATTGGGAAACTCATTGTTAACTTGTTCCTTTTCTTATATTCCAAGAGGCATCAACATTGTAGCTGATGCTCTTGCTTGGAGTGCCTCGTCTATTCCGTGTATGACGATTTGACCTTGCTCCTCTTCTTGGATTCAGGACTTGTGTTTCCTTGGCTCCATCACGGTCTTCTTTTGAATGAATTACTTTCGTACCAAGAAAGAAAAAGAAAAGAACTGGATGTAAATGTTGTTCTTTGGTTTATTATTACAATGAACAATTAGAGATCTTGGGTCTCTATGCTAGGGTTTCTATTTGTCTTCTTCCTCTTTTCACTATGATGTAATGGCCTGGAAAATAATGTTGGCATGCATGTAGATGTAATTTATGAGTGGTTGATGTCATGGTCGTACACTTGATTGTTGTCCTAATAACTTGAATAATTTCTACCAAAAAATATATAAAAAAAACTTATTATGAGATCACTTGAGTGTTTTTCAAATTTAATTGGAAACAAATTGTTACATATAGGAATCATGCCAATGCATGGAGAAAATTTGTTGGATGAAAACTTAATAATTAAGTGGATCCCCTAAGCAATGACCCTTATTTTTTATCAAGTCGGAAAAATAGTCACATCATATATTATTGTGAGAATAATTCTACCCAAGTAGTGACCCAAAAAACAGAGAGAACTCTATCTCATATAGTTTACCCCCCCTCCCAAAAAAAATCTCTCATATAAAATAAAATAAAATAAAATACCGGAAAAAAAATCATGTAGAAGTGTGATTCTTTACCAGCAGAAAGGATGTCTAATTTGGCAGCCCTCGGTTAGAGGGACATTTTTGGTTCAATATCTACGTATGACTATCTAGTAGGGCTTGAGAATTTGGAAGGCAATGTGGAAGGTCAAAGTCCCTCGTTGTATTTGTTTCGAATGCCAGGAAAAAGAAATTGAGCTTATTGGATCAGGAATCTTGTAATTTTTGCTTGAATCGAAGGGAAGCTGGACAACATGCATGTACTTAGAGATTGCAACCATGCTAAATGTGTTTGGGAAAGGTTGTGCCTATTGAACATTGCACTCGGTTCTTCACCACTAATCATAAAGAATTACTTATCTCAAATATTTGTGGAGATGCATTGAAGTAGGCAATGGACTGGCAGGTTGGATTTGCATGCACTTTGTATTTCTTATGGAATTGGAGAAATCAAGATACTCATGAGATTGAGTTCACTATGCCTGGTGATGGCTTGGCCTTAATTCAGCGGAGAAGTGTAAGTTTGGACAAGAAGACATGTATAGTTGGCGATGATCTCTTAAAAGTGTCAGGGAAATGTGAAACCAAGTTCTAACCCTGACCCGGAAACCCTGTTGTTTGTAGGTCCAGCAACCCAAAGTAAGGCAAGAAGTCATCTTTGGGCCATTTCTGTTGAAGACTTGATGGCTGGACTGAGATCCATGAGTGTTGATGTCAGTGTTCCATTTATGGAAACTGCACCCTGATGAAGATCGGATTAGTTGATGGACTTGGAGTGCTCTCTGTATTGGTTCGAAGGCATTTCTACCAACTAGGTATGTCACTTTAGGCGTGTGCAAAACCCCTTGATGTTTGGACTTGATCTGAGCCTTCAATTCCCTGTTTTGAAGTTGCTGTTCTGATTGGTCGACTCATTGGTCGACTGGACCAGTCGACCAATCAATCGACCAATTGATTCTGTTTTTGAAATTTAGGTCGTGGCTACTCTATTTAAGTTTAGTCTCGGGAATACTCCGCCTCATCTGCCTCCTAAGCCTCTGGAATGAGTTAGAACCCTATTCTAATCGATTCCCTTGCATCTTTGGTTGATATCTCGCAAGAACTCAAGTGATCTTCATCCTCCTGCATCAAAGGTATGTTTATGATCTCTTTCCTCTCTGTCTATGATTTTTTCTTTTCTTTATTCTGTTAATGGTTGAGATTAGGAAGAAGATGCTGCACCCTTGCAACCATCTATTCCATGATCTCATCATGTTCTTTGAGATCTATGATCATTATCATGATCTTAACCCTAGCCAGTTGAATCATGGAAACCCTAATCCTTGAAACCCTAACCTTGTGTGGTCATTAGGAGAACCTTTGGTAACCTCCCATGTGAGGGAAACCTCATGGGTAAATTGTTAGGTTGATCTAAATTTAATATTCTATAATTCTTCTTGTTGTAATTGGCCTATCATTAATTCCCTCCCTCCTGTGATCTCAACCTTTTCCATGGAAGCCAAAAGGGTGAAACCCTAATTTCTTGGATATATGTTATTGACCCTGTTAACATCCAATCAATGTGTTTTCTTTACTAGAATCATAACCTATCATCCTCTAGTTCATTATCCTTGATCCACACTATTTTCCCTTCATGATCTATGTTTAACCTAATTAGGTTAACCTTCTGGTTCCTAAGTTGTAACCAGGAAACTTGAATTGATTAATGGTGTCCTCTATAGACTTGGATGCTTCCATTAAAGTTTCCCCCTTATTTTGTACCCTTTTGAACCACCAAATTCGGATTCATATTCTAAAATTTCTGATTCTTGAAGGCTACTGTCTCTGTTGGTCGACTCATTGGTCGACTGGGGCAGTAGACCAATCAGTCGACCGGGGCAGTAGACCAATCAGTCGACCAATGGGTACAACAACCCTATTCTTGGTCTGTTTTGATTGAATTGTGATCTTTCCTTCTATGTATCTTTCCTAACTTATTGTATACACTTGTTTAAGACTCTTTTCTTAGGTTTAGTCAAGGTCTTACTTGATTCTCTAAGTTCCTTTACGAGTTAGAAGGTAAGGACAATTATCTCCTTAACTACATAGATCACATACTCTCTGGTTTCTATCTTTTTGAAACTATGAGTTTTACTACTGTTTGTATACTTTTACTTCTGATATACTACTATGAGAACAATAGCACTTGTTTAGGTTATCTTTTCATTATTCATACTTATATGAATTGGTTATTATCATGTTGTTAATGATTAGATCATGACTTTATATTTTCTTTGGTATAGGATGAACTATTGACTGTGTATGTCATGACTGATCTGAGATTGTATCTGATTAGGTATGATTTGGGATTGAGAGGTGTCCTTTTGACACTTCTGTCCTTGGACATTATCGGAAATAGTATGGGATGTTTCCGGGGTTGTCCATTGACGCTTTCCGAATTATTGATTGTCATACCTAGGGCTGTTTAGCAGTGTTTGGTTAAGATATCCCTGTTATATCAGACCCAAATCGAAAGGGTATTGAGACCGAACGACCCGTGGCAGCAATGGGGATTCACGGGCGCTCAAGACCGGTAACCAACCCGTGAGAGGACGGGAATCACATTGTGGGGGCCATTTATTGGAGGGTTGCATATGGCTAGACTTGGTCTCATGGGCGCTCAAGACCGGTGAAATGATCCGTGAGGGGACATGAGAGCTTCCCGTTTACCATATGTGGATAACCAATAGGGTTGATGAGTCCGTAGTCTGGGACTATTAGGACTCTAGTGGAAAGGATAGCCCGGGGCGAGGAATGGAAGTATCTGGACCTGAGTTGATGTAACTGAGTAGATGACTTGCATTGGGCTAGGCTTTACCTTGACATGTGCCGGTACTTATGCCAAATGGTTGTGAGAGAGAGTGTTGACTTAACCCCTTGCCATGGTTTGTCCTGAGGGATGCCGGACCCATTACCAAGAGGAGCCGTACGCGTGACCTACCCAAAGAAGTACGGTGCTATGACTTAAAGCATGTCCCACATAGAGACCAAAGATACATAGAGTTTAGATGCATACATACATTATTTGTTTCATATTGCATTGCATCTTTTTATGGATTGCTTTCATGTTATTTATGTTGTTATGGATTAACTACCTTACTGAGTTTCTTCGAAACTCATTCATTTTGTACATTGTTTTGTTAGACTATTCTACAGGTACTGATTACTATGGCGAATAGTACGATGAAGTGCAAGCCGATGAAGCGTACTACACGCAAGGTGTTGGCAACAATCAAGATTACTCTGATGATCCTTCAGTTGATCAAGTTGTGTACTACGATTAAAGACAACGTGGAGGTGGAACGTCTCAAATGGATTGATGAAGTCCACTATTTTGAAGACGTCATCTATAGAATAGAAAACTCTTATGTTTAGTTATGTTTCTTAGTTACTTTGATTTAGTTGTTATTTCTTTTAGACTTACATACTGCGTTCCGTTGTATTTTGTGGAGTGAGTTTCCGCTTCTCTCTCTACTTCTTTTGATATCTTTGGATATCTGGTATCATTTTCCGCACTCTGATTATATTCTTTTTTTGAACCTTGTTTATAATATTAAACCTTGATTATTTCCTGTTTATGATTATGTTATTGTATATGTGGGAGGATGATTTCCTCGATACTTGAACTTCGTGGCTGTGGATCACACTCTCGGGTATGCCAGTTAGGGTACCGGCTGGGAGGATGTGACAGATTGGTATCAAAGCCCAAAGTTCAAGGAAATCCTAACCACAGAAAACAGTAATAGAACATTCTTGAGTCATAGATCTAGAAGTGACTCATCTACTCTTAGATATGAATAATAGAACACTTGGACTAGAAACTGTCTAATGAAGCATAACTGAATACTTCTAAATAATGCACAATAATTATACTTAAACAATTGTCACTAAGTGCAATACAAGAAAAGTGCATAATACACAATAATAAGTGAAAAAAAAAGAACTTCATTAACTTTAAGAAAAGTTTTACAACGATTACATTTGAAAAGCATAAAAGGAAAATCCTAAGTACAACCTATCTAGGTGATCTCCTTTGATCTCTCGTAAGCTCAAGTTCTCTCGATAGTTGAGTCACCCGATGCTCTATCCTATCCGTCGTGACTCCATCCTCTCATACATCCGCTCTCTGTCCGACCTCCATCCTCTCCAGATGGGAAGTCATCGATCTCATCCGTGCACTAAGATCCGTAGTCTCCGGAACTGCATGAGAAGGGCCACCCGTCTCAAAGTGTGATGAAGGAAACTCGTGATGCTTCGGCATAGCCTCGTGCATCTCTCGTATCATCTCCGGCCTGATCATCACTATCAAGACCGATATCCTCCTCTCCATCCTCTAACTCCCCGCTCCTCATCCTCTGTCTCATCATCCTCCTCACCCTCCGGATCGGAGATCTCACATTCTCGTTGCAGCCTCATCCGACGAATGGTTCGAGTCCCGATAATATATCCTCGTGAACCAGTGTCCATTGGTGTATCCTCGAAACTCACCCCGAAATGCTCGAAGATCAAGGTCGGTAGGCCTCCCATAGCAAAGGTTCCGCATGCTAGGCCGTAGAACCATATCCAAGATGACCCCGCTGAATGATGTAAGAAAGGTCGATCTCGAAGCCCATGTAGATGCGGTAGATGACTAAGGCTTCCATCATTGTGACCCGATGGTGATGTCCAGCCTTCGGCATGATGTTTCGGCCGACGATGCGACCGATGATCCGTGCTGAATCTATCATCCACCCGCTGTTCCACGGAGTGAAGCATCGGTGACTATCCCACAGTGTGGAGCATATCTCGCGCAGCTCATATGGCATCAAGTAGCTGTCTATGTCCGCCTCGCAGTATCCATATGCACCGATCCGGGTAGTGAGGGACCCGCAAGATCTCAACCAAAGTGATCTCGAGAGAAGTGGATCCGAGTCCAAGGACCCGCTCCCGAGGACAAGCCAAGTGGATGTCCCGGACCTCTAGCCTCCCCGGTATAGGTTAGGTTGTGAAGAACAACCTCACTAGCTCGGGTAATATGGTGCAGCAGAAAGTAGCCCAGTTCAACCAAATGATGACCGGTTTCATGACTCTGCATAATGAGACTCGTGCAGGTGTTAATGGAAATCTTCATGCTGTAGCCTCGAGAATGCGGGAGGTTTAGCTGGAACTCCTCATACTCGTCTAATGGAGAGTTTTCCAAGATGCAAGTGCCCGACTTTCTGTGGTGTTACCAAGGACTTCTTGTTTCCTAACAAGTGGCTTCGAGAGTTGGAGAAGGCTTTTCGTCATTTACAATGTACTGAAGCTCAAAAGATTTTGTTTGTTG